>NC_135598.1:16248044-16590544 GCF_965152235.1 Eretmochelys imbricata
TAACAGGATTGAAAAAAGAACTAGATAAGTTCATGGAGCTGTTAGCCAGGATGGGCAAGGGATGGTGTCCATAGCCTCTGTTTGCCAGAAGCTGGGAATGGGCGACAGGGGATGGATCACTTGATGATTACCTGTTCTGTTCATTCCCTCTGGGGCACCTGGCATTGGCCACTGTCAGAAGACAGGATACTGGGCTAGATGGACCTTTGTCCTGACCCAGAGTGGCTGTTCTTATGTTCTTATGAATGGGAGGACAAGGCCTGGGTGGTGAAGCGCTTACAGTGCAAATACAAAGAGGTGCAGAGGAGTGGTGGGAAGGTCAGTACAGGGAGGATCTGGGGAAGGGAGGGATGAAGGAGGAGAGGGAAAGTGCTTGGCAGACAAGAAGAGGGAAATTGTTCTAAGCATTAGGGGCAGCCAAGACATCAACAAGGAGATGCAAGGGGACTGTGCAGGGATTGAGGACAGGGGTACAGCAGAGGACTGCTACATTAGGAGGGTTTTATTTGAACAAGTAAACTGGCTGGCACCAGTGGCAGATTTAGAGTTAGTGGGGCAGCGTGTGGAGCTGCCTCCCCCCACCAGGGGCACGCAGAGACTTGCCAGCAGCTGGCCACTTCCAGGAGTGGTGTGGGGCCACCAGCCACAGCATGCAGGCAGCCTGCCTGCCTGAGCCCTGCTGCGCCACCAGCCAGGACCTGGGGACTGGTTGTCAGGTATTTGTCCTGCATTTTGGCGGCCCCCCTGTTGTTGGGGGCCCTGGGCTACTGTATGGTTTGTTTCATGGTAAATCCGCTCCTGCCTGGCACTGATTTTCTTGGGTGTAATACTGTACAATAAACTAGCACATGAGGAGGCTGCCGGGGGTGCAGTGTTAAACGGGAAGTAACCCATCAATCAGTTTGCACTAGCATGTCAGGAGAGACCCAGGGACTGAACAGGACACGTTGCAATAGCACTCCCTCACCTTTAGTTACCCTTCCCTCCCTCCTGCATGCAAGCAGCATTACCTGGCGTAAAGGCATTGCTCGCCATTGCGGTACCGAAATGGCTGCTTATGGCTGCAGGACAGTGCTGGGTCAGAACAGGGACTCTGTGGCTCCTTCTTAACTTTAGCAGGAGGGCTGTGAAAAGCTACTGAGAGAGAGAAAGAAACAGTCAAGTCAAAACTCCTCCTGGGCCTGGAGAGATGGCACTTGTGCCAGCGGAGAAACTAATGGCAACTGAGACACACATGCGCACACACTGCCTGACCTACTTACCTGGCTCTAGGTGAAGCAGAATAACAATGGGTACAACTGTTCTCTGGAGTTTCCCGAACTCTGTCCCAAATACCCCTCCGTACCCTTTGTTTGCACTTGCTGCTGTCCGAATATTTAGTTAGGTTCATACTGAGCCCTTCAGGGGAGAGGTGACAAGGTGAGTGGGTGTCTAATTATTTTGTGTTATAACCCAAAGGGTAACACATTCATATTCTGCTTTTCAACACCTAGACCCTAAGGTCTGGCTTTGCATTATGCAAACCACCCTCTCAGGTTCACATGGGTGCTAACAGTGTGTTGTGAGTGACATCGCCATGTCGTTCATTGTGCCATACTGTACTGACAGTCTCATGAGGTACATTTCATGATACGCTAGTTTGTCCTGTAGGACAAACAATTTAAGATGGTTGCCATAGAAACGGCTACACTGGCTGCTGAAGGATGTCTGTAGGGAAATATTATTATACTTATTGAGCCATCTTTGCTCCTTAGTCCTGTACCAATGCAGAAGAAAGCAAGGACTAATATTTTCAAGAGCCCCTTAGTGACTTAGGAGGCTAAATTCCATTTTCAAGTTACTTAGACAAGTAAAAGTCTAAATACCACTCACTTTCAATGAGAGTTCAGCTTCTAAGTCACTTAGGGGTTCTTGAAAATTTTATCCAAGGTCTCTGACCAGAGGTCAGTACAGACTGTATCACACAGGACCATTGGACTCACAGCTCAGAGGTCAAAGCTTTCAGTGGTAGGGAGTTTTGTTTGTTTTTTTTAATTTGGAAGATTAAAACCCCTTCCTAACTAGCAATATCAGCAAGATGCCCCCTTGTAACATTAGAAATTTCAGGTTGTCTCCTGGGAACCAGCTAAGTGTAACCACACAGTTCACTAACACCCGCAGCACCATTACACAGCCAGCTGAATGCTATGTGACATTTGACAGCATGGGTTCAGACAACATACAACAATGAGGGATGTTCCCCGGTGCCCTCTCGCAAAGAGACTGCTCATGGAGCTGGGAGGAGGAGATATTTATTGTGAAGGAGACATAACCACTGCTTCCCCAACACCCTCCTTTTTATTTTTCAATATCTATTTAAAACAGAGAACAGTGCAGGTCACACAGAGTTCTGGGTTGCAGTTGTCTGGAGAAAGGCCCAATGTAGCCAGGTAAATGTTTGCCTAGTGAGTGACAGCTCAGCAAAGCACTGTGTACTTTAAAGTCACACAGTCAGTCTGCCAGTAGTGCATTTTATCTTAGATCTTTAGGAAATGCTCTTTATCCAGAATCCCTACAGATAAGGACCAAAATCAGATACAAACCAACAGGCCCTCACTGACATCAACAGCATGGAAAGCCACCAGGCAGAGCCAGTAGGCAGCTACAAGCCAGAGAGTTCCCTTGTGACGCCCACCCTCATTGTCAACAACACACACCTTATTTCCAGTCTGAATTTGTGTAGCTTTAGTTTCCAGCCATTGGATCACGTTAGACCTTTGCCTGCTAGATTGAAGATTAAACAAATCTTTGTTTACCAGTAAGGTCCTTATGGACTATAATCAAGTCATCCCTTAACATTCTCTTTGTTAAGCTAAGTAGCTCCTTTGAATCTATCACTATAAGGCAGGTTTTCTAGTCTAATGTTTTAATTAGGGCTGGCAAAGCCCAACTAGGTCACACGCAGTCCATCCCTCGGGGACCCAGTGCTCCCTAGTGTCTTGTCCCGTTTAATTTTCAATGTGCCACCACTTCTCTGGACAGGTGCTAGCACATTACACATCAGCAGGAAGGACAATGCTTCCCAGCTCCCAGCTGCAGTGCACACACGTGCCTACATTTTCTGCACCCCACTCATCCTGCAACAGCTCAAGTGTCTGCCACTTTGCTCCAGGTTTCTGCAGCAGTGGCATGGTGGGTTGTGGCAATTTCCTTTGGTGGACTTGGCTTCTTTCCATGCTGAAGGAGGGGCAGGGAGAAACAAGCAGCCTGTTTGGTCCAAACTGCTAGACTGCCAGAGAGTGAATTTGCAGAGGAGATGCAGTAGCCCCCCATAGGAGCGTGTGCGCAGATGTGGGGGGGAAGGGAGAAAGAGGAGTGAGTGATGGGCGTGGGGACCATGTTACTGCATGAACCATTGCGGAAAGGTATAGAATCACAGAACTGTGGAAGTGAAAGGACTGGAAGGGACCTCGAAAAGTCATCGAGTCCAGTCCCCTGCGCTGAGGCAAGACCAAGTAAACCTAGACTATTCCTGACAGGTGTTTGTCCAAGCTGTTCTTAAAAATCTCCTGTACTGGGGATTCCACAACCTCCTTTGAAAGCCTGACCCAGAGCTTAACTATCCTTAGAGTTAGAATGTTTTTCCTAATCCCTAACCTAAATCTCCCTTACCGTAGGTTAAGCCCATTGCTTCTTATCCTACTTTCAGCGATCATGGAAAACAATTAATCGCAGTCCTCTGTATGTGCGCATGTTTGGTTGATTCCACACTCATCTAAAGCATTCCTTATTTAAAGAAAGAGCACTGTCCCATCTTCATCGCTCCAGCCAGTGGCTTTGGCCTGATGCAGGCGGGAAGAAATATTTCTGAGCTGGCTAGAATGTAATGAATAACAAACGTGGGTTGCAGTTTACAGGGTCAGGAAGTGGGATGCGGATATTGTTACTTCTTATGCATAATTAAATCCAGCAGGGAGCAAAATCTCTTTACAGGCTCTTCCGAGGAGCATGTCCCAGGCTAAGGGCCACATGCAGCTCTATGAACAAGGTAAGTACCTTCTGCCTTTGCCTCCACTGCTTCCTTCAAGTCATTGCTGGACATAGGAAGGAAAGAGCTACAGGGGTTATGCCCCATTTTGAGCACTCAACAAGGGAGGGGAGAAAAGGGAAGAAGAAGCATAAGGAGTGGAGGGGTTAGGTACAGAGAGATGTGCACTCTTGCACCAGGTCTATGTTTGGTCCTCAATCACCAGTTCATGCCTAGTTAAAAATTCCATCCACTCTAGCTGATACCATTTCACTTACTAGGGGTTCAGATGCTTAAAAATCTCCCTAAAAACCTAGGCAAGGTTAAGTACTGATCTGTGAATGGCTTGCTCAGTTTATTTTAGCACTAAGTAACTTGAGATGTTAATTGGCCAGTCAACTTCATGCCAGACCCTTTGCCAACAGGAGACAGCTCTCTCTGAGATGAGCCACGCTGGCTGATTTGCAGAGTTCTGTCCATGAGGATTGTGCTGTGCACTCTGCCCTGCAGCAGCTGGTGAAGGGAGCAAGACGTACTTCACCCCCTACAAGAGGGGGTCAAAGTGAATTCTGAAATTCTTAGTGCGCCTGAGGTGGGAGAACAATCCCCTGAGAATCCCCCCAGGAATAACAAGAGCAACACCCCAACTGTGTCAGGCTAGTTTACTGCCAAGAGTTGCCCAGTTTTTTTTATTCCCATCACCCCCAGCAGTCGTTCTCCAACCCAGCCACCTTTGCTCTTCAGCTGCACAAGGAGGCACCTTTGAGCATTCTTGAAGCCTTACTGAGCACCCAGGAGCCTGGCCATTGAGAGCTCTCCAGGAAAAGGCTTGGGTTTGTTTGTTTTTTTTTAAATTTCTAACATTTTAGGTACTAACTTTCCTATTTTCATGAGCAGATATTGCTGGAAACAAATGCTTGGAAGCAGCTCTGCTGTCAGTTATAGCAATCTAAATCTGGAGCAATGACTTTGTGTTACTCTGGAATTATGCTATTGTAGCTGAAAGCAGAGTTGGCCCTTGGTGTTTCTCTTCTGCTCTGTGAGATGCTGAAGATGTTCCCTTGGATGCCCCATAAACAACCTACCTGGGGTAGAAGTGGATTGGAGGCTATAATAGGGTAGCTCACCCATTATGGGCTGGAGAGAACGATCCACTCCTGGGAGAGATCAGGGTGGCTGCCTATAAAGAGCAGCAGGAGGCTCCCATGAAGGAGGGAAGGGTAGGCTGTGGCAGAGAGAGTGTGAATGGTTCCTGCAGGGGTGAGACTCTTAGCCCAAGGGGTCTGTGAGCAAGGAATTGTAGTGAGCAGGAGGCTCCTGCTAAGGATCCTGCCCAAGAGAAGGGTGAGGGACTGGAAGCCAGAGAGCTGAGAGAGGCTGAGCTCCTCCCAGCTAAAGCCTGAAAGATGTTGACCTGGGGCCTAGCTCTGGGAAGGAGGGCTGGGAACTCCCTATATAAAGGGAGAGAGGGATTGAACGGGGTTGGAGCCTGGAGGCCTGTTATGTAAGGACTCAATATAGGTAGCTCAGGAGGGGAATGTTGAAATTACCTGTGGCTTGTAAGCTATTAAGGGGCCCTGATGAGGGCAGAAGTTGGTAGCAGGGCATTCTGGCCATGAGAGGAGAGGCCTAGGAGGTGGCTGGCCCTGTTACAATGGCCTAATGGTACAATATTGGCTAATGATACTAGAGGTCCTGGGTTCAAATCCAAAGTAAGCTCTCTGTGGAGGTGACATGTGTGGCCCCTCAACTGTAAATAAGCAGGCATCCCAGGACTGGAGAAGGGGGCAGCTTATCACCGCAGTGTGGCTCTAGGCCACGCCTGGTCATTCCAAACAAATCCATTCTCAATCAGAGAGAGAGAGACAGGCACCTGGAGCCTCACCCCCTTCACCTGCTCTGACTTTCAGCCCAGAGGAGAAGAGCCCATGTGCTTATTCCTCAAATCCCTCCTGACCCCCAAGGGATCCAGACCCTCAGGTAGAAATCAACACCAATAAATACACCCGCAACAGCAGGGAGGCTCCTAGTCCTTATTGCTGAGGGCTTGATCCTACAGCCAAACCTGAGGCGTCCATCAATCACAGGGGAGTGGCATGCTCATGAATAGCTCGTTGCACAACCGAACAGGAGCGAGTTCTCTCCCCCCAAAACCCCGCCCCCCAGGGCCTGTCCCACACCTGGGAGAGATTCAGTGTCTGAAGCATGACATCTGTGCAAACAGTGCAGGTCCCAGGAGCAGGGGTGGAGAAGAGACGTCTCTTTCCATAGCTTGGGAGCACTCCTTCCCCTTCTGTCTGTGACAGCTCAATTCGTTTTACAGAGTAAACAGAAACTACAGAACCAGCCACAAAAATGCCGCTGTCAAGGGAGAGAAAAAACCCCACTGGCCAGTACACTGAGCTCCATTCAAGCCTCATGAAGCAAAGTGTGCTAGGAGCGGCCAACCCTTTCCGGCCCCTAATAGCTGGAACAGGCTATTACATTACAACTGGCTCATTCATTCAGAATGAAACATGGGACGAGCCCTCTCCTCAGCTCCAGGTCAGCGGGAGGAAGAAAGAAGTCATATGACTTAGAGCACATGCTGGGCCAGTGCTGCAAAGCCAAATCCCAGTGAGGGTGAGAGGGGAGCAATCAGAAAAAGTGCGTTGTCCTTTTTTTCCATGAGCAGACACAGAAAGGGGGAGGGGAACCCATCCCTGGAGCTGATGGGGAGTGAGGAGCATCGTCCCTGGAAAAGCACAGAGCTGTCTGGAAGGGCTTTAAACATTCATCTCCCTCTGTTCTCAGTTAGTGTGAGATGTTCACATGTGCAGGGGCTTGGAGAGGGGAGCGGGGCTTCCTGAAGCTCTGACACGCCAGGCTCTGGGCTCTCTCGGCCAGCCTGGAACACAGACTCTCTACTCAAAACAGCCTGTTAACATCAGCTGGATGGGACAGGCAGTTGCACAGGACAACGGACAGCAGGTTCAATGGCTCCCAGTTACAAGGTTAATTCTGATGAGGATCCAGCTGGGCTCTCAGAATACCACCCTGTGCCATGTAGACAGGCTGGGGTCAGCACAGGGGCTTCCTGGAGTGGAGAAAGGGATGGACCATGAATGGAGAGGCAGGAACTCCTGGGCTCTCTTCCCAGCGCTGCCAGTGACGCCTGTGTGACCTTGCGTCTGGGTCCACACCTAGGAAGTAGCCATCCCTCCCGGGGATGTTCCTTAGGGCCTGCTCAGCCCTTGGAGGATGGAAGTGCTCTGCAAGGACTGAGCACCATTATTATACAGAGACAGCTCCCTGGTGCTGCACTAACCGTGCTGTATCAGACCCTCCTTTGTGAACAGAAGTGCTCTGGTGTCAGAATGAGGGTGGGTGATATAAATGCTCCCACACACATGGGCAAACACACCCATGTGATTGTTTCATTGAAGTTTGGTAAAACACAAGGATCAGGCTGGAGCATGGATCTACTTAGGAAACTGATTGTTCCACTGCAGGTCGGCCTCAGGAGAGTTCAGTTTTCACAGTGTCTCCAATCTGGGCAGCACCAAGTCCCCCTACACAGTACCCAGCTCCTAATCCAATCCCCTGCCCAGGTGGCAGGTGTCAAAGCTGATTATCAGAGCCCAGCAGAAGTGATAATTAGGAGGTTCCCAATACGTCAAGGGAGCTCTCAGCACACTTCCATTTATAGCCAAAGGTGGGTACGTGCCTTCAGACTCCAGACGTCAGAGATTTAAAGGAGCTGATGCCATTTGTAACCCAGACCCCAATTCCGTACTGTTAATGTCCCACCTCAAGAGCTTTGGAAATAAGATCCTAACCAAAAATAATTGACTTATGACTAAAGATGGATTTCCCCTCCTTTTTTATTTTCCCTCTTCTCCTCTCCCTCCAGTGAGAACATCTCCATCCAAGCCAATTTCCTTCAGCTTGGTGGCTATAGGTGAAGGTTTCGCCCTTGCATCTCATGCCAATGCCACTCCTTAGCTGGCTGGAATTGCCCAATTAACCACCATACACATCTGCCACCAAACGCCAACAGCCTTGGAACCTCAGGATTAGGGGAATGTGCCAAATGCCTTTGACTGGAATTAGATAGGGATATTTTTGTCTTCTCAAGAAAGGGAGAGGTGGTCACTATCCCTCTACTTTGGGTGGTGCAGGAGGGAGCTCGTGCCTTTGCTTTGACTCTCCATGTGGCACAGTGATCTTCTCATTGATACATTTGTTTGGTTGAAGCAGCTCCTGCCCCTTCCCCATAAACACATTCCCACGGTACTTACAGTTTTCCGAATGAAAGTCAGGCAGAAATTGCTCATCGCTGTCTGGAACCTGAGCTGCAAAGAGGAAGAAAGAGAGATGCGGAGAATCAGATCTGGCACTTAGTAAGCTGTAATTAAACAGTGAGGCAGAAATGAGTCTCTGTGTGTAAAATCAGAGCTTTCGGCTGGAAGGCTCTTTAGGGCTGGTTTCCCTTAGGGATTACAAGCACACTGATGCAGTTCTTCCCCCTGCAGATTCAGGGCACGTCTACACTACAAAGTTAGGTCGACTTAATTTAAGCCGACATCCAGCCGCCGCAGGAATTAAGTCGGTTCGGTGAGTCTATACCACACTCATTGTGTCGGTGGAGTGCGTCCTCACTAGCAGCCCTTGCATTCCTCACCAGCAGCCCTTGCATCAATACACAAAGCAGTGCAACTAGCTGCAGGGGTTTTTGGGAAGGGCTTGCAATGACTCATGGGACCAAAATATTGTTGCAGGGGGGAATGAGAATGGGAACATGGCTTCAACCTCACACGATGTAGTTTTCTCCCTCCCTATCCTGATAGCAACGGCATTCAACCCATAGTTTTTTGTGCCTTTTTTGAAAGCCTGGCTTAGCTGCGCATATGCCATAGACCAAGAAGCATGGACCCAGCTCAGCTATTTACTCTTGTTGTGAGCATTACAAACACCTCAAGCCTTATCCTGCAGTATTTCCAGAGCTGAGACAGGAGCTGCCGCACGGAACATTGTGATGTTATTCAAGCAGCCCTGCTGCAACCCAAGAAACGAAACAATTCCCAATTGCTGCTGGCAGTTGCACAGCAGGTGAACATGGTGGAGTGTCATTTCTGGCCCTGGGAAACAAGCAGTGACTGGTGGGATCGCATCATTATGCAGCTATGATGAGCATGACCGCAGGATGACGAGCAGTGGTTGTAGAACTTTTGAATGCGGAAGGCCACTTTCCAGGAACTTCGTGCAGAGCTTTCCCTGGCTCTGAAGTGCAGCCACACTAAAATGAGACCTGCTCTGACTATGGAGAAGTGAGTGGCGATCTCTCTGAGGAAGCTTGCAAGGCCAGACTGGGGGGAGTCAATTCAGAGTTTGTAAATCCACCGTGGGTATTGTTGTGATCCAAGTGTGCAGGGCCATTAATAGACTTCTGCTAAGAAGGGTAGTGAATCTGGGCAATGTGCAGGACATAGTGGATGGTTTTGCTGCGATGGGGTTCCTTAACTGCAGTGGGGCTATAGATGGAACACATATCCCTATCTTGACACCAGACCATCTTGCCAAAGAGTACATAAAACTGAAAGGAATACTCTTCTATGGTGTTGCAAGCACTCGTGGATCACAGGGGCCATTTCACCGACATCAGTGCGTGATGGTCAGGAAAGGTGCATGACGTACGTATCTTTAGGAACTCCGGTCTCTTCAGAAAGCTGCAATCATGGACTTTCCAGATCACAAAATAACCACTGATGATGTTGAAAAGCCAATAGTGATCCTGGGAGACCCAGCCCCCCGGCTCCCATGGCTAATGAAGCCGAACACCGGCCACCTGGACAGCAGTAAGGACCGGTTCAACAATAGGCTGAGCAAGTGCAGAATGGTGGTGGAATGTGTCTTTGGGCATTTAAAGAGTCACTGGAGCAGTTTGCTTACTGGGTTAGACCTCAGTGAAAGCAACATCCCCATTGTTATCGCTGCCTGCTGTGTGCTCAATATCTGTGAGGCCCAGGGAGAGAAGTTTCCGCAGGGGTGGGGCATGGAGGCAGATAGGTTGACAGCCAATTTTGAGCAGCCGGATACCAGGGCAATAAGAAGAACCCAGTGAGCAGCTCTGTCTCCAGGAGGTTTGAAAACCTGGTTCAGTAATGAGCCACAGTAATGTGCACTGTTTATCTGCATTGTGCCTTCCCATACCATCTCCTCTGTTGCATCATTTTCCCTGCACCTCCCCCCCCCCACACCCTCATGCTCGCAATAAATAAAGAGCATTTCATTCTCGAAACATTGACTTTTATTGCACAAACATACAGAAACTGAAAGAGCAGGGAAATACTTTAATCTTGGGTAAACCGTGAGATAAAATTGGGAGGGGAGAAACCAAGTCAGCTTGTCTGTGAAAGCACAGAAGTCCTGCCCATCAAAGGTCTTTGAATGGCCACCTTTTGTTCTTTGTGCCCTCCGCTGGTATTGAGTGGAAGGGATACTGCATCTTCCTCTCCCCCCCCCCCCCGCCTCCTGGAACGTTTTGCGGGAGGGCAATTGGGAATAGGGTGATGTTTGCAGGCCATTCTGCAGGGGTCTAGCCTCATGCTGTTTTTCTTGAAGCTCAACCAGACGCTCCAACATGTCTGACTGGTTCCTCATAATCCGCAGCATCTCATCCTGCATAGCCCTCTCGTGCTCCTGGGATGCTCTCCTGCTCTCTCTGTCCATGTCGTTTTTCAGACAATGAAATCCTCCAGGCTCTGAGCTCCATGTCCGCTGTCCCAGACGCATTCATTATCTCGCTGAACAAGTCATCACACGGTCTCTTTTTCCATCCTCTAATCTGCAAAAGCCTCTCTGCTGGTGTGGAGGCTGTGCTGAAGGCCAAGCTTTCCACTGTAAGGCATGCAAAGCACAAGGCAACACTGTCAGTGCATACCTGGGGTCTGGTATAAGGATGCTATTTAAATATCCCTCTCCTTATTACACTCAAGTGCAAGCCAGAACATAATCAGAATCTCTAGCCATTCAATAAACCTGTTTGCTGTTCCTGCCGTGGTGAATATGTCCCAGTGGCATGGGCGACGGGCCTTGTGTTGCAACTTGTGGGAAACGCGCATTGGGAGCCCAGGTGCGTAAGTGGACAATGCCTCTTCCCTTTAGCAACATGGACGGTGCTTGGAGACTGGGGACCAGCGTTAAGCCTCCCAAATTGAGGTTTTTTTATCTGAGGCAGCTCCAAAGTGTGTGTGTGGGGGGGGGGGAGGGCATTGCGGCCACGAGAAAACATAGGAAGCACACCTTCCCCTTCCCTTAACGCAGCAGGCAACAGTCGCTCTGGGCTTGGAGATTCTGAATTCCCTGCCAACCAAAACACTGGCATGTTAGGGAAACCGTAGTTGAGAGTCTCGGAAATCACCATGAATGATTGTTTGTGGTCCGAGCACTTGTAATGAAAACGTCCACAGTCTCCCCTAGGTGACCCTATGTGATATCAGTCTCCTGAGGGTGACAGAGGTGGCAAGGGAGCAGATGCTGCAAGCGTCTGGGTACAGAACTGGTCCTTATGCTGCTATGCTGTGTACTACAATGAAGCTAGCAAAGTTAATACTGGAGTGGCGTGGGAAAGTGTCCTACCGTGGTGGAAGAAATAAGGCAGTCCTCCCCAGAAACCTTCTGCAAAGGATTGCAGAGTACCTCCAAAAGTTTCCTGGAGATCTCCATGGAGGATTCCCAGACCATCCCTGTGCACATAAACAGTCTTTTCCGGAGTACACCCTCTGCGTAGTTGGAGTGGCCACTGGGAAGCGGATTCCCACTGCACCTCTCTTTTTCTTCATCTTAAACATAAAGTATAAGAGCGTGTAACCCCTACAGTTTGGTTGGAATTGCATACTCACCAGAGGTGCCTTCCCCAGAATCATGCTTGACCCACCATGCTGTCCTGTGCCTTGCTGGGCTATGGGATTAAAAGTAGCTCCTGGCTCTTGAGGAGAATGGATCCACCACTTGCCTGTCTCACATTCTCCTCGTCCAGAATGTCCTCCTCGTTGTTGCCTGAGGTGGCCCAGGACTCAGACTCCTGGGAGGTATCCACATTGCGTTTGAGGGCAGTGGTGGGGTCACCGCTGAGAATCGCATGCAGCTCATTTTAGAAGTAGCACATCAGTGGTGCAGAACCAGAATGATTGATCACCTCACTTGTCTTCTGGTACACCTGCCTAAGTTCTTTGATTTTCACATGGCACTTTTGCATGCCCCTGGTGTAGCCCTTCTCTCCCATGCCCTGCACAAGCTTTTCACAGATGTCTTCATTTCTTCGGCTGGATAGGAGATGTGCCTGCACAGACTCTTCTCCCCACAGACCAATAAGATCCACAACTTCCAGGCTGGAGCATGTTTGGGGCACTGAGTTACCATGATCAGCTGGGCTGGCGAGCTCTCCATGCTGATCAAACAGGAAATGGAAATTCAAAAGTTCTCGGGGCTTTAACAGGGAAGGTGCTGTTTCCTGTGTACTTGGCTGCTGTGAAGCGGAGTTGAAAACTATCTCCAAAGCAAACAGTCTCCAGAGCATTGTGGGATACCCCCTGGAGGCTAATTCGGTCGACTTACACAATGTTGTGTCTACACCACCTCTCTGTTGACCCATCAACATCGAATTAAGCGCTATGTCTCTCGCAGAGGTGGAGTACTTAAGTCGACATTACAGGCGAATTAGGTCAGCTGTAGGGACCCGGTACTGTAGACACACACATTATTAGGTTGACATAAGGTGGCTTCTGTCAACCTACTTTTGTAGTGTAGATCAGGCCTCCGTTTCTTTACCTCTTTTCTTCAAAGTCAAGATGACTATTTAGGTTTATTTGCTCTTTCTAACTAGGGTTCATTATTTCCCAATACCCAGGAATCTTAGAGAATTCATTGTGGCACAAATAGCTACTGACTGAGAAACTCAAGTTGGCAATGATATGCCACGGTCCTGAGAGAAGCAAGAAACATTTATGTCTCTGCACGGATGTAGCCTTTGCAAAGCAATCGTTCCAGAAAAAGCAGATTGCTTGGGGGGGGAAGGCTGGAGTTCGTAAGTTACTAACAGGAGAAGGAGCATTTCAGAGAAAGCGTTTAAACTCTGCATGTATGTGTGGGAGAAAGGGAGAGAAAGCTTCCCCTCTGTATGCATGATCTCTCAGGTGGGAAATTTAGGAGAAAATTGTAGCATATTGGCATCTTATATGACCTGCCAAACACCTGACCTCTCTCTTCACAAAGACAACACTGAACAGCTCACAGTCACACTGCAGGAGGCCTGGACTTCCTGCTGAAGATTCTGTAGACAGCGCTCATCACAATGACAATAGCAAGTGCCTCTGTGGTTTTTGAATAATCCAGAAACTGTCTGATAAAGGTGTTTGAATATCTGCAGCCTCATTCGCTGTGGACCATCCCATCTTGTGGGAGCACGAAGAGCAATGAAATGGTTAACAGCGTTAGCAACTCAATAGTAATAACAAGACTTCAAGAATTAATGCCTCATCAAGCCACACTTGTTTGTCTGCAGGGATGAAAAGACAACAGCTAGGCAGTTTACACTCTGATTTCTCCCCACATCCCAAAGGGCTAGAATTATTAATTATTACTATTATTTTAAATGAAAGTTTAGACTTTGGAGAAAGCTGTAAAACCTCATGTGCAGAGATCCCCACGGCCTCTACTACAGAGACACAAATAAAGAATCTAGAACAAATGAAGAATCCTTTCCAGGGACGGCTCTTTGCTTTCTTCTGATAAGAATTATTTGACCCTCTTTAAAGCATACATTTGTAAGTTTTCATGGAGATGCCTCAACTCAGGTTGAGGCACCAGGAGACAAGTAGACATGAATTCATGTATGCCTTCTCCGCACTGCAGCGCTTAACTGTGATTTTGTACCCACGTAGATGTGCAGTTGCCATACCTGGTTGTGCAGTGGCCATAGTTGGTTACAAGTAACGCTTTGTGTCTGCACACAGCAAATTTTCTGTATCATGACCATGTTTGTAGCAGTGCAAATCCATGATTTGTAGGGGATATAGTGCCCAGAGGACATACAGAACAATGCACCCTGGGGAATCCTACTTCACAGGCAGCTGGGAGTAAGTACGCCCAGCCAAACTGGTTACACAAATATACTTAGGGCGCCCTGTCCACTGTGTGATGACCTCAGATAGCCATCTGTGCGCCAGACTAGGGCTCGGGCAGGGACAAAACACTGTCACCACTTTGGTTGGTAAGCAAGTTTTAACCATGTTGTACATTATGGGTCACAAATCACCTTATGGAGCCACTAACTGGTGACAAGCCTGTAGGGTGGTCAGAATCTTAATCACCCCTCTCAGGCTTTATCGTTTCAACTTTTATTACAGCTAACACAAACATTCAATTAAACAGACTTAAATCCTAGAATCCTCCTTCCATACAAGGCCTGTGAAAAGCTTGACAATGGTGAGGCAGCTGGTGTGCTGGGCAGCTGCCTATCATGCTGACTCCCAGTGACTCACTGTTATCTCATGCTCCCCGCCTACTTGTATCTACCTGTTTCTGGTCATAAAACTGTGAGCTTTTGGTGGCAGGGACTGTCTCTTTGTTCTGGGATTGAACCAGGGGCCCTGGTCCATGACTGAGTTGCCTAGGCACTATCACAATAAATAACAATAAAATAGAGTAAAACATATACAGTAAAGGAACAAGGACTAAACCACTTCACCAGGAGAGCTGACATAGCAAATTCTATGGGCATGCCCTGGAAAGGGTATTCCAGCCTACAAACTTTATATTAATAGTGCCGTAATGCTACAGCCCATTCCTGTTCTACTAATACCTTAGATAGGCACCCTTCAGTTATACGTCTTTTCAGTTTCAGGGAATAGGCAGATAGGGATTTGCTCTTGTTCCGCTTTTCTTTTTTGCTAGGAAGAGCTTTAATGAACATTCCCCTCAAACATTCATAGAAGGAGTAATTCAGTCAGATTTTCCAATTATAATGAGTCTGTAGACACACCCTCCTCCCAGGTTATTTGTGCCATTTTCCTTCTGCTGTAGCTATATGAGAATAGAAATGTAGCGCTCAAAGGAGCATGAGAGGTCATCTAGTCCAGGGCCCTGTTCTTAAAAACCTTCCATGACAGGGATTCCACAACCTCCCTTGGAAGCCTATTCCAGTGCTTAACTAGCCTTGGTTAGAATTTTTTTCCTAATATTTAACCTAAATCTCCCTTGTTGCAGTTTAAGCTGATTACTGCTTGCCCTACTTTCAGAGGAGATGGAGAACAATTGATCCCCACCCTCCTTAGAACAGCCCTTGACAGGTTTGAAGACTTATCAGGTCACCCCTCAGTCTTCTTTTCTTAAGACTAAACATTCCCAGGCTTTTTAACCTCTCCTCAGAGCTTAGGTTTTCTAAGCCCTTGATCATTTTTGTTGTTCTCCTCTGGTTGCTCTCCAATTGGTCCACATCCTTCTTGAAGTGTGGTGCCCAGAACTGGTCCCAGGACTTCAGCTGAGGCCTCACCAATGCCAAGTAGAGCAGGACAATTGCCTCCCATGTCTTACATATGATGCTCTTGTTAATTCACCCCAGAATGGTGTTAGCCTCTTTTGCAATTATATCACATTGATCCATATTCAGTTAGTGATCCACTCTAACCCCAGATCCTTTTCAGCAGTGGTACCACCTAGCCAGTCCGCCCCCATTTTGTAGTTGTGCATTTAATTTTTTCTTCCTAAGTGTAGTACTTTGCATTGACTTTATTGAATTTCATTTTATTGATTTCAGACCAGTTCTCCAGTTTATCAAGGTCATTTCGAATTTTAATCCTGTCCTCCAAAGTGCTTGCAACCCCCCCCCATCTTGGTGTCATTTGCAAATTTTATAAGTATACTCTTACTCCATTATCCAAGTCATTAATGAAAATATTGATTAGTACTGGACCCAGGATAGACCCCTCCATGACCACACTAGATACATCTTCCCAGTTTGACAGTAAACCAAGTACTCTTTGAATACGATCATTCAGCCAGCTTTGCACCCACCTTATAGTAATTTCCTCTAGATCACATTTCCCTAGTTTGCTTCTCCTTATAACCCTATTATCCTCTAGATGCTAACAAATTGATTAATAATTTGTTCAGTGTCTTTCCAGGTATTGAGAGCCATGTTGGTCCAGCCTAACTTCAAATAGACTGCCCTCAACCTAGGATGTACAGTGTTATTGAAGTTCTTCTCTCATAATCGTCTCCCTTATGGGACAAAAATATAAAAAATAAAGGTACCAACCCAGCTTTGTCTTCAAAAGCAACAACATCTAGCTGTATTTATTCTAGAACACCCTTAATTTCTGGATGAGAAGACACACTTCTACTAAGGTTTCAGAGTAGGAGCCATGTTAGTCTGTATCTGCAAAAAGAAAAGGAGTACTTGTGGCACCTTAGAGACTAACCAATTTATTTGAGCATAAGCTTTCGTGAGCTATTCGTGAGCTACTAAGAACAACAAAGAGACTGAGGCAATCAGTATAGGAATCAAATCCTGGTTTCAGCATAGTATTTGCTGCTCAGAAATTGGCCCTTGTACCAATACACAATTAACTCTTTTCCAGCCAGTCTGAGCTTACACTGTGCAGAGATTTCAGCCCTAAGCAACATATTGGGAGTTGCAGTTCCCACACCCAACGAACTTCTTCAGAATAGCTGCACATCTGCATTCAATTCTGTGCAAACACCCCTCCCCCTAAGTTTACCTTCCCACCCTACCTTCTCACACAGAAGAATATGCCTTCAATTTTCAAATGAAAAGCCTCCAGAGCTATTGCTTTTCCGCCAAAGCAGGAAGATCTAATTATCCTTCTAGTCACCTGCATTTTCTTGCTTGCCTTCCCAGTTTGTCTGAACAAGTCCAGACACACTGGCACCTCATCTGCATTAGACTGCCCCGTAGGGCTGCACCGTGCTGGTACAACATGCAAAATGTTAAAGAAAACTGTCAGTAATGAGGAGGTCAGGACGACAGTCAACAAGTTATAAACACATCACAAGTCCCCGCAAAGGCGCTCCCTGTGAGCCAGTGCAGCATGTTTCCAAGTCTGGTTCCCTGGAGCTCTGCTGAGACATGCATGTTGCCCTCTAGCAGCTCTGGCAAGTCAGGCATCACTCAGTCTTAAGGACCCTGGACCCAGGGGACTAAGGCTTAGATACGCTATGAGGCCCTGTCCTCGGCAGGAGCTTGGCCTGTACACACCTCTGAGAGACACATGATCTCTCCTGTCACCTTTACACTTTGGCAACACTTGTGTAGCTTGTCATTGAATTTTGAGACTCTTTCCATTTCACCAGGGTTCAAAGAGCTGGCTTGAATTAATGCCACGAGTCAACACAAGCAGCAGCTATGTTTTGAAGCAGCACTATGTCAGTGCGAGACACTCTTCTACCAACGTAGCTACCGCGGCTTGTTGGGGGTGGTTTGGGGAAGCAGCTACACGGGAGATCTGCAGAGGCACAGGACAGTACAGCTGTGCTGCTGTAAGCTTGTCAGTGTCGACAAATTCTCTAGCAATCAAGAACGGCTGCTACTCTGAAGAACGTCCCAGACTCCCAGTAGTTAGGCATGGGTGAATGTGTAGGGAGGGAAGGCGGGGTGATTTGCACATCTTTCTTCACTGGAGGCAAAAGTCCACATTTTGGGTTCAGAACAAACTGCTCAAAAGTAGGCAAATCAAGGCAGGTTTATCACGACATAAAAGATGCTCCTTTTCCTCCTAATCGCATCACTCATGCAAATTTAACAGGATAAGGCTAAGCACAGCTCCAGTTTCCTCCTTAGAAATCTAGAGTGAGGCCTGAAGGCGAGAAACCAGACTTGTCTCTTCAGAAACCAGGGACACTTTGCCTCCCAAGGAGTCACACAGAACAATCTGGGATGCTAATCGGAAGGATACAGGCAGTTAGGTAAAGTACAAGCAGTGGTTGAAGCCCATATTAGCCACCCCGGAGCTCAGGGCGTCCCAAACAGAACCTGCCACAGATTCCATGAGGCTGGCATCAGGCTTCAAAGGGGGCCTCAGCTGCCACACAACTCGAGGGGCTTTCATCATATTCCCACCATAGGTGCCAACTTTCACCAGCGCCAGAGGGTGCTCGCGCCCTCCCGCCCTGCCCTGACTCCACCCCTTCCCTGCTCCTGCCCCCCCCCCCATTCCAACCCCTTCCCCAAAGTCCCTGCCCCAACTCCGCCCCCTCCCTGCCCCTACTGGACCCCTTCCCAAAATGCCTGCCCCGGCCCCACCTCTTCCCCAAGCGTGCCGCGTTCCCCCTCCACCCCCTCCCTCCCAGCCGCGCGAAACAGCTGTTTTGCGGCACAAGCGCTGGGAGCTAGGGGGGAAACATGGGCATGTGTTGTGCTCAGGGGAGGAGGTGGAGGCGGAGCCGAGGCGGAGGTGAGCTGGGCGGGGGTGGGGAGCTGCCGTGCTCCAGCCCCAGAGCACCCACGGAGTCGGCACCTATGATTCCCACAGCAAAGCCATAGGACAAGGGTTAGGACACATAGTGCCTACAACCGGCACCTGATTGTCCAGTTCCACTGCACTGACACATCATCAGTACCAGGCCTTTGGACAATTGTCAGAGCAAATGAACACACACAGACAGAACACACAAACATGAGTGGGGCAAGAAGCAAGAATCCTTTGCTTCAAAACCCGAGAACCAGCACTCTACATCAAGTTTCACTGCAAGGGGTTAGAGCAGCCAGAAGCACCAGATGAGATCTATCACTGCTAGCTCCCTCAGTAAGGCTACGATTTAGTCAGGAAAAATAACGAGGAGTCCTTGTGGCACCTTAGAGACTAACAAATTTATTTGAGCCTAAGCTTTCGTGGGCTAGAACCCATTTCATCAGATGCATGGAGTCAGGGGTATTTTTAGTAAAAGTCATGGACAGGTCACGGGCAATAAATAAAAAATGCATGGCCTTGTACTATAAATATCCCTGACTAAATCTTAGGTGGGGGGCCACTGCTCTGGGGGGCACCTGGCGGGCCACTGCTGCGGAGGGGGGGCACAGGGAGGGCGCGGCTCTGCCGGGGAGAGTCAACAGCACCAGCTGCTGGGGGCCACTGAGCAGTGGCTGCTTGCTCTGGGCGCCCCCAGGGCCGCCCAACTGCCACTGCTCTGGCTGCCCCCAGGACTGCTGCCGGAGGCTGCCGAGCAGCAGCTGCTCCTGCCACCCCCAGGATCCCTGCTCAGGCAGTCCCTGGGGCCAGCTGCCTGGGGCTGTCCAAGCAGCGGCCGGTGTGGCTGGCTCCGGGGCTGCTCCAGTAGTGGCTGATGCAGCTGGCTGCGGGGCCGCCCGAGCGGTTGCCTGCAGAGCAACTTGAGCAACGGCCGGTGTGGCTGTCCCCAGGTCTACCTGAGCACAGGGTCAGCCACACTGGTGGCTGCAGAAGTCATGGAGGTCGCGGAAAGTCACGGAATCTGTGATTTCTGCAACCTCCGTGACAGACACAGAGCCCTATCCATCAGATAAAGCTCCAATAATGGAAGAAGAGGTTAGAACTAGAGGGACATGGAGCTGCCCCCCATTATCCTGTCAATAGAACACACACAATTCCCATTGACTGATCCTGCTGATGGAACAATTAGGCCCCAGAACTTTAGAGCGACTTGGTCAACTTGAAAACACATTTCAAGCAGGTACATTTATTTCCCTAGGTTACTAGGAACATTCAATATTATGGAATATTATGCTCTTTATTCACTTTTTGTATTTCTCTTAGCTGGTGAGGAGACTCATAGATAGATTCCAAAGCCAGAAGGGACCCTTGTGATCGTGTAGTCTGACCTATATTGCACAGGTCATAGAACTGTCCCAAAATAATTCCTAGAGCAAATCTTCTAGAAAAACAACATTAAAATGCACATTATTTGCTTGTGCCCAGTTTACCGAGTGATCCTGATTGCTCTGAATCAGAGATCTGTCCTCTTCATTGTTTACTCCTCCAATTTTTCTGTCATCTGCAAACTTTATTGGTGATGACTTTGGGGTTTTTAGCCAGGTCAATGATAAAGATATTAAATAGCATGGGGCCAAAGAATAGATTAATAGATTTTAATGTTACCCTTTAAAAAAAATTGTGGATGCAATTTATGAGGACTTAGCCAATGGTTCATCTTTTGTTTATATCTAGTTTCATTGTCAAGTTTATGGCTCTGCATTGCTCGGGTTTTGAGCCTTTCCAAAAAAACCTGTTTGTCTGAATTTTTTTTTAAATGGTGGAAACATTTATTTCAGTCTCACATTTTTATAAAAGCTTGGGTTTTTAAAAAAGAAAATAAAAATTAAATCTGAGACCAGATTCAAGTTGACAGTATCCCTTTAAGCATTTCTGTATGAAACAAATTAAGGAACCAAGCCACTGACTATGGTGAGATGTTCTAGTTAGACCACAGAGGAAAAAAATATCCCTATATATATAAATATAAATCTGAACAATCTGTAAGGAAAATGAGAGTCAGGCTGCAGCAGCTCATCTGTTGAGGTTTAAAATGAGATGATCAAAATCCTATAGAAACTTTTAAAATAGAAATAAAGGAGACTTAGCAAGAAGTTGTAGAAGTAGGTGCTGAACTTTAGTCTAAATGAGGCTAAAGTACTAGAAGAAAGACTGCGCAGTTCAGAAATCAAGACTTGCAATCTCACTGTGAGTATTTAAGATCGGGCTTGTAAAAGGGACATCACAACATGATTCAGAAGAGCTGCTCCGACATCCATTTCGATTTCCATGGGATAGTCCCCTGAAATATATTTTGTATCATGGCACTATGATGCAGGAAAAATGTATATCACATACACAGAGACATGGCAACCCTACTCCCTCTGCTTAGTGAAAATATGTATTTCTCTGCTTAGCAGAGATAAGCAACATGGAAATTCTCCACATTTACATGTGCTCTGTTTCATGCATTTTAAATGCTAGATTTGGACAGCAGAGATCAAATTGGCTCACTTGTAAGTGGTTTGTGTGTTTTGAATACAGCTTTGCTCTTCTTGTTGAAAAGATGCTTCTAAAGACAATGAGAACTTTGAACTGGGTTTTACAAACAAAGGGAGAAACATGATGTATTTACTGGCTTTTGCTCTTGTCCACTTGGGAAAGATGGATTTTATGTGAAAAGGCTAACTTTTGTGTGTCTAATAGAGCTGAAAGGAACGTAGCTCATTTTCTGTACGCTGTAAGAGTGATCTAGCGGACAGCGCACAGGACTGTGATCTAGGAACAACTGAGCTCTCTAATCATGGCCAGGTCCACAGATAATGTCACTGTCAGAGGCAAGTCTTGGTGGTATTTCTAATATAGATGAATCCTGAAAACAGATCACAGCATAGCTGCACTTTGTAATGTAGACAGCACCTGCACCTACACCTACAAGGGGCGGTGAGAACACAAGAGCCTAATTTACAGATACTAATACATATTATTACTGTTACTTTGTTCACAGCATCAGTGAGGTAGGTCAGCCAGCCCAGTCCAGAGAATAGCATCTCTTTGCTGCTGCTGCAGGAGGAAGAGGAAAAAACTCACTTGGTTTCTTAAGGAACTAGAAAATAACAGCTCGTGTTCTCACCTTGGCTAGAGCAGGGAGTTTATTTTATTACACGTAAAAAGAGAAGTTTATGGTCTGGAGGAAGTTCTAACTTTTAGGCAATATTTTGGGTCTAAACAACCAGCTACCGTATTACTTGCATATTAACAGATTAAAGAGAGATCTTCATGCTGCCACCACCTCTAGTCTTGTCAGAAACTAATGGGGGCGGGGGGAAACTGACAGTGACACCAAAGGAAACAATAGCACTAATCTTTGCCAGGCTGGGCTGGAACAACGCTGCTCTTCCTCAGGGGCTGAAAGTGTTCCATATCCAAAGTTTTTCATCTGTATTGTCAAGAAGCCAGGGCGTGGAGACATCAGGCTCTGCAGGTTAAGGAACAATAAGATGCAGCACAGTGTCTAGTTGCAGAGGTATGTTCTCGGGAGAGATCTAAGAGTTCGCATTTAAACCTAGTTAGGAAACTTGCAAACGGATAGTTTTTGTGCAAGTTGTTTTGTTCTTTTTTCCAGTTAACTCTACAAACCAAAGTTCAAGGCTAGTGAAAATCATGCAGGGGAGTGAAGCTAGACAAGGATTTCCCTGGTATCACAGATAAGTGGAGAAGACAGTGCAGGGACCTGGCCTGTCAGCTGCAGCCACCAGTGTCAGATTCTATTGCTGCTAAACAGAGAGCTACCCCCCAGGGGTACTAGCTGCTAGCCCCACCATTCACCAGCCCCAAAAATGAAGTGCACAGCTTCCTCCCTTCTGGAGAGGGGAGATAAAGTCCCACAAAAAACTGGAAGTGACTCAAAGGGGACTGAACAGAGAAACTGTCTGAAGCGAACTGCCCCTCTGAGTTTCCCAGCAGTAGAGGGATAGTGCTGAGAAAACACGAAGTAACAAGCAGAAACCCGGCAAAGAGGGTTCCAGCCTGCTGGAAGGGAGTTGATCCCACCTGGAATCCCGACTGTTGGGACTCACAGTGACCAATATGTATCGCTGACCATAGATGCAAGTTGAACTAGGAAGAGCCGACAGTGCTCCCTGGGGACAGGCCCATGGACACTGCACTTAGGAGCTGCCTGAATTGCCACAGGAGGTCACTCTTGTTGCACAGCAGGGAGCACATTTGTGCTGTAACTCTTAAACGCTGGCGTAAAAAAGGTGGTTTAGTGTAATTTAAAACGACCGTCCTGACTGCCCCATGGCACACGGGGGGCAGGAGGGGACTTATTGCATCTCCAGCCGGAGCCATACTGGGGCAGGGGCGGTAGCAGCAAGTGCAGGAGCAGCTCTCTGATCGACACCACTTAGGAAGGGAAAGTTTCCTTTGGTACAAATTTTTTGTAACCTGTTTTTAACACTCCAAAAGCATGTGACCATTTCATTTGCTCCAGCCAGGAATATGCCAATAAAGCACCGGAACTCAAAAGTGCAGCACAAATGACTCGAGCTGATTCACAAAAAGCAATGATGAGAGGTAAATGTGCATTGCTTGGACAAATAGCAACTATGGCTGCTTCTGCCACTGCTCCCAAGGGTCCAGCTCCCCTGGGGCTCCAGTATAGACAGGGCTCCAGCAGCTGCTAGTGCGCTAACACCTTGATGCCAACCCTGCTCAGAGCAGGTCTATGTGACCACAGCGGCAGCATCAAGACCCTTCTCTGCATTGGCACCACCAGTGGAGGTGAAAGAGTGGAAAATGTTAGGTAATGTAGATGGGGGCAGGAGGGAATGAAAAACATCTGCAAGTCTCTGAAGACCATAGGATGGAAGAAAACTAGGGTGTGATCCCAGGGGATAGCCAGTTCACTTGAATGGTCAGGGGAAGTTGTAGGCTGAATAGCAGGAAACATTTCCTTCACAGCCCAAGACAGTCTCCCAGGGACAGAGCTGGAATCAGGGTGGCAACTAGCGATTGTGTGCACACTGCCCACTCTTCCAATTCCTCTTAGCTAAGTGTTAACTCTGCTCTCTGGAACACACAAATAGGGACAGAGTCCCGAGCCTCGCTCAGACAGACCTGCCGTTACACACCGTCGGGTCACTAGTGCAGTGCGGAGACCGCAAAGGGCATGTCCATAAGATATCTGCCAAAGGACCCCGCACCTGCCCATTGCCATAAACGAAATTGTCTTTGAGACAATACAGACCAGACAGCACAGGCCCGGCTAATGTTTTATTAGTATTTCTTACAAGCATTTCCTGGGCCTTTGCACAGCAGGAAAACGAGTACCAGCTGCGAATGCTTGTTCCCCAAAGCCTCTATCAAATTGCTGCTGAAAACACTTCGGCTGCTAGTGCTGAATGGACAAAACCATTTTCAACTGCACTGCAGAAAGTGGGATAGATACCATACGCTTTAAAGGACAGAGGTAGGGAAGGACTAGCAGCTACCTGAATGCTACAATAGTAGGACTAGGTACCAGCTACATCCACTGGTGGAAACCCAACCACGTGAGGCACTTAAAACTAGACTGGACAAAGCACCCCTGAAATATACTGTAGGGAATAACCCAGTACTGGCCTGAGTAACGGACTAGACTGGAGCCAGTAAAACTCTGCCAGCTCAACTTACTGTCATTTGAAATAATCTGCATGGCTCTAAGTGGAACCAAGAGTGAAGAAAAGAAAATTCCTACAGAATTCAAAGAGTGAACAGTCTGAGAACTCTGTCATCGCAAGTGACTGACGAGGGCACCCAGGCTCCAGGCAGTAGCTGGACAATAGCACCAAGGGGACTGTAGGTTAAAATTCAGTCTCAGCAACAGATGAGCTGAGTTTGGGGGTCTCAGTCTATTGCCCGAAGAGCCTATGTCTATTCTGTTATTTTTAATAGAGCATCATGGCCAGCTGCCTGCCCTGGGCTGCTGACAGTTTTACTCAGGGTAACAGAGAACAAAGGGCAATGGTCCATATCTCAGCCCCACAGAGTGGATGGTGTCTGCTCTGAGATGGAGGAATCAAACAGAAGGGGCATGGCTGGAATGCAACTCTGAGGTGTGATGCCCTATAGCGGTGGCACTCAGTCAGGGGTACGCGTACCCATGTGGGTACACAGAGGTCTTTCAGGGGGAACAGCAACACATCTAGATATTTGCTTAGTTTTACAACAAGCTACATAAAAAGCACTAGTGAAGCCAGTACAAACTAAAATTTCATACAGACAATGATGTGTTTATACTGTTCTATATACTATACACTGAAATGTAAGTACAATATTTATATTCCAATGGATTTTTTTATAATCATATTGTAAAAATGAGAAGGTAAGCAATTGTACAGTAATACTGTGCTTTGACACTTATATTTTTATGTCTGATTTTGTAAGCAAGTAGTTTTTAAGTGAGGTGGAACTTGGGGGTACACCAGCTAAATCAGACTCCTGAAAGGGGTACAGGAGTCTGGAAAGGTTGAGAGCTACAGCCCTGTAGGGCTGGGGGAGGGCAGTGGGAGGATGCACCAACAGGCCCTGCGCCCTGAAGCCAGAGCTGTCAGTCAGTCTCACTTACATGAGAAACATAATTCTCCAAATTTGTTCTCCATCTCACATAACTGCAACAGAACCAAGAAATTTACTTCCAACCTCATTGCCCCTAAGCCACCAGACGTGCTTCCAAGAGAGCTGGGAACTAAACAGGCTTCTCATAGCCTCTCTCCTGACTTATTTTAGTCACTTAACCTGAATCCATCAACACTTGCCCCACCTTATCCCATAGCACTTACGGGCTCCCTAGGGTTACAACCAACACATTCAGACCAGAGGCGCACAAAGAAGAATATTTCCCCCACCCCGTTTCCCCACTGGTTCTAAAAACAGAGATGGAGTCCGCACAGGCAACTAAGGAAAGTTCAGAAACTTTTCTCCAGGGAAGCTTTTGCATCTTTGAATCCTGAGTCACGTTTATGAAAGCTTTGGCAGAAAACTAGTTCCACAGTTATCTACTGCTAGAGTCACATTTCATTCTAACATACTCCAATTCAAACAGAAAGTAATGTGGAAAAGAGCATGAAAGTTGTGGCTATAAGGCCTAAGATTCCAGTGTCTGCTAAAAAAGACTTACATATGTACAGAGACTGGTGATTTATACCAGTGCAATGTGGAAATTGGGCCCTATTTGCTGCTATAAAAACCTCCTGAATTAAACTAATTGTAGAACAAAGTTAAGTTACATACTTAAATTTTTTATTTTGTGCATAGCTGGATGCTTGGCACAAACTAATTCCTGATTTTATATTTACAAGTTGGTTCCTTCCTGCGGTATTTTATTTTAAAAGTAATTGCAGGAAGCCTTTAACAGAAAGCTATATTTCTCAACTGCATGAGGTGGAGGCAGGAAATATATAAAATATTTAAAAGTTTCACCTTTTTCACATTATTCATAATTCTTAAATTTGTCAGTTATCCCTTGCACTGTTCAAAGATATGTCTGTAGTTTAGAATTGTCTAAATCTGATACAAAAATGCTAGCAGATAGCTCCACATACACAGACATTAGATAATAACTGATTATCAAACACGTCAGCGAATGCGAGTACGGAGAACAAATAATAGCCTGCTTGAGAGGGGAGCTCTCCTCAGGGAAATTGGGACTTCAATCCTCAGCCTGCAATTTGTTTGTTTCATTTACAAATTTACAGCATCTCAGATTAGCTGAAGAGCCACTTCACCATACACATACAGTCTAAGGAACGGAACCTGGATTGTTAAAGCATGTGCACAATCTCAACTAGGGCTCCAATTGGACTCTGACTAGACTCAGTGAGCTAGATTTAAAATACTAGCAGTTTGGCAGTTTCCAGGAGAACTGTGCCCGCAGAAACAGCATTTCACTTTTTTACAAATAAATACTATCATTTTTGTTATAGTCGGTCATTTCTTATAATGCAGGTGGTCTATAAATAACTGGGAAGCTCAAGATTTCTCTTTAGTTTTGCGCTGGAAGTCAGATCTTATGAAAGACAAAGAGGTGGTGGGAATGGAAAGTCCATAGGGTTTGGTATGGTGCAGGCAGCTTCACAGACTTATCATGGATGGTATTCTCTTCGCTCCCTAATATATACTGTATCTAATGCTTTCCTTGGCAGGGGAAGGGAAATGTCTACCCCAGTCCACCAACTCCTCCCTGCAAAAAATCTCATTTTCCCATCTACAAATATTCAATAATCAAATATAACAACTCTGCATTTTCATCCAAAGATGACACAGCACTTTACAAACACTTATTGCCTGGGTAAAAAGAAAAGGAGTACTTGTGGCACCTTAGAGACTAACCAATTTATTTGAGCATGAGCTTTCGTGAGCTACAGCTGTAGCTCACGAAAGCTCATGCTCAAATAAATTGGTTAGTCTCTAAGGTGCCACAAGTACTCCTTTTCTTTTTGCGAATACAGACTAACACGGCTGTTACTCTGAAACTTGCCTGGGTAAAGTGGGTCCATATTATCACCCATGACTGGGAGTGTGGTCCTACAGTTATACCGTGCAACCAAGTATCAGGAGACCTGGAGTCTGTTCCTTGCTGTGCGACCTGGAGCAAGTCTCCGAGATGCTCCATGCCTCAAAAGGGGAATTGCAATACATACTTCACAGAGGTTCATTCATCACTGTCAGTAAAGTGCTTTGAGATCCTGGAATGGCAGGTTACTATAGAAGTGAAAAGGATTAACATTTATTATGAATTTGCAAGTGGGGAAGCTGGAGATCAGAGAGGTGAATTGGCTTGTCCAAGGTCACACAGAAAGCCGGTGACAAAAGCTGGGAAACAGAATCCAGAAGTTCTTTCTTCCAGTCCAGCACTCTAACCATTAGGCAGCTTTCCACAACTTTCACCCCACGTATGCCCAGGCAGAGAACCATCATTTCTTCACTATATTTTTTTGTGGTTTGCATTACT
The DNA here is from genome assembly GCF_965152235.1 of Eretmochelys imbricata. NCBI lineage: Eukaryota > Metazoa > Chordata > Testudines > Cheloniidae > Eretmochelys > Eretmochelys imbricata. Next base: position 16,275,553 of record NC_135598.1, read on the forward strand.
ATCTAATGAAATCTTATCTCTGTCCATAGCAGTGAGACCTTGATGTGGCCTCTCCTTCCCCTCTAGTAATTTCACAAATTAGTTACTGCAGGGCATGCTATTACTTACTTATGGAACATTGCACAAGAGATTCTGTGCAAGCTCGTCCAATTTTAATGGTGTCAAACTTAAAACAACTATCAGAGAGCAGAAGGCCCAGAATTGAAACTCCACCAGAACCCAAGTCTGACATGAAGTCCTTTTACTAACACCTCCACAGGTTTTGAGAGTTAAAAGAACTTCTTTCATAATCTGAGTGTATGAAGGGTGTTTACATAGATGGACTTCAAGCAAATCCTCCTCTTTTTCCCTTGTAGCATGAACACAATGGGTATTATAATCCTGGACTGGCCTCCAGATGATATTTTGTGTCCATGAAGTCTGCATTCCTGAACATTGCCTGATCAAAAGGTCTTCTCACTTTGGTTTTAACTGAATAGAAAACATTTTTTTTAAAATAAAAGCCAATTTTTTGTATTCCACTGACAAATTTTTGTTTAAAAAAATCCTGCTTTTGCAGGAGTATATTTTCTTGTTGTGGTAGAATTAGGGGAAAGATTGCTGCTCAGATTACCATATGTATTTAGGATATTATTATTAAATATTTGTTAAGTACCAACAACATACTAGGGGCTTTCTGAGACACAAGAGTACTTCTTCAGCTAATAAATAAATTAAACAAACATTTTAACTCTTTCAGAGGACAGGCCGCTGGTAGCGTTACAGTTAAAGCAAATACAAAAGACCACTTAGAATTAGTTGCAATTTAAATTAATTGGGCTAATAGAGATTTTATAATTTCCCTTCAGTGCTGAAGTCAAAAGGCAAAACAGTTTAGACATCAAAACTAAATACACAGTTTAGAGACACAAAGAAATTCCAAGACAACCTCCTCAGAGCACTAGCTTTTCTGCATTAGCAGAAGAGCATTTTGCTCCCAAAACTGAAGGCAACATTCCATTGTTTATTAAAGAAATCATCAGTGTTTTGGCAACTAACAAAGATAAGTGACAAATTAACACAAAATCCCAGCAGTTGCCAGCAGACACTGAAAATGGGCCAAGGGCGAAGTTCCATTCATAAGCAAATACCCAGCACAATAGTGTGATTCATAATCCTTGACTTACACAAGACGAGAGTTTGGCCAGGCTGAAAAATATATTTAATGTTTGGAACTAGGCAAACTAAGTAAAGGAAGAACAGAGCAAACACCAAAGACAAACAAATGAGAGACAAACAAAAAGAGGAATGGGTGCCTACCTTCTGTCAGCCAAGTCTCCTGAAACTGGCTCAAATCCTGGAAGAGGTCTGCAAGAAAAGTGAAAGGTGCCTTTACTGAAGGCTGGCCTGGCCTGGACTGACAGCAGGATGCTCCAGGGTTGGTGATGTGGGATGGGAAAGAAACACAAACACTGCAGGGAAATAGGGGAGTGAAGCAGAGGGAGGGGAGGGTCTGGTCCCTATCTACTCCCTACCCATGAGTCCTGTCCCTCCCCCTGCTACCTCCACCCACTGTCCCCCATGAGCCCTGCCTCCCCCCCCACCCCCACTGCCCGTGGGGTGCTGCAACTGCCTTTACCTTCCGAGTCCTGAGGGGGTGCTAAGCCTGGGTCCATGGGTCTCCTGGTGCCCATCAGAGCTCGGCTGCTGAGGGTCCCATTTCCGGGCGGTTTCTGAAGAAAAGGACAAACCAGCTTGGGAAAGTCATGTCAGGACTGGGCCCTGGGCCACGTCCCCCCGGGGCTGAGAGCTGGGCGCTGTCTGCAGCCTCGGCCCTGAGGTTCTAGCGCTACTCACGTGTGTGAAAGTGTAAGGCACTTGCTGGTCCAAGTACCCTTTCATCCTCCCGTCCATACGTTAGCTCCTCGTGGGCATGGAGCAGCCAGCTCAGCGCAGCGACCTGCGGGAGACGGGCAGAGGGAGCCTGTTTCACAAGGGCTGGGGGGCAAACAGGGCGCGCCCCTTAGTCTCGGCTGCACCTGCTTTAGCCCACCACGTCCCAGGCTGGGCCTCGTGGCATCTCCCCCTCCCCGCCCCCCCCCCTCCCCACGGGCTTGTCCTAGCTACAGGAGCGGGGCTCGAAGATTCAGCCCCTTCCTAAAACGACCCTGGGGGCAGGTTACCGGCAGCAGCCCCACCGCCCCCTCCCTGCTCCCCGGCTGCAGCGCTGGGTGTGAGGTGCAACGAGACGTCGTTCGTGCTGCATCTGGCAAAACTTGTGCGAAGAGGTGGGGTGATGCCTCGCTCCCCAGTGGGAACTGCCACCCTGCACCCCCGCCCAGTCCCCCCGGGCTCTCACCTGCGGCGGGGCTCCCGGAGCGGCTCAGCCCCGAGGGCTGTGCGTGCAGATGTTCCCCCAGTCCCGCTCCCAGGGAAAGGGCTCGCTTTGCTGGCGGCTCAGACAGTGTGCCCGGGGGGAGCCTCCCATTGGTGCATTTCCTCCTTCCCAGGCTCTGCTTTCTTGCTTCTTTGTTTCATTGACTTTGTGAATGAAGCCCCGGGCTGGGACACGCCCGCCAATCACAGCTCGGCTTGGCCCTCACCCAGAGCAGAAGGGGGAGAGGCTACGGCTTCCAGGGCCAATCAGATCGCGTCACTCTGGGATTCATTCAAGGCTGGGGCTCCCATTCATAAAAAAACTCCCAAAGTTCATTCATAAAGGTCTGCAAGGGACGGGGAGCCAGAGCTGGGCTGAGCTGAGTTTTGTGCATGGCACGGCGCGTGCACGGCTCACACCATCAGACTCCCTCAGGACATACACACATCCAGGCTTGCCAACTCACACTCAACGTGGGGGTCATTTTAAAGCAGCTTTTAAAGTATCTACACTCCTGTTATGAAGGATTTTTTTTTAAAGTTTCAGTGAGACTTTGAAAATATCACTCGCATTTATCACTCCTTCTGTCCCGTTGTACCAGCTAGGCGCCCGTGGCTTTCAATACCAATTTCTTTGGTATAACTACTTAGTGCCAATAAAATAAAATAAAATAAAATTCCAGTCCCTGAGTTTGCACACCCAGAAATAAACACCTGCATGTACAGTCAACATTTGTGTGTGCAAACCAGGTGCTCCATCTCTTGCATTTACCTGTTCAAATGTCATTTGCATATCCAAATAAATGTTTTTCATAAACCTATGTGGTCTCAAGTTTTTAAATTTCTCCTTAGAGTTCCATGGGGCCATGGACTCAGTTACAAGAAGATATTGTTCTGGGGGAAATTATCCCCTAGACAAAGATTGATACTGGAGAGAGAGTCAAGAAAGAAAGAAAGAAAAAGGTGTGAGTCTTTACATGAAAACTATGCATAATGACATGTTCTGCACATCACAAATATCAATGTGGAACCTCAGTATGGTAGATTGGAGCAAGACATTCTCTCTCTCTCTCTCTCTCTCTCTCTCTCTGGTATGTGGATGTCTCAGACTGTTATTTGGCATAACAGTCAATTAAACATTTTTGAACCCTTCTGCCAAATCAGGCTGTAGCTTTATCTGAAAACATAGCTCAATCACAGTTCAACACTGTCTGCACAGACAAGACTGAACAATGTTTTAACTCTATCATGCAATTAACATCTTTCAGCATAGTTCCTCCCCTCTTCCCCACAACCATGGCAGCTGTGTAGTTTAGCTGGGACTCAGTCCTCAATGCAGGAGATTACATTGTTGAGATTGCAGCTCAGGCAAATTGCCTGGATATTTTTTGTTTCCATGAATTTTTAGATATTTTGTGACCTCCAGAACAACAAACAGGCTATAAATATTAATCTGTGTTTAATAGTCAGGATGAGACTGAATGGGAAGAACCTCCCAGTTAGGTTATTGTTGATCTATCTGTTCCATTTCTGCTTAAAATAATTAATTAACACCAAATACTCATGCTATAATTCACGCTCACTTGTGCAGACTGCTGTAAAACAACAACTTGACTTTTACTGGTGGCACATTTCCTGGGTGAGAGATAATGGAGCCTTTGTTATTTCAGCTCTGATTTCAACATATGGTTACACTCTGACCTCTAAACCGGATGGGATTTTCTACTGCAATATTTATTTACTTTACAATGTTTTAATTTCCCACCCAGCTGGCAGTAGCAATATTGCAGAAGGAAGAAGAGGCCTCAGTAAACATCTTCTTTTTACTTTCCATACCTCTGAACAATACAAACGGCCCTCCTAGCAATCTTTACTGTATTACACTCACTCTCTCTCTCACCCACCCACCCACCCACACGCGTTACTGTGTTAACATCAGAGACTCCAAGGCTCTAATAGTGACAAATGGAGCAGCCCCAGCCTTTTACCTTCAAATACGCAGCCTGTCATTCACCTCCCCAATTTCATACTCTTCTCCTAATACCTGAAAGGGTTAATTGCAACAGACATTTCATATCAAAAGAAAAATTCATGCACCCCTATCAAAGCCACCTCCAACTCATCGAGCTGCAAAATGCGTACCTGATCTGTTGGTTAGGGCAGTCATTACTCCCCTGTACCATTGACTGTGAGACTGACTGGCCTTGATCACATCAGCCCCATGAGCCATTGGCTCAGGAGAACTATCAAAAGGAGTACAGAAGACTAGGGGTTTCCCCCACAGTCATTCATATGTGTTAGCTTGTGAGCTGTTTGGGGGCAGCGACCATCATTTAACATGTGTTGTACAGCACCTAGCACAATGGTGTCCTGATGCGTCTGAGGCATCCAGGCATGACTGCGATATAAATGATAGATGAGACTCTTTCTGAGGAGATGGGGTGGAGATTGCATCCATTCAGGTCCAGTGTGTGGACTCTTCATTTGAGCCATCACAGCATTCTGGTGAGACAGGATAACCATGCCCTGGTCCTGGTCGAATGACCTTGTAGAATGACCTTCCTCCAGGCCAAAGGTCAGCAGCAGAAGCCAAGGTGTGAATGTCAGCTCCCAGCAATCCAGGCACCTGAATGAAGTATGAGCCTCAAAGCTCAGAACCCCAACTGCTGTGCAGATCATCTGGCAAGAGAGGGCTTTGCAAAGACCAGCTTTTTAGGCCTTGTCTACATGGGAAAGTTTCACTAGTTATGCCAATATAATTATACCAGTATAATTCCACTACCCCCACCCCATGGGAACACTCTTATTCCAGTATAAAATTTCTGTTTCGTTTAAACCTTTTCCCAAGCAACAAAAGCTAAACTAAAAATAGTCATACCAGAATAAGAGTGTCCACACAGGGAATTATACCAGTATAACCATAGCATCTTAAATTCACACCTTAGCTTACACCAGTACGACTTTTCTGAGCAGCCAAGCCCTTATTACAGTGTCTGGAAGGGGAAGACTGAAGCCAGTCATAAGAGCCTATTACAGTGGGAAAACAATCGTATCAGCGCCTCGTTACAATGCATTTTGCTTTGGCGCTTCAGCTGGAACCAAGCTGTATTATTGATACTACAGAATTAGTCCTACACATTATTAAGAATCACAGAATCTCAGGGTGGGAAGGGACCTCAGGAGGTCATCTAGTCCAATCCCCTGCTCAAAGCAGGACTGATCCCCAACTAAATCATCCCAGCCAGGGCTTTGTCAAGCCTGACCTTAATTAAGGCTTTAAGAATTATTTCTGCTACAGTACTAGTGTAAGCAGGGCAGTAATACAAGTCAGGGACAGGATGAGGTTCCGAGGAAGGATGGTCTTGTGATTACTGCACTGGGCTAGGACTCAGGAGCTCTGGGATCCATTTCCAGCTCTACCACAGCCTCCCTTTGTGACCTTGGGCCAGTCACTTAATCTTTCCATGCCTCTAAAATGGGGACAATTCTACCTCCCAGGAGGTTGGAGAGGATAAAATCATTAATGTTTGTGTGGTGCTCTGGCATCATGGTGATGGGAGGGGGGCCATAGAAAAGACTTCTAAAAAACCATGTCTTTAACCCTGGTATGGACTGAGGCTAAAAGTAGTTCCCTAACATGGCTGTAGCATGTTTATTCCTGACTGCACAGGTAATAAAGAGTGGCCTACAACCATGGCTTTGTTTATAGTGCAGCCAGGTCCTTTAAGGAGCATGACAGTGAATGCATGCAAAAGAATCTTTAAAAGTCTGCAGAAAAATCAGGAAAATTCCCCATGATTTTCTGCAAACATCCACCAATCTGTTCTGTTTTTGCATCCCGTTTCCCACTGCCACCGTGTCCCCCTGCTCAAGCACCCTTGAGTCAAACACTTTCCTCCAGCTGTAAGGCAGGTGAATGAGTGGGTGGCTCCATGGCTGCTATGAAAACATCTGGCAGGGGGCAAGGACAGGGACAGCATCAATCAGTGATGCTCCCTTCTGCCATCACCTGTGCCCAGCCTGGAGGGAGAAAAGAAGTTTTTCCGGTGAACTGGACTTCACAACAGTTTTAGGGCCTGGGGTCTTGTCTCACTTACAGCAGTTTTTATCCCAGTATAACTCTGCTGGCTTCATTGGGGCTGCTCCTGATTTACAACAGTGCAAATGAGAAGATAATCAAGTTCTAAATATTCAGGAGCAGATTTCTCTCTTTTTTGTAAAAACCCTCAGGGTAAAGAGTCTGCATTCCCTAAGGAAGTGAAGTCATTGCCCTGTAGTTGAAAGGGGGTGGAGGGAGGGAGGTGCAATTATGTGCCGTGAGGACAAACTTTTTCCTAAGCGGAACTCCACTCACATTAGTAAGTAGGTGTTGAAGGCTGTTACTTTTCACACTAAGGAAGGGCAGAAAATGGTGTTATGTGCCACAAGAGCCCTCCTGGCTAGAGGCTGAGCAGTGCTTTGTAAGCCAGTGTATTGCCTGCTGAGGAATTTCAAGATTAACTAGGATTTTGGCTCATATTTGCTTATGAAAATCTCACTCCACATCAAATCTAATTCTGAGAGCTGCCAAAAAAAACCCCTAAAGCCAGGACGAGGGAGAAAAATGGACAAGGAAATCTCAAGAAGGCTAAAAACGGAACAGAAATGGGAGCCTCTGGCCTCTTCCCTTTACTACAAGGGAATGTAGTGCAGAAGACAGGGAGGCAGATGATGTTTTATTTACAGTAGGGTCACTAGAGCAACTCAAGTTCTGGCTCAGCCTCTTTTAGGAGCCCCCTCCCCCACAATTGTATTTTATTGTATAATTTTTTCCATTTTGGGGAGGGGTGGGGGAGCAATGGTTGAAAATTGAGACGTTTGGAACCGAAAGCCATAGGCAAGGGCTGACTCTCTGTTGCCCTGCACCTTGTACAATCATTTACCCCAGTGCAAGTTGAGTGTAAAACACTCCTGGATCAGACAGGCAGCAATGTGCACTCACTTTGCACTGGCATGAATGACACACAAGGTGCACAGCAGCGTAGTGCAGCATCAAGCGTAACTGCCTTCCGCGGGTGTGAATATTCGACACTGACAATGCAGGCGCTTCTCTCTCTCTCTCTCACACACACACACACACACACACACCAGGACAGGCAGGGAAAGAGGAGCAAGAAAAGCCACCTCTGCCACCTGACAGAGCCTCTCCACATATTCCTCGAAAATCCACATCTCAAAGAAAATCACTTTAAAGAATTAACTAAACTGATTAGGGAGCTAGAGACTGCTCTCTGCTCTACTCGTGGGTCTATCTAGGCCAGTTCAGAGAGGTCTGAGTCAGAAAAATGATCCAAGGCTTTAATTAGAAATGCCTTCCTGTTTTGCTTGTGCACAAGTTTTTCTTACCTCCAAGGTGCAATTTTGCTACAACAGCCCCCCCTCCCCCCCTTAGGCACTGTTGTATGTGCTACGGCTGTGGTTGGGGAAGGCAGTTCTTTGAGAAGCAATAGCCAGGCCTCTACATTCATTTAAACCCCAGAAGATGTGAGGATGGGACTCATGAGGCTGTGTCTTGGCTGACACACCAGGCATCTCCAGAGCAGAAAGCATGAGCCTCTATACTTGAGCTAAAGAGCCAGGCTTTATGGAGCTGCTGTTGTTTTAACCACTGTTCCCCTAACTCAGCTCAGAGCACGTCTACTATACAGTGATATAGTGACAGCACCCATGTTAGAACTGGTGTGAAACATTTAATAAAAAAGCCGAATTCAGACAAAGATTATGTCATCCAGGTCCTGTCTGTTATATGTGGTCTCCCGAAGCCACCCCACTGGTGGTGTCAAATGTCAGTTATTAGTTATATTACTGGAACATCGACCTTTGCTTCATTGCTAAGGTTTCAGATCTGGCGTGTCCAGTTCCGCTTGGAAACAGAATTCTGACACCCTATGCCCGTGTCAAAGCCAAACTGGCTGGACAAAAGGGTTGCCTTTAAAGTTCATCACAACTTTATGATTAAGGGATGTAGCCACGGCTTGCTGGACCAGACAGGCTGTTAGTGCTAGAAGCAGCCTCAATACAAGCTTGGCTCACAGTTCAGACTCGATCGATGGGAAGATTAATTTATAGGGCCTGATACCTGAGAATCTGGTTTCTAGTTCATTCGGATCTAGAATAGGTGACTGTGCCACCTAGTCAACAAATATGGGGGGTCTGCAGGGATATTAAAGGATGAGTACTTACAACATGGCCACATGTCAGTTAAGTTTCAGAGTAGCAGCCGTGTTAGTCTGTATCCACAAAAAGAAAAGGAGGACTTGTGGCACCTTAGAGACTAACCAATTTATTTGAGCATTGGATACATCTGATGAAGTGAGCTGTAGCTCACGAAAGCTTATGCTCAAATAAATTTGTTAGTCTCTAAGGTGCCACAAGTACTCCTTTTCATGTCAGTTAAGGGAGGTGATATTAACCATCTACAGTTATGTGAAGGGCATAAAAGGCAAGGAGGGGAAGAAACGGGTTAGAGCATAGCTAGGCGTGACTCAGTGAATATCAGGAAACATTTCCTCACAGTGTGCCCTAGATTATGGAAGTGGTGAAAGCTCCATTGAGAGTGGAGGAAGCCCTGGAGAAGGTACTGTAAGGTGTAATCTTGCACAGAGCCCTCAGGGAGGGACAGAATGACCCAACAGGCCTTTCCCATCACCACCTCCTATAATTAGGGCCTTACAAAATTCACAGTCCATTTTTGTAAATTTCATGGCCATAGCATTTTCAAAATCTTGAATTTCATGATTTCAGATATTTAAATCTTAAATGTCACAGTGTTGTAACAAAACATGAATATGTATTTGAAAACAGCAAGCTATAAACATGTAAAGCCCTTAAGACTCAGCATTTCTCAAACTGGGGGTTCTGACCAAAAGGGGGTCGCAAGGCTATAGTAGGGGGGTCACAGTATTGCCACCCTTCCTTCTGCACTGCCTTCAGAGCTGGGTGGCTGGAGCGCAGCAGCTGCTGGCCTGTCGCCCAGCTCTGAAGGCAGCTCTGCCACAAGCTGCAGTGCAGAAGGAAGAGTGACAATACCATGAGCCCTACAATAGCCTCGTGACTCCTTTTGGGTCAGGATCCCCAGTTTGAGAAATGCTGTGTATTTTGTATAGTTTTACCATATAATATTGGGTACTTTTATAGCATAGGGTAAAAGACAGATTTCACAGGGGAGATCATATTTCACAGTCCATGACCTGTTTTTCATGGTCATGAATCTGGTAGGGCCCTACCTATAATTCTATGATTTCAGTGTCAGACTGTTGCATGGGAGCATTTCCCTTCCTCTCTGACAGCTGCAGGGTGTTGAGAAGGTGGCTGTCCCACTCATGTGTCCAAACTGACTGCAGCCCTTCATGTTTCCACAGCATGAAACTCACCATGTGCATTCCATGCGCATTCATCAGAGCCCCCAGGAAGGAAGGGGACAAGGCAGACGTTCTGCAGACAAATGCTCTGTGCAACACAGGCCTATATGTCCCTGCTCATGTTCTCAGCCCCAAAAGAGAATAGTTCTGCTCTCCTTTGGAGGGTGCTCCATGAACACACTCACTGATCTTGGCTGGAGGAATCAGAGAAGTTAGATAAACCTGCTTCTCCTCTCCCAATGGCCATGCCACCTCAGGCTTTGTTCTCCACCCTGGCTACCCCCAGCCAGCTCCATGGAGGGAGGAGAGGCACTGAGAGGAACAGGGGGTCCAGCTTTGCAATGCACAGGACCCTACTCTGCCAAGAGAGGAGGGAGAGTCAGGACAGGCATGTTTGTGTGGGTGGGTGTCTAGCAAATTTGGTTTCCTCTCCTCCATGCCTGCTGCCAGAGGAAGAACTAGGGTGCGCCCTGTAGCTGCAGAGCTTGCATGTGACATGGGGCTCCCAGTGGGCACGCGCCAAGGAGATATTTTGCTTTGCTGAGGCTTAAGAAGGGTACATGTCCTCACCTGAAAGCATTTGGGGATCCTAAGCCCTGTCCTTTCTGTTCTGGCCAGAAGCTTGCCACCTAGTGGATGCTTCTGGGTTTAACAGGCCTTGAATAAGATGGAATCAGGGTGAAATTCAACCCTGTGCAAAGAGCTAGCACAGGACTTAAGTCCCTTCACTCTCGGGACACCAGCCCTGTGCACAACAGTGCTTGTCACCCCAAACAAGAGCGTGTTACTCAGCCCCACAGTAGTGGTTTATCCCAGATTAGGCTCTAACAAAGCCATAGCTGTGGTCGTTAGGAGCCAACTCCCTGGGGTGCTGGCTTTGACCCACTGTTGTAAGAGACAGTTTTGTGCAAGACATGTCCTGAGCACTTGAGGCAGATACCAAGCGGCATGTGCATTAGTTCATCCGCCCAGATCCCTTGGTGTCACAGGTATGAAGCCTGGCAAGGTTCCCTTAGCCCTTGCAATTGAGATGGTGGCGATTCAGAGTCTTCTCACAGGAGCTTTTCCCTGGTGTCCTTGCCTTAGGCTGCCTTACTGTGCAGTGTGTTATCAGCCTTCACACAAAAGCTGGCTGCCCTGCAGTGGCACCGTGATTCCGGTGTGTACCCACACTGCCCTCTGTAAAGCCCTTTAGGATGAGGGGGGCTGTGATGTAAATTAGTATCATCTCCCATAACAACAGCCCTGAGTAATCACCGTCCTCACAGCCTCTGGGTTACCGCAGTGCATGACCTTTAACTCTTCTGAAGGCAGAACCCTGAGCCAAACCAGCATGGCCACCACAGTAATGCTTTGAGAGGCTGCCACCTTGTGGCATGTTAGGGAGAGGATGGCTAGTGGCAGGCTTTCTGGAAGCAGCTGTCAGGGCAAAGGGAATGGAAGGGCCCTGTTGCTACTTACCCCAGTGTGTGAAGAGGTGGAAAGGTGGTATACTCCCAATACTATGGCCCCAGGCTGTCAGAATCCCAGATCCTGGCCCTGGGCTTCTCTGAGTCCCTGGTCTGGTCTGTCTCACCTGCACAGGATATAAAGTCTAAAACAAAGCCAACCCCATTTCAGGCTGCAAGCAAATGTTCTACAGGGTCCAGGGTCATGCCCGTGTTGTACAGACAGTCTACTGAAAAGCTACTGCTTCCCTTTCCCTTTTCCCACTGTGAGCAAGTGTGAACAAATATGTGAGAGAGTCACACGGCATGTGTGTGTTATAGTAGTCACCCTTTTCACTAATTGGATGGTGATGCCATTTTTCACTGTGATTCATTAAAATCTGTTGCAAGGCTACCATTAATTATTATTATTTTATTGATCATTTGTTTGTATTCCAGCAGTGCCCAGAGGTACTAGTCTAGACTGGGGCCTTGTTACACCTGGATGAGACAAGCTTGTGCAAATGTGTATATATGTATGTGTGTTTGTGCATGCCTGTGCATCTGTGTGCATGCATACATGGTATGAAGATTTTATCTACCTCTATATCTATATTTATGAGAGCCATCTGATTCCTCGTAGCTATGGTATATAGGGCCCAATCTTTCTGCCAAGGAATTCAGTGAGAATTTGCCATGGATTCAGCAGAAGCAGGATCTGATCCAAAGTCTGAAATTCTTCAAAGCCCTGCACAAAGTGCCATATAAGTCAGTTAGGTAGATCAGTGGTCTCCAAACTGGGGTGCACGCACCCCAGGGGGTGCACGAGATGGTCCCAGGGGGTGTGCGGCAGCAGAAGTGCTGCCAGACGGCACTCTGCCGTTTTTTTTCTTCAGTGGCAGCTCTGCACGTCCACGGCTGGTGTTCCCCTCCGGCGGCCCGCCTGCGATAAGTCTTCCATTCTTCTTCTGTCAGCAGCCCGCCTGCGGTAAATCTTCCAGTCTTCTTCTGTCGGCGGCGCGCCTGCGGCTGGTCTTCTGGTCTTCATCCTGGGGGTGCGCGAGCCAAAAAGTTTGGAGACCACTGAGGTAGATAATATTAATTAATTGCTGGGCTGAAGTTTGAATCCCACCAAGAACAGTCATCATAGGGATTTCCCCACTTCACTGCTGGAATTCTAAGAAATGACTCCTCCTCCTAGGGGAGCTTGGCCTGTATGTTCCTGCTAGGTTCAATTCCCTCCTGTGCAGTGTGCTAGGAGAAGGCCAAGTGGTCCCTGGGTGCTGGGTCTCGATCTGGTGCCCTCCACCCAGAGCAGAACTTCACCCTCTGGATTCGTGTTTCCCTTTAGAGCACAGCCTCAGCCTCACGTCTTGCAGTAGATCAGTGTAAACACTAAACGTCAAAGGAAAATCCATGGGAACACAGTGTTGACAACTCTCAAGATTTTATTGTGAGTCTAGAGATATTTGGTGTTCCTCCTAAAACCACAGCTCCTGACTAGTTTGTAGCAGTGAAAAGGTGGAAAACATGAACCACAAAGGCTCATAAACCAGAAAGCCATAAACAGAACCCCCAATTTATCTTTTTTGTTAAAAAAAATTATGATTTTCAAGCCAATCTCATGAGCGTTGGGGGCCTGACTTATGCGTTTTGAATGCATGGGATTTGCAATAGTGGGAACAGACTGGTTGTTGAACTTCTTGGTTTCTGGAGAATGCCCAGGCTATGATGGCCAGGATTCACCAGGCTTCTTCTGGGTTCTGATACTTCTATCCAGGCTGTAATTAGCAAGGAAGAGAGCAAAAGCATAAAAATGACTAAAACTAAAAAGATGTCTTTCCCGCATTGGTCTGGGCAATTTAGTCCAATTATTTGAGATGTTTCACTCATATTATGAGCTCCTAGGCTGGAAATAAAAAGCAGGTAGCACATTGCCTTAAGAGCAAAGAAACCCATTACGCTGCGATACAAGAGAGGCAGTAATAGAATGAAGCAGTAATTATCATAGGGACGGCTGACCTCATTGGTGAGTTAAGTGTCTCAATGTGAAACAGAGGCTACTTATCACTAGCAAGGTCAATTCTCTGATTTATCCCTCAATGACAACAATAGCTTTGGGGAAGACTCATGCCCCAGAGCAAGCTAGCAAGCAAATCTTTTCTTCAACTCTCATACAAATAAAATAGAAGCAAAATAGACATTAACATTCTTATTGCAGGGCACTGCATCATTCAGGAGTGGGGAAAACACTGAGGGCTTGTGTCGTTTGTGCAAAAGGAGCTGAGGCCAGGATGGGAAAATTCCGACTGAGCAAAGGAATCATAGAGTCATACAAGTTATAGATAGAAGAGACCTATTAGATCATCCAATTCACCCTCCTGCTAGACCCGAACTGGTCCCTGTTGTGTTTGTTCTTTCGGTTTGTCCAGTCTAGTTAACAAAGGCCCAAGCAACTGGGCTTGGACACATGGTTCCGATGTCCATCCTTCCCAGCCCAGAAATTAACACTCAGGATGATTAATTACTGGGATTCTGCCAGTGTGGAAGTACTGAAGGGAAATATAAAACAGAGGGCAATTGGCTCTTGCTCCCTCAGGACTAGCCATGGATTTACTCCAAACAATCAGACCTATGTCACCTGCGTCTGATGTTTCTTTCACTGCTTGGTGGCTTGTTTCTTTTTAAGTAGCACTTAAGTTCTGTGGTAAGCTCACCCCCCCAACCCATTCACCTGCCTCCTCAGCCTGTTGGTCTGAGAAAAGCCAGTTCTCGTTCTCAGCTCCTTGCCCTGTAAATCGCACCATTTATGGTTAGTACAATGCAGATTTCTCAGTCATGGATCCTGATACAAAAGGAACAAATGGCAAATGTCTTAAAAATGTGGCAAACTGAATTTTGAAAAAAGGGCCTGTTTTTCAGGAGGGAGGCATGAACAGACCTTTATGTTTTATAAAAATAATAATACACAGCTGGATGAAGAGCTCAGGTTTCCTAACATCTGGAGTGAAACCAGCCCATCCACTCTTCAATACCCGGTTGTTCCCTGGACAGGAATATCCTGAATAAGGTGTTAAGTCTACTCATTGCCTATTGCTATTAGCCATCTTTGTCTAGCAAGATGCTGTGATATCTGAGAAAACACAGAAATCCTAACACTAGAGACACGTTTCCAATGCCTGTGTGTGGTGTGGGATGGAACTGCACACATGGCAGCCTTCAGGCACCGGGGGCGGGGGGGGGGGGGGAGGGGGGGGTCAGAAAGGAGCAGCCTGCCTCTCTAACCCTTTCCCAGCCTGGGCTGCCTCCATCTCTCATTCTGCAGGAAGAGGCGCGTGACTGGAGACAGCAAGTTGGCTTCTGACACTGCAAGGAGCTGAAACGGAAGGGGTAGTTGATTGTGAAAGGGGAAACTCCAGCAGATGAATGAGCATTGCCCAAGAGGGCTGTCCCCAGAAGGACTGACCCAAAGTTCCTGGTTATCATTTTCATGGATGTTCATGTAACATACTGGCAAAGAGTTTGCTCTAACCCTTGCTAGTGGCCAGTCCCCTACTTCAAAAACAGCACCCTATTATTGCTACCAGCTCACTCGGCTACTCCTTTAGCTCTGTTGCCGGTGGAGTGCGCTGTGGTGCGGGAGGTCTGAAAGGCAAACCCTGCTGATAGCTCTTGAGTGTGTGAGTGGGTTTGCTCTGCTGACAAGCCTGTACTGTTTGCCCTTTGGGCAGGCGGGTGTCTTCCCTGCAGCCTGATATGAAGTGACTTGGGCAGGAATCTTGCTGAGCATGCCCTGACCTGACCTGCTCCAGGAAGAGAGTGGCAGCAGAGTGTGGAGCTCAGGGCTGAGCTCTCCTTACTGTTATGGAGTAGCACAAGGAGAAAGAGCATTATGTGTGAATTTACGCTCTCACTCTCATTCTTATACATAGCCCTCTACCTAACCTATTGCATTTCTGCTGCAGGCATCACTTTAGGACTGGGAGCTCGGTGTTGTGGCAATTCTTGTAGATCTCATTCAGCAGTAGAAATGGCTCTCTCTCTAATCTGGGCTGCTTTTAGAAGAGTTCATTATGCCACAGCACAGATGAAACATCTCCAAAGTACCAGTGAGGGCTAGAGAGCAAGTATTACCTAGACTTGTCCACTGCTATCTATCATATCAATATTAGAAATCATCTTGCTGTCCTCATGCGGAAAAAGATCCATTGACTTTGTCTGGAATTTGCTTGCATAAAGGACTGCAGGATCAGGCCAGTTCTTTGTCATGATCAACAGGAATCAGGTCCAAAGATGAGATCCCAGCTGCTGTTATTACTTGTGGAATTTGTTAAGTGAAATCCCTAAACCAGAAGAAATTCATGCTCCTACCACATGCCTTCCCAGCTGCGAATGCTACAGAAAGATGGATTACAATTATGATCACAAAAACAATTTATATTTTCTGTAGGGCCTTTCATTCTGCAGGATCCCAAAGCACTTACTAACTCAAACTACACACAGTCACACTAGCTGCCACTGAAAATCTGGTGTGTAACATAGCCACTGGTTAGCAGCAAGCAGCAATGTGACACACAGAAAAAGAGAAGAGTCTTGTACCCAACTGAAACTGCAGTGCAGAGTTTAGTTTGGCAGAAATGTAAATTGATCAGGGCAGTGGAATTCACACACCAACGCTTACACAAAGTGTCATGGGACCTTCAAGAATCACACAGAATCAGGACCATGATTTTACACCACAGCGAACTGTCTATAGCTGGTATGACTATGCCCTTCACCACCTTGCTCGGGTACTAGCTCAAAGGACAGTAATGGCAACCCTACTTCTAGCAGGCCTAGATGTTACTTGGAGATCTCCCATTCCAGAACCTACCTGCCATAACCCTGTTGACCTTCAGAGATGTGGTAGTGTAAGAAGACAAAGTGGTCAGGCTGCATGAGTCCTAGCGATTCAACTGCCTCTTACCATTTAATACGTTATTTCATTTTAATAATGTAATCCGATTATTAGCAGTTGATCTGTCCCCAAGGATGTGTCACTGTCAGAGAGCTGACTGAATTGGACACTGCCCTCTGGGTCTGTAACCCTGTGAGCTGAAGCATTAAGTCGAGCCAGAACAGTTAAGTGAAACAATCCCAGTTCCTAGAAGGATATTTGATGGCATCCCCATCATAACTCATCTGCAGACGGAATCTGGAACTAGGAGAGGTGTGTGCCTAGGGAAGGCCAGGAACAGCACTGGTATAATCAATCCACATTCCTAGAAACAGTGTGAATACAACTGGCAGAGGACTAGGGAAGTCTAAATTGCAGACAGCCGATTATTAATCAAAGCCTGATAGTAAATTCACTTTTTCAAGCACAACTATGTAAAGTGTAAAGTGATTGCACTGCGAATTACGGACTTATCTGTCTAAGCTTTGCAGCATCATGAAAGGTCTTATTAGCAACTTGAAGGAAATTTCCTCTTTCATTCCCAAGGGGTTGTTCGTGGCACTAAGGAGCTTCCCAACAGCCACAGGATTCTGCGTGTGAGACTCGATATTTACAGAACAATCCTGTAATTAGGTGACTGACTACAATTAACGTATACCCTAGTCACAAGGAGACAGCAGTGGACAGGTATTTTGCACCTCTGCAACTGTGTCTCAGACTCAACATAGAGACTTCGGAGAAACCTGTTTTCCAGCCAAAACGGCCCTTTTAGGTATTCATGCCAGCTCCTTTTTTATAATCTTCTGAATGGGAGAAGACAGTTCAGGCACTTTGTCTTCAGGAAGGAAGCCATTAAATTATTAGCACTTTGAGAAATTAAACGATATAACTTATGGCAGAATAAGTTTAGCAAAATGTTATAATGTAAGAAAACAATTAAAAAGAGTTATATAAGGTTGGGTGGCTTCTTTATTGCAATAGAGTGAGCAGTTAATTGATTGTCATCTTGTTATAATGCACCAGGGCAGTTGTGGCAGCAAATAGAGATGTGTCTGTTCGGGAAGTGCTAAGACAAAATGAAGAGAAAGGGAAATGGGAGCAGACAGCAGTCTGCCATCCTCCGTTCCAGCGCCTTGTACCTGCCGGGAAGAGAATAGGGCTAGAGCACTTTCCTCCTCCTCCCCGCTCTTGTCTCTTACTTCCAAGTCCCAATGCTTCAGCATTTAATTTTTTGCTCTCTTCTCTGCTGTGAGGGGGGGAGAAGTGCTACAGGAGTGGGGCCCTAACAGGGTAGGAGCAACAAAGGAGAGCATCCAACACCAGCAGCAGAGCAAGCTGGGGAGCCAAAGCAACACATGCACCAGCTCAGGCCACTCCAGCCCCAATGCCTGTTTTCGCCCCCTAGCGCAAGGCCCTCTGGATCAGGGCAAGGCACTCTTGAAGGACACTGCTCTATGAACAAACAGAAGCCCTTGCCCTCCAGGGCTCTTAGTCCAGCTCCTTGCACAGAATCACTGGATTGGATCATAGTAATCAAGCTCCTCAGGGCCCCATTGTGCCAGGCCAGGCACAAACAGCGAGGCTCGATTCCTGCCCCAAAGCGCTCACAATCTAATTAGAGTGGAGAAAATTAAACTGGAGACAACAACCTGGAAATAATCTCCCCTGTCATTTCTCTGGTGCCTGGGGGTGAAGCTGGGGGGTGGGGGTCCCCACTCCCTTTAATTGATGAGGAAGAAGAAGGGGTGGCCTTTCTTCTGTCAGGCAGTGGCACTTACAGTTAACCTTGTGGGATTCACTAACCCCAGAAGCTGACTCTTCCAAGTCACCTTTAATAAGACACTTCCTTTGGTGAAAGCACATGTGCTCCTCTGTGCTCTAGCCTGAGCCACAACCAAAACAGAAAGGTTCAGGCCCTGTAGGTTCAAAGGCGGGAATTTGTCAGGGCAGATCAGGGTCCTGGCTACTGTGACAGGAACAATTAACTGACTCAGATTTGGCAGGGGCCTCACTTACCCACATGCATACAGGGCTCATTCCATCTCTGGCTCTGGGGCGGGAATGGTGTATAGGGATTAGAGAAGGGGACCTGGGGTCAAGACTCCTGGGGTCTAATTCATGGTCCCAGTACAGATCTTTGGAGTACCCCACTATTTACCTCACTCCACTGTGAAAACTGACCATTTATTCCTATCCTTTGTTTCCTATCTTGTAACCAATCACTGATCCATGAGAGCACCTTCCCTCTTATCCCATGACTGCTTAGTTTGCTTAAGAGCCTTTGGTGAGGGACCTTGTCAAAGACTTTCTGAAAGGCCAAGTACACTATATCCACTGGATCACTCTTGTCCACGTTTGTTGACCCCCTCAAAGAATTCTAATAGATTGGCAATGCATGATTTCCCTTTACAAAAGCCATGCTGACTCTTCCCCAACATATCATGTTCATCTCATAGTTCAGTTCTTTACTGTAGTTTCAATGAATTTGTCTGGTACTGAAGCTAGACTCATCAGTTTGTAAATGCCAAGATTGCCTCTGGAGCCTTTTTTAAAAAAATGGTGTCACATTAGCTATCTTCCAGTCATCTGGTACAGAAGCTGATTTAAGTGATAGGTTACATACCACAGTTAGCAGTTCTGCAATTTCATATTGAGTTCCTTCAGAACTCTTGGGTGAATACCATGTGGTCCTGGTGACTTATTACTGTTTAATTTATCAATTACCAATTCCAAAACCTCCTCTACTGACACCTCAGTCTGGGACAGTTCCTCAGATTTGTCACCAGAAAAGAATGGCTCAGGTGTGGGAATCTCCCTCATATCCTCTGCAGTGAAGACTGATGCAAAGAATTTATTTAGCTTCTCTGCAACGGCCTTGTCTTCCTTGAGTGCTCCTTTAGCAACCTGATCATCCAGTGGCTCCACTGATTGTTTGGCAGGCTTCCTGTTTCTAATGTACTTTAAAAATTGTTGGTTTTTGTGGCGTTTGTTAGATGCTCTTCAAATTCTTTTGTGGCCTGCCTAATTACACTTGACTTGCCAGAGTTTATGCTCCTTTCTATTTTCTTTAGTAGAATTTGATTTCCAATTTTAAAAGGGATCTTTTTGTATATAACAGCTTCTTTTATTCTGTTGTTTAGCCATTGTGACTTTTCTTGGTCCTCTTACTGTTTTGTTTTTGTTTGGGGTATACATATAGTTTGAGCCTCTCTTATGGTATTTTTAAAAAGTTTCCATGCAGCTTGCAGGCATTTCACTCTTGTGACTGTTCCCTTTAAATTTCTGATTACCTAGACTCTTCATTTTTGTGTAGTTTGTCTTTGTGAAGTTAAATGCTACTGTGGTAGGTTTCTTTGATATTTTCCATCTATAGGGATGTTAAATTTAACTACATTATGGTCACTATAACCGAGTGATTCAGCTGTATGCACCTCTTGGACCAGATTTTGTGCATCACTTAGGACTAACTCAAGAATTGCCTCTCCCCTTGTGAGTTCCAACATTAGCTGCTCCAAGAAGCAGTCATTAATGGTGTCTAGAAATTTTATCTCTGCATCTTGTCTTGAGGTGACATGTTCCCAGTCAATATGGGAATAGTTGAAATCCCCCATTATTATTGGGTTTTCTGTTTGTGTAGCCCCTCTATACATTTCAGCATCACCAGCACCAGCCTGATCCGGTGGTCAGTAGTATATGCCTACTGCTATACTCTTAAAAAGAAAAGGAGTACTTGTGGCACCTTAGAGACTAACCAATTTATTTGAGCATGAGCTTTCGTGAGCTACAGCTCACTTCATCGGATGCATACCGTGGAAACTGCAGCAGACTTTATATATACACAGAGAATATGAAACAATACCTCCTCCCACCCCACTGTCCTGCTGGTAATAGCTTATCTAAAGTGATCATCAGGTTAGGCCATTTCCAGCACAAATCCAGGTTTTCTCACTCTCCACCCCACCACACAAATTCACTCTCCTGCTGGTGATAGCCCATCCAAAGTGACAACTCTTTACACAATGTGCATGATAATCAAGTTGGGCCATTTCCTGCACAAATCCAGGTTCTCTCACTCCCTCACCCCCCTCCAAAAACCCACCCCTATACACACACAAACTCACTCTCCTGCTGGTAATAGCTCATCCAAACTGACCACTCTCCAAGTTTAAATCCAAGTTAAACCAGAACATCTGGGGGTGGGGGGTGGGGGGGTAAGAAAAAACAAGAGGAAATAGGCTACCTTGCATAATGACTTAGCCACTCCCAGTCTCTATTTAAGCCTAAATTAATAGTATCCAATTTGCAAATGAATTCCAATTCAGCAGTTTCTCGCTGGAGTCTGGATTTGAAGTTTTTTTGTTTTAAGATAGCGACCTTCATGTCTGTGATTGCGTGACCAGAGAGATTGAAGTGTTCTCCGACTGGTTTATGAATGTTATAATTCTTGACATCTGATTTGTGTCCATTTATTCTTTTACGTAGAGACTGTCCAGTTTGACCAATGTACATGGCAGAGGGGCATTGCTGGCACATGATGGCATATATCACATTGGTGGATGTGCAGGTGAACGAGCCTCTGATAGTGTGGCTGATGTTATTAGGCCCTGTGATGGTGTCCCCTGAATAGATATGTTAGAGACTAACAATAAATTGGTTAGTCTCTAAGGTGCCACAAGTACTCCTTTTCTTTTTGCGAATACAGACTAACACGGCTGTTACTCTGAAACCTGCTATACTCTTATTATTCAAGCATGGAATTCCTATCCATAGAGAGTCTATGGTAGTTTGATTCATTTAAGATTTTTACTATATTTGACTCTACGCTTTCTTTCACATATAGCGCCAATCCCACAAGCATGACAAAATTCCTACACATTTTGTACCCTGGTATTACTGTGTCTCATTGATAATCATCATTCCACCAAGTTTCTGTGATGTCGGTTATATCAATATCCTTGTTTAATGCCAGGCACTCAAGTTCACTTATCCAAGTATTTCAACTTTTTGCATTTGTATACAAGCACTTATAAAATGTGTCAATATTTAGCTGTCTGCCTTCATGTGATATAATTGAATAGGCTCTTAGCTCCTACCTGTACTTTATCAGCTTCTATCTTCTCCTCTTTACTAGGATATAGAGTATCCCTTTTAATAAATCCTCCCCTAAGGGATGTGTCCACCCCAATTACCTGCCTCATGGGGAGGGTGGGGTCTATGAAGCTTCATTAATTAGCATTTGAAAAACACTGAAGGGGGGCAGAAAATGGAGCTGGACCTGGAGCTAGAAGAAAGGTGAGCTCTTCCGGGGGAATCTCTTTCTGGTGGGATTCTGCTCCTAAATCACAGCCTAAAATAAACCACCTTCCTTAGTACAGAGAAATATCATAGCAGCTTTCAGGGTTGCTGCTGGGTCGTGTATTCTGAAGGGGACAGTGTAGTGGGTTTCAAATCCCAGCAGGGTCTGTCCATTAGTAATATATTCCTAATGTGCCTGGGTCTTTTAACTGAGATTCAAAACCTGAGGTTCTGCCTGCCTGATAGTCCTACCCCATCCCCCATTGCTGTCAGGCACATGTGGGTTTTGGCAGGAGATGGCAGGTGTAGAGCCAGGACATGGATTATATCCTCTGCCAGATGCATGGCATGAATGTTGGTTGTGCTTTGGCAAGCTGGGATTTGAAGGGTTAAAAGTCTGCTGTGAGTTTTGTGGCTTCTTTCCAAAAGGTTTCAGTTAACACCAAAGGTCTCCTGGTAGCTCACTCTCTTTAATAGATTTTTCCCATTGACTTCTCACTTTATTGACTATCATTTCCTTTTCTGCAGGGGAGCTATTTTCTGGGTCAGTGATCCAACCAACTTAAAAGGGATTTCATTGATTAGATTTTCTTGGTGGTTACTTCAGCCATGATGGGTAGAGTTGCTAGTACCTGCTAACAGCTCCTCTGTTCCCAACTAGCTACCCAACACAGGCCCCATACACCTTCCTCACCAATGGTGTTTGCGTTTGCGTGCCTCTTCTTTACCTTTATTGAGTGCTGTGTAATTGTTTGCACCTTCTTCATTTCCTTAATAGCTCATCTGATTTTCACTTCAATACAGCATGTCAACTGCCCTCAGGACACAGTGGAAGCTGCTAGCAAAGTTCTTTCTGTTGCTGTTACGCATTGGGCCAGATACTCAGCAGGCATTAACTCCATTCACTCCAGTGGAGGGGCCCCAGTATGCAGTGGCTGAAGAGCTAGTCCTTTATTTCTACAGCGTCATGCCTGTGCAGTGGGGAAGCCACAACAAACAAGTTACAGGTTCTAAGGCAGAGCAGAGTGTTGGGCCTTTTCAAAAGCAGCTGAGTGGTTTAGGAGCTGATTCCCCCAGAAGAGCTCGCCTTTCTCCTGGCTCCAGTTCCCGGCCCCTCCCAAAACCTAGGAATATTTTGCCATTTCCTGAAACCTGCTCTGCTTGGCTATTCTCAGAACCTTCTCCTCCCCCGACTGCTTTGTTCCAACTACAGAGCAGAGTAACCTCCGGCATCACTCTAAAGAACCATTTATGTCTCTAAACCATCATGTCTGAAGTGCCCATTACCTGAGCCTTGACCCTTTGGGCTCATTAAAGGTCTCGCAGCACTTTTCACAGGACTGCCCTCTCCCTTCCCAACCACACACGTACCTGTGTTTTTGAAAACTTAGGATGGGGTTACAATGACATACACAGTCCACTAGAGGCCACTCTCCAAAAGCATGCTGTCAGTGCATCTCAGTGTCATTTCTGCATCCGATGAAGTGAGCTGTAGCTCACTTAAGCTTATGCTCAAATAAATTTGTTAGTCTCTAAGGTGCCACAAGTCCTCCTTTTCTTTTTGTTCTAAAGCTGTGGTTTCCAACCTGTGGTTCGCAGATCACTGTGGGCTCGCAGACTATGTCTAAGATTTCCAAAGGTGTTTACAGCTCCATTTGAATTTTTTAGGGGTTTTCAAATGGAAAAAGGTTGAAAACCACTGCTCTAGAGCACGGCAGCTAAGTGGAGATACTGCAAGTTTACCCTCTAGAAAGTGAGCAAGTGAAACTGTATACGCAGCTCTGAGTCACAAAGGGCCTGATTCATGGGGTGAGGGAAGGGGCAAGGATCCTTCCATGCTGTCACAGTAGTGTCCCTTTACTCAGGGGAGAAGTCTCTGAACAGCAGTAAGACCCAGTCCGTGGCTTTTACACAGTGCACAGGGGGTACTGACTGTTGGCTGGTGGGCTGGGATGCAGTATGGCCAGGAATCCAGCCATGTTGCAAGGCCTGAGGAAGATGTGCAGAGACTAAGAACATTTTTCACAGCTCTGGGTTTTCCATGTGGCCTGGGTGCTCTGGTCCCCCTCCTCACTCCCAACACACATTTAAGATTAAGAGGTAGTTATCAGCTGTTGATTGCATTTATTTTCTGAGAGTCCATGAAATGTACAAACCCCAGAGATTTACTCAGGGCTGCACTGGTGACCAATAAGCTGTGCTTCTGTTTCTGTTATGTTTGTCCAGTGACTCCTCCTCTCTGGATAGTCTGGATTATGTTGGTATCTGGACAGGACACATTTTGTAACATTAAAAACTGTGACTGTGTCCCCAGCTGCAGAGATGCATCTTGTAAAGAAATCTGAAAGACAAGCTGGTCAAAAAATTAAAACCTATTTTAATGAAAAAGTTGTAAAATTTTGGACTTGTTTTAATTTCAAAATGTTCAAAACAAACTCATTTTTCATGTTTTCAAAAAATGTTCAATTAATTAAAGGGATTTTTTTGTGAAAATTTTATAGGAAACATTATTAAAATGACAGGTTTCAGAGTAACAGCCGTGTTAGTCTGTATTCGCAAAAAGAAAAGGAGTCCTTGTGGCACCTTAGAGACTAACCAATTTATTTGAGCATGAGCTTTCGTGAGCTACAGCTCACTTCATCAGATGCATACCGTGGTAATTGAAATCTTTCATGTACCAAAACTGATTTTGCAGAAAGCAAAAAATATTTTTAAAAATTCAGTAAAAATGTATTGAAACAAGAAAGGCACATTGTGCATGAAAAAATTTGGTTTTGAAAAACTAACAAAAATTCATATGAAAATTTTTGACTGACTCCATGAAAGACAGCTTTAATTCAGGCTGCGCTTGCAGGTAGTGTGGTCTGCACTTTTACTTGTAGGGATGTTGGCAGCAGTGTGTAAATGGTGTCATCTTCCCTGAGCAGTGATTTATTTGTATGGGAAAAGCCAGGGAAAATCTTTGTGAGTAATGGAAAAAGACACTAGCAAATGCCCAGCAGGGAACAATCCTGTACTGTCAGATGGACTGACTGATCTAAGGGGTCTTCTCTAATTTCTGTGGTGAGTTTGCGTTTGGACAGGAGTTTGATGTGCTATAAGTCACCACCACCAGATGGCAGTATTGGAAGCAATATCTAGCACTCAAAGGCCCACATGTCACTGAAATGTTCAGGGATGGTACTTCATGTACCTTGTGTTCCCAGTTGAGGCCAGTAACTCTTTGTACTTTCACCCACTCATTCGTACACCCCATCCCCATTCTGGCTTCTTCTCTCTCTCTCTCTCTCTCTCTCTCTCTCTCTGGAACGTGGAGGTTTTTCCATGTCTTTGAGCAGAACCAGAGCAGACTGAGGGGAGGTGGCTGAGGTCTGGGGGACTCTGAGATGAGGAAGGGTTTCTCTTTCAAAGGCACTCTCTGAGGTTTGAGTTTCGTTAGAATCCCTCAGTATTTACTCACACCAGCCGCCACAGTGTGGCGTTAGACATCAACAGTACAGCAGGAAAAGTAAAATACAGAGCCTGTGATTGAAGGAGCCCTGTCACCCATGGACCTGTGGCATTGGGTCTCCCAGAGTGGAGCTGGGCACGGCCATATCTTCATGTTCGGCAACAGAGTTAGCAGAGCTCTGGAATACTTCAAACTTTCTCACCACATCCTTTCCCCCTTGACCTGTATGTTTGTTTCCCTCTAAGTGTTTAGTCCTTTTCCAGACCTGGATGAAGTTAAAATATTTGTTTTGCTTAAAGGGCTTCCACCTTCAGTGAGGCTGGGAATGTTGATTCCCATGAAACCTTGAGGTGGCCCAACTCATCTCACTCCTGATGAGCTACAGGGGGCCCTTGACCTTCCAGCGCAGCCATGTCATATAGCAGCTGCAATTCCAAGCGTGTTTAAGGTTCACAGATGTCTAACAATGGCCAAATGGTCCCAAATGTGGGTATATTGCATGCCTGATCCCCCGAGAATGCAATATCCACTATATTGCCCAGTGCATTCCACCAGAAGCCTTCACAGCAAGGCCCTGGCATAGTCCTGGTGAGGGGGGAATTCTGTCTGTGCCTCTTGGGCTGGAGTGAATTATTCCAGGGGATGGGTTTGTTAGGCTATATTCCAGTTGGCTGGGCCAGTTGGAGTGACATAACAGCTCAGCAAATTTTGGACAGCTGTTTTCTGTTATTTCTCAGGCATCACAGCTGGGCAGGGCATTTTAGGGGCAAATTAGAAAAGAGCTTTCAGGCTAGGTTAGATTTTCGACTGGATAGCTCATATAATCTCCGTGGTGATGTAAAAGCCATTACTGTCCTGGAGTCTCACCCCAGACGTAGCTGTCTTTGGAGATCGTTCACCCCACAGGCCCAGATCTGGTGAAATGTCTCTTCACCATGAGCAGGGTCACCGGGTGGGTTCCCCTCACTCTGGGAAGGTCGTGGATAGGGAACCCCTCACAAGTGCTGTTGTTCCACACGATTCACTGGCCTTCACAGGGTACTTTCGATACAGTGATCCTCCTGCTCCACAGAACGGGATAAATGGGGCTTTCTGTGAAAAGGCTCAAGCCCCTGCTTTGGCTGGCAGCTTTGTTTGGAGAGACATTTAAAACGTGTATGTTACAAGTGGAAATGTGTTTTTAACTCTGGGAAATCTCGCCTAAATCCTTTATTTGAGGAGGATGTCATTACAGCATCTCCCACGAGACTTTTTGAATCTTATTAGATGTCTATTGACTTCCTAGGCATGATGGGATGGAGGGAAAATGTGAGACCAGAGCTGGGTGTTGCTCCAGGAGAGGGCTAGACAACAAGGTAACCAAGAGCCGAGCAGCTGTTCCAGGCAGGACGGAAATCCCCCCAGTTTGAGAAGCCACACTGTTCACCGCCCCCTGCCACCTGGGATGAAGCAGAGAATAACAGGAAGCACAGAGCATTAGTCCTTGAGGGAATATGCTGCCCATTGGCAGAAAGCAGCTCCTGTTCTCGGGGAGGAATGAGACAGGGGAGGGGAAAGTCTCAGGGACAGAAAATAGCCTCAGAAATGCACAGCAATGATGAACTTTTCACAAACATTACAGATGACTTTTTTATCGGTGCTGGATTTCTCAGTAAAGAGGAACTTGCTGGATCCTGTCTGCTCTCCCAGAGAGTCGCACAGACATCCCACTCCCTATCTGGGGTTTGCATGCCCCACTTCTGTCCAGCTCCATGCCACCAATGAGAGGGCAAGTCAGGAGCGGCAGGGAAAAGGCAGTTCTTGACAAGAGACTGAGGGTAACAGGTAGATGGCGCAGCATGAGTGACCCAGCAATCTCTCTGCTCTGCCCAGCTCGGAAGCAGTGGGGAGTAGAGGAGAGAAGAGCAGGGGCAGAGTCCTCTCCCCTGGATAATCATGTGAAGGGAAGAGAGGAGGCTGGGCCTAGCAAAGGGGAATCAGCGTGGTGGGGGGTGGCTGCAGCTTGGAAAGTCAAGACGTGGAGTTCTGAATTGTACTCACGGAAGGACAAGGAACCTCTGATGGTGGCTGGAATGGAGTCAGATAAGGATAATGAGAAGCAACTTCAGAGTCATGCCCTGTGCCTGGTTCTGAGACTCTCCTGGAGCAGATTCACATGGAGCCACTGTGAAATAAGGGCAGACTCTAGGAGTACTCGGAGTGTAGCACGTTTTGGTTTCTTCCTCATCACACTGGGGGCAATGCTGCTGCTTCTTTTTGGGCCTGCCCTGTGGGTGCGGTGCTGGGGAAGGGAGTCTGCAGGAGGAAGCAGCTCCCTGGGGTCAGGATGTATGCATAGTTAAGTTAGGTTAACAGCTCTGAAGAAGGGGTCTGTGTTTTTATGACTGGCCTGATTGACTCCAGATTAACAGAGCACAGAGGCCCATTGCAGCCTTGCCACATCCTGCACTCCTGTAGCCAGTCAAAAAGCAGAGGCTGGGGACACACAGATTTATAAAGCAGGAAGTCTGTAATGCACCCCCCTTTCTCTTCCAGCTCCTTCTGGCCTGTTGCATCTGCCTCTGGGCCACTCTCTTTGCAGACCTTTGTTTGTAAATGTTAGTCTGTTTAATGATTAAGAAGTGACAGGCAGCCTGGCATCCCCTGGCCCATCTGGATGGGAGCTGCTCATCCCCCTATCGCACCCTCGGGCTCGACCAGCCCAGCGTTTTCCAGTGCCAGAGTTCTTTTGTTTGGGGCTTCCCTTTCAGCTAACTCTGAGCCCTGCAGAACCTCCTAAGCAGAGACAACCACCCGCAGCTCCTCCTGTTTATTCCGGCTAAGAATGAAGTGATTAATGAGGCCAGAACACATCCTCTTTCCCCAGGATCCAGGGAGCGGTACAGCTGAATAAATAGCTCACATTATTCTGTCCTGCCTGGCTGGGAGTGAAAGTACAGGTAGCAAAGAGCAGGGCCAAACATATTCATCTCCACACACTGCAGCCAGTAACTGAATCCCGCAGACAAGGGCTGGAGATAAGGGTTTATAAAGCTGAGGTTATGTTCCTAGCATTTCCCAGGCCGCAGCTGTGAGTGCTCAGGAGTCCCCCTGGCAGGAGAGCCAAGGGATGGGGGCAGTAATAACCAGGGATTTCATCTGCCCCTCTTCCTCTGGAAGAAGAGTATGTGGATCCCAACCTGGGAAGTGCAGGCTGTTTCCAATTACACTGCTAATAACGAGGAGTCCTTGTGGCACCTTAGAGATTAACAAATTTATTTGAGCATAAGCTTTCATGGGCTAAAACCCACTTCATCAGATGCATGGAGTGAAAAATATAGTAAGAAGAATATATATTATAACACATGAAAAGATGGGAGTTGACTTACTAAGTGGGGGGTCAGTGCTAACAAGCCAATTCAATTAAGGTGGAAGCAGGGGCGAAAGTAACTGAGGACACTTACCGGTACGGCGTTGGGGTGGCTCCAGCCCACAGAAGGGGCGGGGCCTCGGGTGGAAGAAGCGGGGCTGGGGGGGGTCAGCATCCCCCAGCCAGCCCTTCCAGGCCACCTGGCCCATGCCTCCCGGGACTCCTGTATTGACTCAAAGGGCCCGGGGCTCCGGATGCTGCTGCTGCAGTAGCTGCATCCAGAGCCCCGGGCCCTTTTAAATCGCCGGCCCCAGGGCAGCTGCTCCCTTTGCCCCCCCCCGCCCTGTTGGCGGCCAGGTCAGGGCAAAAGGGGCAGGGACGTTAAAGCGCTGCAGGGTCCTTTGCTTCCTTCCTCACGTCGGCCCCTTTTGCCTCCCCTGGCAGCGGCCCTGCCGGTACGGACCCTACCGACAGGGCCACCAACGGGGGGAAGGGGCAGCGACACTGAATGTGGGCTGGGTATGGTCTGGTGCGGGTTCTTACCGGTACACAGTACCGGCCCGAACCGGGTCACTTTCACCCCTGCGTGGAAGTTGCCTGTTCTCAACAGTTGACAAGAAGGGGTGAATCCCTAGGGAGGGAAAATTACTTTCATAGTGCTAACGAGGCCAATGCAATCAAGGTGGCCCATTTCCAGCAGTTGACAAGAAGGTGTGAGTATCAGCAGAGGGAAAATTACTTTTTGTCGTGACCCATCCAATAACAACACTCTGCCACTACACAGCATCTCCCAATGCTTTACAGGAACTAATTCATTCTTCCAGAGAGCTAGCTGTAGCCTCCTTGGGTACCCCTACTGGGCACTGGCAGATAGAGGCTTAACTCCCTTTCTGGCTAGCCAGCAGGTGATGGGCAGGGTAATCAGGCAGGGCTGGTGGTGCAGGCCCCATCAGGAACTCACAGTCAAACCTGGAAGCTTTTATAAACAGGGCTCCCTAGGACTCAGCCTGGAGCCTGTGTTTGGGGATGGGGCTGTCTGTTGAAGTAAAAGCCTCTTCTCCCTGTTATGAGTTGGGACATCTCAAAGTTGAGAAACAGAATTTGGGGAGAAAGTATCCTTGTGAAAGGTTTTTCCTGCTGGAATAGGCTCCTTCCTTCTCCTTCCCACTTCCCCGTATTTCAGAGCTGGGCAAATCTTAGCCCAGCGAAATGCAGGACTTGCCCAGGTCCTGCATTTAATTCTTTGATTCTTTGATAAAAAGCACTGAATGTTAGAATCTGGAGAGTAGGCAGATTTTTTTTCTTTCAAGCAAAATGGCCTTTCAAAATCAACCAAAATGAGAGGGATGGTGGGACAGGGAACTGCTAAGAGCCTGAGCAGGGCTTTTGGGCTCTCCGGTCTGAGGGTCACTGGATCCAGCCTGTGGCAGGCAAGCAGGGGACGTGAATTTGGAGGCTGCAGTGTGGGGGATGGGGATTGAGGGATGATCAGAACCCTCACATGCCCCTAACCCAAAGGTGGGGAGAAAAGAAACTTCATTTGGTGGGATCCAAACTAAGTAGCATCTGCTGTGTGTGTCACGGTGTGAGGGCAGGTCATGTGCTTTGCAGCTGGGAGACATCACAGCCAGTCAGGCAGTGGGGAGAGAGGGTGTCAAATCTGAGAAAGGTGTTTGTGGAGGAACTCCTCGCAGTGCAGCAGTGAGGAGATGGGGCACAGCGCATGAGGCCTCTGAGCCAGGGAGGAAACAATGCAGGAGGGCACCGACAGTCACAGCCTTTAGAGAAGGGAGAGCTGTGTCAGTTCCTGCTGTCCATCTCCCTGCCAAAGCAGGATTATTCCCTGCGATAACTGCTCACTGCATCTCCACTTCCTCTCTTGTGTCTTCAAGTACCACCCATACGTTTTGCAGCATGTTGCCTTGCACTGGTACGGGGGTAAGGTGCTGGTGCTATGGCTGTAATTTAAGAGCATTTCCAAGGTTACTGCCACTGGTGACTCTCAAGCCCAGTTGCTCACGATCATGCTCCCAACAAAGCCAGGAGTTGAGCACTGAATGGAAGAACACCACTGTTTAAAGGGGAGACATCATGAAACCAAATGCTTGCAGCTCCCATTAGGGTCCCTCCTGTATTCACGGGTCCTAACACTGAAACCTCCATCATGGTTCATCTCTCAGAGACGCACCAGGCAGATAGAGTACAGACTAAATTCCCATTAGGGTGAGCACACGTCTCCCCTGCACATCCATGCTGGGTCCAGGACACACTAATCCTATTCTGGATAAGATTTAGAAAAGAGGTTTTGAATATGACAGATGATTCCAGCTCCTCGGGGAGAACTACAGCCTGTAGAAAGAACGAGGAGTACTTGTGGCACCTAAGAGACTAAGACATTTATTTGGGCATAAGCTTTCGTGGGCTAAAACCCACTTCATCAGATGCATGTAGTGGAAAATACAGTAGGAAGATATAAATATACCGAGAACATGAAAAAATGGGGGTTGCCATACCATACCATAGCCTGTAGGTGACTCATCACATAGGAACCGATCTTGTCACCTGTCTGGGCATTTAATACCAGACCCAAACGTACTTCTCCACATGGGAATGCTCTGATAAAAGGCTAATATGACCCAATGCAGGTTACTAGGGAATGAAGGGCAATATACTGGTCCTTGCCTGGTGCAGGCTTTTTTCTTAGTTTCTCTCTGACCCTTAATTTTATTTCCTGAGAAATTCTGTATTTCATGGCTGCTCACATTTGCCATACAGCTAAAGGGAAGTTCTTTCCCTAGTACATCTAGCAACTGGGCACTGTCAGTTCCCTTCTTTACCTCTAGCTGTCCAATGCTCTCAGTATAGTTCTCTGGCCCATAAGCCCTTTGCTTTATTTGGTGCTTCTGAGTATCTGCTGAGTTCTCCAGGAATAAAGAATTTACTGCCACATCAAATATTCCCATGCCCTGAATGGAGCTGCCAGGTCCTTTCTCACCAGCTGAGTTGCCCACATCGTTTAGCCCAAGGAGAGAGTTTGAGTCCATGAAATGCACTGCCTCACAGCTTGGCCCACCTGCCCCAGCATGGCCATGTTGCTGGGTTGGGGGATGCACTTCAAGATTTTATTGCTTCATTTGATGTTTTGGAACAGAATTTGTCCAAAAATAAGAAACCATCTAACAGCATGAAAGCTGCATTGAAATACTTTCCTGGTGCTGTGGGAAAGGTGAAGGGGGAGGTGGCTGTGAGAGAAGGGGGACTTTTTCTTATACCTTAGCAGGTTTCGTGGACTTTCATCCTGAATAAAATTCTTTAATTTTTGATAAAGGGAAAACAGCAAACCAAGAAGGAACAAAAGTTAAGTCTGTAAGTGAGAACATAGAGTACGGACCTCTTTAGTAACATGCTGCATCAATTCAGCCACACAAAATGGCAGCTACCTCTGCAGATTTATAGAAAGGCAGTACACAAAAAACCAAGATCACACTTGTTATATCACTCCATGCAACACAAATGTTTCCAGACTTTGACAGAGTGCAGGTTTCTCAAGGGTGTTCCGGAGGGCCTCTTGTGCAGCATGCCAGGGTCATTCCACCTGCACTCCATACTCAGTGTGCTGGGATAAGCTTTGCAAAAACTGATTAGTTATCAGTAAGACGTGTTCCTTTCTTCCAAGCCCTGGCAACGCGCATCCTGTACTTCCACTGCAGCTGCTCTTGCTACAGTGATGTGTGCCCTCCCAGGAACAAAAAGCTGTAGGGCTGCTTATTAAACTCGGGCTTTGCTTACTGTGGAAATGCCACTGGCACCAGGGCATGCCAGTCTCCAGGCTGGCTGAATCCTGGTGCCATTCTGCAAGCAGGACAGGGCCCAAGAGAGGGGAAAGGGAGAGGCAGAACAAGAAAGAAGAAAAACAAAGTAAAATATTTTAAAAGGAAATTAAAATGAAATTGAATTAATTTATTTTCATGTTGTACTTAACTTCTGAAGCGTGTTAAAGGGCCTTGAATTAGAAAGTAGAGTAACTCTTCTTAATCTTTTTGTTTAAAGCCCATAGAGAAAACAGAGCTGTTGATTTAAGATATCCAGCACAAGGCTTGGGGAAACCTGCTGAAGGCTCCTGCTGTTTGGGGTCACAGGTCACACGATGCAGCCTGCTGCCTTGGGATCAAGCTCAAGGTTTTTGAGTGATGGAAAAAACGTTTGACGCTTTTCCTCGGCAAGCCTAACTTGCTAACACGGGCCAGCTGAGTGAACACAAACAGAGGCGCTGTAACCGGCACAAATCCCAGCTTCCTCTGAAACTTCCAAGCCTCTTTTTTCCTGTTAGATTCCAGACAGATGAAATTTTCCTGGCAAGGGCCCATTCCTGGCAGCATCTCTCCCCTGAATCATGGTAAATCAAGGTTTGAGGTTTAACTGATTGACAGCCTGGAATGAGAGGTCCAGGGAAAGCACCCTGCTTTGTAGGTTAAATACAGCCCCTGTTTCCCACCCCCTCGCCTTCTTCCTTCTTCTTGGTATTATTTAGCATATTTTCTGAAAATGCAGGCTTGAATTTGGATCCACGGTTTGCCGCCTGCTGGCCCAAGTGATACCATTGGTCATGTGACAGTGTCAGCAGTGAGCACATTCCTCGGGTCATAAATCATCTCAGCCTGACCCCAGTTAATTACAGACCCTGGATTTCATTTCTCTCAATTCTTAGCAGCCATAATAAATTAGGTCACTGCTTGTCAATGAGTCTTTGGAGCAGGCAGTGGTGGGAATGGAACGGGGGGACTCTGTGCTCCATGGAGATTGCAGGGGGGACAAAGGAGAGAGAAGAGGGTATCCCAGTCCTCTGACTCTCTGAAAAAGAGACCCTGGGACCCTCAACTGGTCGACCAGGGGATTACACTGCAAGACAGAGCAGAGCCTTCCACCTGTAGGCATCTCCTTTGAATGTGAGCCATTGGGAGTGATGGATAGTCACCGTCACCTGCTGGCTATACAGCCTGCAGGAAAGGAGCTGGTAGGATCCTAGCAGATTTTGACAGTGTTGGAGCTGACGTGAGTTTCCCTCCTTGCTGGCAGTTGCAGGAGTGAGACCAAGGACTGGGTGGAAGGAGACACAGAACTCCCTGTCATTTCTAGAGCTGGCCCCTGCAGGACAGGGATAAGTCATATAGCAGGGAGAGGGTGTCTGGGAAGCTTGCTTTGCTGCTGCTGCCCATGCTGTACCTTCCTGATAAAGGAAGGACTCGGTCTCCCCAGATGGCACCAAATTCTCTCTTTAAAGCAAAACGCCAAATGAAGCAAGCAAATCTGGGGCTTTAGAAGCATGACTGCGATGGTTGTTGAACTGTTTTCCCCTTTTTGTGTGAAAAGATTGCACAGAGCCAGTATGACCCCCTCTGTCACAGGATGGCTGGCCCCAGTCAATGAAGTAGGTCCAGCACCCCTGTGCCAGGGCAGGTGCTCCCATTTGGCCAGTTAAGTGGGGGCAGCACCTGGAATCTACAAGGATCAGGGAGAGTCCTGGTGAGCCACAGCAGACTGGTTCAGATAGGAAGGGCAAGTAAGAGCTGCCAGAGACCAGGGGACTGGAGGAGTCCTGGAAGGATGCAGAAGGTGGGTTCCTAGGAGAAGCCTGGGGACAGGAAAGTAGCAAGAGAGGTTTGGTAGTCCATGTCCTCCTGCCAGAGATCCAGGGCCGGAGGGCTGGGAGAGGGCTGCAGGCAGGAGCAGCAGCAGTGGGAGTAGTCTTCTAGCTCTAAAGCAGAGAGCTGGACCCAGAGGAACAGTGAGGGTCGGGGGTGCACCTAACAGAGGCTGTGGGGGCTCCTGCTGGGAAGAGTGGGGTTGTGCTCCAGTTTGAAGGGCCAGGGTGGCTGTCCTGGTACAAGGACAGGAGAGGACTAACAGTCCAGGCATGGCTGAAGGCGCTAGTGTGTGGCACATGGGGAAGCAAGGGATGAGATGTCTCGAGTTTTAATGACTGCTTGCACTGGGCTGAGAAATGGACTATTTAGATTTTTTGTTAAAGACTCTTTAGACTATGTTAAAATATCCCAGCCCCAAGGAGGGCTGGTATTGAGACAAGAAAGACTGAAGTGAAGTTATTGGGTTACCTGAAGGGGGAAACTGAGGCAGGCATGCTGATTATGCCATGATCTGATCTAGGAAGGCTCTCCAGGTGGGGCTTCCTTGGGACACCCCTCTAATTTCTTTCCATATCAGAAAGGAGGGCAGTAAAGGAGAGCCAATGCCACTTGTGGCTGGCAGCCCTGAGAGGAGACTCCTAAACAGTGCATCACCCTGTGACAGCATCTCCTTCACCAGCAGGATCTTGCAGGACCCATGGAGTTCACAGAGCAATAAGCCACAGAATGGAATTCTGAACCGCGGTTTGAACTGAAAAACCTAATTCATCTTCTCATTGCACGTCATCTTTTTCCCTGTATGTTGTTTTATTAATAAAACTTAAACTTTTGAAATTCATTAAAGCTCTGTAATAATCCAAAATTAATGCAAGTAAATTCCATCATCCTGAAAGGATAGGTTTGAGCACCTGCTCTGTGACCCCACTGACTAGGGCAAATTTTCCAGTGGTTCCAGACCTACTGTTTGTTTCACAGATTGTCAAGGGTCAAGTGAAGTGAGATGCAGAGTCAAATGAGGACTGCACAGACCCTTTTAAGTAAAGGCTCATCGAAGGAGGTGAGGTATCTAGAGTGGCCTGGGCCTCCATGTAGGGTGTGACTCTGCTGCCCCTGCAGGCCAGGCAGAAGGCAATGCCTTCACCACAGCACAGCTTATTGTGTTATTTATTGTGGTGTTTTTATGCAGCTCTGCTCTATTGTGCCACAGATGACACAAAACAGACCCCATGTG
This sequence comes from Eretmochelys imbricata, assembly GCF_965152235.1. NCBI lineage: Eukaryota > Metazoa > Chordata > Testudines > Cheloniidae > Eretmochelys > Eretmochelys imbricata. Next base: position 16,310,642 of record NC_135598.1, read on the forward strand.
GGGGGCAGGTGGCCCCCTCAGAACACTTCTTCCCCCCAGGGGAATCAGAGCAGAAAATGCACAGCTTATGTTTTGAATTATTTTCCATTTTTAAATGGCAGCTGAAAAAGGCTAGAAAAAATCTCTGGCCAATCATGAAAAGATAACTGTATTTTATGACATAATTCCTGGCACTTGGCAGCAGGCAGCAAAGCACAGCCAAGAGCTCACCTATTGCGGCACAGAAATGGGAAACCAGCAGACAGTTTAAACGCATGATTTACTCTGTCTGCAAACACTAGTTATTTGCATTAGCCTGCAATTCTACACTGGAAAAAACAAAAGCGGATGTTCAGCAAGTGTGACATAATATGTGAATGACCCCAGCTGGGATATGTTCAGCCCTGGCTCTCTCCTCTTTAGACTGAACAGAGAAAGCTGTGTACGCACCTACCAGACACTTAAACTAATAACTGGCAAACTGGATAAGCAGAGAGTGCATGAGGACTGCTATCTTCCAGTGTTTCAGAGCAATTACTGAATCCCACAGACAGGAGTGCCAATGGAAAAGCAGCCAACTGCTCAAGCCAGTGCAGAAGACAGGAGTTGCTGTGACAGCATAGAACATTGATGTGCCATGCTTTGCACTGTTTTCTGTTTGTTGCCAGATGTAGATGTTGATTTAGCATTTCAGGCCTTGGTAATGAGAGAGAAACTACTGGATAGTTTGGGACCTATGGCATCTGTGGAAAATATCCCTGCTCTCCTTATCTGCTGTTACAAGGCAGTCTGGTGCGCGTCGCTATCTGTCTGGCCACTGAGTGCAGCCCCAGTCCATCTTTGACACAAGCAAGATGCTGACTGAATGTCTGTAACTTCCACTCACTTCAGTGTCCCCCCACCCCGCTAGAAGGATGCGAGGGATAGAGGGGTTCCAGCTGAACATCCTGCTTCATCAGTCACGGACTCCCTGTGTGACCTTGGAGACATCACTTTCACTCTTGGTGCCTCCGTTCGCTCATCTGTAGCATGAGGACAAGACTGGGTGCTTTGCAGGTGGGCTGTGAGGCTTTGCTAATGGATGTTTATAAACCTCTTTGAGGTTTCCAGGTGGGAGAGCAAAAGATTGCAGGCCCTGGTTCTCATGGGATACTTCAATCACCCTGATATCTGCTGGGAGAGCAATACAGCAGTGCACAGACAATCCAGGAAGTTTTTGGAAAGGGTAGGGGACAATTTCCTGGTGCAAGTGCTGGAGGAACCAACTAGGAGCAGAGCTCTTCTTGACCTGATGCTCACAAACCGGGAAGAATTAGCGGGGAAGCTAAAGTGGATGGGAACCTGGGAGGCAGTGACCATGAGATGGTAGAGTTCAGGATCCTGACACAGGGAAGAAAGGAGAGCAGCAGAATACGGACCCTGGACTTCAGAAAAGCAGACTTTGACTCCCTCAGGGAACGGATGGGCAGGATCCCCTGGGAGAATAACATGAGGGGGAAAGGAGTCCAGGAGAGCTGGCTGTATTTTAAAGAATCCTTAGTGAGGTTACAGGGACAAACCATCCTGATGTGTAGAAAGAATAGTAAATATGGCAGGCGACCAGCTTGGCTTAACAGTGAAATCCTTGCTGATCTTGAACACAAAAAAGAAGCTTACAAGAAGTGGAAGATTGAACAAATGACCAGGGAAGAGTATAAAAATATTGCTCGGGGATGCAGGTGTGAAATCAGAAAGGCCAAATCACACCTGGAGTTGCAGCTAGCAAGAGATGTTAAGAGTAACAAGAAGGGTTTCTTCAGGTATGTTAGCAACAAGAAGAAAGTCAAGGAAAGTGTGAGCCCCTTACTGAATGAGGGAGGCAACCTAGTGACAGAGGATGTGAAAGAAGCTAACGTACTCAATGCTTTTTTTGCCTCTGTCTTCACAAACGAGGTCAGCTCCCAGACTACTGCACTGGGCAGCAAAGCATGGGGAGGAGGTGACCAGCCCTCTGTGGAGAAACAAGTGGTTCAGGACTATTTAGAAAAGCTGGACGAGCACAAGTCCATGGGGCCGGATGCGCTGCATCCGAGAGTGCTAAAGGAGTTGGCGGATGTGATTGCAGAGACAATGGCCATTATCTTTGAAAACTCATGGTGATCCGGGGAAGTCCCGGACGACTGGAAAAAGGCTATTATAGTGCCCATCTTTAAAAAAGGGAAGAACGAGGATCCTGGGAACTACACGCCGGTCAGCCTCACCTCAGTCCCTGGAAAAATCATGGAGTAGGTCCTCAAGGAATCAATTCTGAAGCCAGTGACTCTCCCCAGGAGGTGGCGGCCCCCAGTTCACACCCCTCAAAAGAGCAGGGGAGTGCCCTGGGGTCTGCCACAACCTGGGCATGTATCCTGATCAGGGTGGACAAGAGTGAGAGGGGGGTTTTACTGTAGAGCAGCATTGCCTCTTTAATTAAAAGAGCAAGAGGCCCTGTGCCAGACCTCTTGCTCAGCTAGGAGGGGCCTCCTCTCACCCGCCAGAGGCCCTCCTGTCCTGCTGAGCAGGGATGCAAACCAGGGTCACCCGCAATCCAAGCGAGCGCCCTAACCCCCATACTGTAGAGGGACTTGAGAGCTTACCTCGCCCCGGTTAATATATAGTTAAAGTGGAAGGCTGGAGCGGTAAGAGATCAAGGCACCCCCTGCCATCTCAATCAACGCGCAGGGGAGTTGAACCGGGAGCACGCACATGCCAGGTGAGCACCTTAACTCCCGTACCGTAGAGGGCTTGGAGGGCTGCCTTTGCCCCGGTTAATATATAGTGAAAGCGGAACACTGGCGGGGCAAGAGATTAAGCTCCCAAGCCTTGATCTCAACAAACAGAAAGGGGGTTTGAACCAGCAGCTCACTGCTTCTGGGGCAAGTAGCCAACCCACGGGACTACACAGGGAGCCCTGGCAAGCTGGTTTCCCAATTCTCATGTAATAGTTCCTGAAAGTGGCCCGCCTTCAACAGAAGAGACTGAGGGATCCCCCACATCCCACTCGCCAGGCACTTAGGCCTTTCAGTTGAGAGATAAGTCATCAAGGCTCAAGCCCCTTCTCTTCAAGAAGAAGAAGAAAGAAAGGAAGGAAGGAAGGGGATTTGAACCCCAGGCTTCCCCCTGCTGGGCAGCTCACCAAGCCACTAGACTACCCAGGGCCACTTGCTTTGCCTTTGCCCCCATGAATATGTAACCGAACATGGCCCTCCTGCAAGAGAAAAGACCAAGAGATCTCCCATATTGGAGATCCCTCCGAGCCCAGCACTTAGGCCTTTCGCCTGAGAGGCAGGAGATCAAAGTTCAAATCCCTTCTCAGCAAGAAGAGAGGGGCTTTGAACCCCAGCCTCCCACACGCTGGGCGCACACCACACCCACCAGACTACAGCAGGCTGCTGGGTGGGCTGCTGGCCCCACGAATATGTCATGTAAGTGGAACAGCTTCAGCAGGAAAAAAAGGGGGACAGGGGCCCAAGCGCCCCAGAAGAATCTCTCTTAGTCCAGAAGCTGGATACTTGCTTGAGACCAGGGAGATGGCTGTTTGTTTAAGTCCTTCCTCAGCAAGCTGGGGGAGGAGTTGAACCAGCATCACCCACACACTGGGTAAGTACTCAAACCACTGGACTGCAGAGGGATTCATGGCACAAGGCTGGCCAGTTACCACTTCATGAAAGTGGCACAGCCCCGACAAGCTACAACGAGCAAGCCTCCTCAGGCTGTCCTTTACTTCAGTATTGGGGTTCACACTTGGGAGACTGCAGAGCCCTCTTCAACTCCCTGGCGCCCATCAGGCGGGGAGAAGGAAATCGACCCAGCGTCTTCCCCTCCCAGGTACCGCCCTCTGCTTGCCAGCCACGGCCAGGAACCCCTCCGGTGACTTAGGTGCCTAACCCATTTAGCGTGAGCTGGTTAGGGACTGGCCGAACGCCCCACAAAACAGCCCAGGGGGAAGGAGGCAGAGGCCGCCCCGCCCGTGTAACTTTTAACCTCGTGGTTAGGGGGCCTCGTCCGTGATGGGGCTTGGGGGCTGCTTCAGGTTCAGCTGGGAAAAAAGGGACAGTTAAGGTTGGATCTGACAGAGGGCTAGCCAGTCACGACTGGGGTGGAGAAGGGGAATCGGGACGTGTTATTTACCCCTTCACGCAACACAAGAACCAGGGGGTCACCTGCTGAAATGAGCAGGCAGCAGGTTTAACCCAAACCAAAGGCAGTAGTTCGCCCCGCAACGCGCAGTCAGCCTGTGGAACTGGTTGCCGGTGGAGGTGGGGTGGGCCAAAACTGTAAGTGGGTTCGAAAAGAAAGACTGAGAAAGTGCGCGGCGAATGGGTCCACCCGTGGCTATTAGCCAAGGCGGTCAGTGACGCGGCCCCGTGCTCCGGGCGTCCTTCGCCCGCTGACGGCCAGCTGCTGGGAGGGGGCCGATGGGACGGATCGCTTGAGAATCGGCCTCTTCTGTTCATTGCCTTTGAAGCAGCCGGCGTTGGCCGCTGTGGGAAGACAGGACCGTGAGCTAGCTGGGCCATCGGTCTGATGCAGTCTGCCCATTCACGTTCTTAACTCGCCCCTCTGCCTGATGAGCACAAGGAATTTGCCAAGGGCTCACCTACCGCCCGGGTGAGTGCCCTAATCATTGGGTCCTGGGCTACAGCCCTCTGTGGAGAAAGAAGTGGTTCGGGCCTATTTAGAAAAGCTGGACGAGCACAAGTCCATGGGGCCGAGAGCGCTAAAGGAGTTGGCGGATGTGATTGCAGAGCCATTGGCCATTATCTTTGAAAACTCATGGCGATCAGAGGAAGTCCCAGACAACTGGAAAAAGGCTAATGTAGTGCCCATCTTTGAAAAAGGGAAGAAGGAGGATCCTGGGAACTACAGGCCTGTCAGCCTCACCTCAGTCCCTGGAAAAATCATGGAGCAGGTCCTCAAGGAATCAATTCTGAAGCACTTAGAGGAGAGGAAAGTGATCAGGAACAGTCAGCATGGATTCACCAAGGGCAAGTCATGCCTGACTAATCTAATTGCCTTCTATGACGAGATAACTGGCTCTGTGGATGAGGGGAAAGCGGTGGACGTGTTGTTCCTTGACTTTAGCGAAGCTTTTGACACGGTCTCCCACAGTATTCTTGCCAGCAAGTTAAAGAAGTATGGGCTGGATGAATGGACTATAAGGTGGATAGATTGTCGGGCTCAACGGGTAGTGATCCATGGCTCCATGTCTAGTTGGCAGCCGGTATGAAGTGGAGTGCCCCAAGGGTCGGTCCTCGGGCCGGTTTTGTTCAATATCTTCATAAATGATCTGGAGGATGGTGTGGATTGCACCCTCAGCAAGTTTGCAGATGACATTAAACTGGGAGGAGAGGTAGATACGCTGGAGGGTAGGGATAGGATACAGAGGGCCCTAGACAAATTAGAGGATTGGGCCAAAAGAAATCTGATGAGGTTCAACAAGGACAAGTGCAGAGTTCTGCACTTAGGACGGAAGAATCCCATGCACCGCTACAGACTAGGGACCGAATGGCTAGGCAGCAGTTCTGCAGAAAAGGACCTAGGGGTTACAGTGGATGAGAAGCTAGATATGAGTCAACAGTGTGCCCTTGTTGCCAAGAAGGCCAATGGCATTTTGGGATGTATATGTAGGGGCATTGCCAGCAGATCGAGGGACGTGATCATTTCCCTCTATTCGACATTGGTGAGGCCTCATCTGGAGTACTGTGTCCAGTTTTCGGCCCCACACTACAAGAAGGATGTGGAAAAATTGGAAAGAGTCCAGCAGAGGGCAACAAAAATGATGAGGGGATTGGAACACATGACTTATGAGGAGAGGCTGAGGGAACTGGGGATGTTTAGTCTACGGAAGAGAAGAATGAGGGGGGATTTGATAGCTGCTTTCAACTACCTGAAAGGGGGTTCCAAAGAGGATGGATCTAGACTGTTCTCAGTGGTAGCTGATGACAGAATAAGGAGTAATGGTCTCAAGTTGCAGTGGGGGAGTTTTAGGTTGGATATTAGGAAAAACTTTTTCACTAGGAGAGTGGTGAAACACTGGAATGTGTTACCTAGGGAGGTGGTGGAATCTCCTTCCTTAGATATTTTTAAGGTCAGGCTTGACAAAGCCCTGGCTGGGATGATTTAGTTGGGGATTGGTCCTGCTTTGAGCAGGGGGTTGGACTAGATGACCTCCTGAGGTCCCTTCCAACCCTGATATTCTATGATTCTATGATTTAAACTGTTCCATAACTCTCTGTTTGAAAGACCCCACACAGTTAATGGAGAGAGGACAGGCAGGGAGAAGGCTGGGGTAGAGCTAGGCTGCACGCACAAGGTTGCTGACAGCCCATGGAGCTGGACTCACCCTACAATGAGAGATGTGGGCAATGCATACACTGCATTATCTTCATTTACATTTTATAAAAGCATCTCAGCAAATCCTAGGTGCCTTACAAACTCTGTAAAACAAAGCGACCCTTCTCCACCCTTCACCCTGACATCTGTCCTTCCCAATGCACCGGGAGCTTATGAGAGCGTCTGGAGCCTTGCTGCAAGTATCAGCGGTGGCCTGATGTTCTGAAATGCTGAGCGCACACACAATGCAGCAAAGTAAGTGGGAGCTGCTGGTGTTCAGCACCTTTGAAAATCAGGCGCTGAGTAACTATCTTATACCAAAGGTTGCTTTAGGAATAAGGCTAACAGAGAGCAGTGCCCCAGGGTTGGGCTCATGGTGGAATGATCTATTTAATATTGCAGGAAATACATTCTCTGCACTAGCAACCACGATTTGCACCTGAAGAATGGAGCAGTTTCCTTTCATTGCCACTAGAAAGACACCTGCTATTTAACTCTGCCGCATGGCCAGTGTCTCTCTGAGCAAGGCAGTGTAGGTTTTTATTTGGAAGATCTCATACACTTAAATGCCATGAGCTCATCCTTTTTCTTGGCATCCTCTCATTTTGGTTTTGGCATAGAGAGAGTGACATTTTTGCAGAGGGAAGATGGTAATAAAAGGGAGCTCATTTTTCTCGCTAAAATAATGCTACTCGAGTTAGCCCAAGCAGCTGCCAAGGAAAGTGGAATTCTTGCCAAGTTTCATGTTTGAATTTATGTCCATAATCCAAATCCAACATTATTAACCTTACATTGTTTTCCAAATCATGTGTTATATTCTTTGCATGTGTAAAAGATGGCAAAGCAACTGCAACTGCTCCTGGGAACATCTGATAGATAATGTCCAGAAGACCAGCTTTCAATTGGCCTTGGGACATTTGGCCCCAAACCTAGGGTTTCTTCTTCAGTTCTAGAGAGTCCCACGCACAAAACTTCCTTGCCAGCTGCTCTTCCAATTTGTTGCTGGCTGCGCACTTCTCACGGTACAAAAGAGACAATGATTTATCATTGGTAATGACACGTTTTGAGCCTGATTCTAATCCCTCACTGGTGTAAATGAGGAGTAACTCCCCTGAAGTCAGTGGAGTGCCTAATCGGGTGAAGAAAGTGAGTGAGGCCAAACAGCAAAAATTAAGATGTTTGGACACCAGTGCGAGGAGCCTAGGTAACAAAATGGAACAGGTACAGAAAAGGGCTACTAGGATGATCGTGGAATGGAAAACCTGTCTTATGAAGGGAGACTCAAGCAGCTTGGCTTAGAATCATAGAATCATAGAATATCAGGGTTGGAAGGGACCTCAGGAGGTCATCTAGTCCAACCCCCTACTCAAAGCAGGACCGATCCTCAATTAAATCATCCCAGCCAGGGCTTTGTCAAGCCTGACCTTAAAAATATCTAAGGAAGGAGATTCCACCACCTCCCTAGGTAACACATTCCAGTGTTTCACCACCCTCCTAGTGAAAAAGTTTTTCCTGATATCCAACCTAAATCTCCCCCACTGCAACTTGAGATCATTACTCCTTCTCCTGTCATCCGCTGCCACTGAGAATTGAGGTATTGAGGTGAGACTGACTGGCCTGTAGTTCCCAGGATCCTCGTTCTTCCCTTTTTTAAAGATGGGCACTACATTAGCCTTTTTCCAGTTGTCCGGGACTTCCCCGGATTGCCATGAGTTTTCAAAGATAATGGACAATGGCTCCGCAATCACATCCGCCAACTCCTTTAGCACTCTTGGATGCAACTCATCCGGCCCCATGGACTTGTGCACGTCCAGCTTTTCTAAATAGTCCTGAATCACTTCTTTCTCCACAAAGGGCTGGTCACGTCCTCCCCATGCTGTGCTGCCCAGTGCAGTAGTCTGGGAGCTGACCTTGTTTGTGAAGACAGAGGCAAAAAAAGCATTGAGTACATTAGCTTTTTCCACATCCTCTGTCACTAGGTTGCCTGTTTAGCCTAGCCAAAAGAAGGCTGAGGGGAGATATGATTGCTCTCTATAAAAATATCAGAGGGATAAATATCAGGGAGGGAGAGGAATTTAAGCTCAGTACCAATGTGGACACAAGAACAAATGGATATAAAATGGCCATCAGGAAGTTTAGACTTGAAATTAGATGAAGGTTTCTAACCATCAGAGGAGTGAAGTTCTGGAATAGTCTTCCAAGGGAAGCAGTGGGGGCAAAAGATCTATCTGGCTTCAAGATTAAGCTTGATAAATTTATCGAGGAGATGGTATGATGGGATAACATGATTTTAGGAATTAATTGATCTTTGACTATTAGTGGTAAATAGGCCCAATGGCCTATGATGGGATGTTAGATGGGGTGGGATCTGAGTTACTACAGAGAATTCTTTCCTGGGTGTCTGGCTGGTGAGTCTTGCCCACATGCTCATGGTTTAGCTGATTGCCATATTTGGGGTTGGGAAGGAATTTTCCTCCAGGGCAGATTGGCAGAGGCCCTGGGGATTTTTCGCCTTCCCCTGCAGCGTGGGGCATGGGTCACTTGCTGGAGTATTCTCTGCACCTTGAAGTCTTTCAACCATGATTTGAGGTCTTCAATAGCTCAGACACAGGTGAGAGGTTTATTGCAGGAGTGGGTGGGTGAGATTCTGTGGCCTGCGTTTTGCAGGAGGTCAAACTAGATGATCATAATGGTCCCTTCTGACCTTAAAGTCTATGAGTCACATCAGTGTAAGAAAGGCCATGTTGTTAAGTCACTGGAGTGGAACTGTGGAGATCTCGATCATTTCCCAGTTCTATTACAGACTCCCTGTATCATCTTGAGCAAGTCACTTATCTCCCTGTGCCTGGGGTCTCTCTCTGTAAAATAGAGATAATGCTTCCTTTCCCCCATTCTTTGCCTCCCTTGTCTATTTAGATTATAAACATTTTTGACAGGGATTTTCCCTTACTTATGTGACTGTGCAGTGCCCAGCACAACGGGGGCCCTGATTTTAGCTGGGGCCTCTAGTGCTACCAAATACAAATCAAAAGTGCAAGTGAGATCAGAATCAGGCCCCTTATATTCGTGTCTGGGTTTTATTTCCCCTATGCCCATTTCTCTGAGCCTATGAGCAACCATGCTATAAAATCAGGCCAGTTTTCTACAGGCAAGATATTGTTGTAAAGACACTTGAGCAGGAAGAATTTAATTCTTGCAATAGGAAGATTTTTTAAATGCTTATTTATTTAAAGTTTGAATGGTTGGAAATTTCTTCCCAGTGTGTGCATTAAAGACTTCCTGCCTGGAGTGTCTGAAGGACTCTGAGAATTCACAGGATATTAAACAGATTCGTAATGGAACCCAACAGTATAAACATGTCTTGAGTGCAGACAGGAATGCCACAAGCCCTTATTTGGTGTAATGTAAAACATATACCAGTTGTGGCTGTGTTCCCTTTTACAAATAAACAAGAGGGAGATGTCTCTAAAATCTTTCTCTTTGAGGCCGAAGTTTCCCATCTTATTCTTTATTTCCCCTTTTTACTGACATTTTTTAAAGACATGATATTTAAAGGACATTTTGGTATAACATATTTCAGTTGAAGCGAGGCTACTTGCAGTTAGGAAGCACCCTCCAATTCCGGCATGCTGCTAGGCCTTGTGCGTAATAAAGCCTTGTATTTTCCTGATAGAGCAGATGGCTTGGGCCGTTGGGTAGATGCACGTGTGTTGGCACGTGTTTAAGCTGAGACACACTCACAAGTGACGGCAAATTTTAATTTATATTTTTCTCCTGTTTTCTTCTCTACTTGCAAACTCCTGGTACGAATTAATTGTTTTCTCTGCTGTTTGTTCTGATGTCACCTTGTTCCCTTTTAGATCCCCGAGCTCTTTCCCAGCAGTAAGCACTGCGGCCTTTGTTCTGCTCTCTTTCCATCAGGGCAGATGAATGGCTTCCATCAGCCTAGACACCACAGCCGTCTTAGACTACAGTCAGCGGAATGGTGCCAGAGCAGCAGAGAGCCACCAGCCATGCCCATGCACCGTCTGGAAAGGGGAGAAACCTCTCTGCAGCTTTGCTGCTGGCACATGGGGGATGTGACATTGCACCCCACAGATGTCTGGAAGTCCTTTGTGGTTTCAGGGTGCAGAGAGGTGAGGGATGTGGAGCATGTCCTGGTCCCGTGATGGTTATCAGAGGTAGCAACTGAGCTGCTCCCCACACCGCCCTTATGAGTAAAGTGCGCAGACTCCTGAAGCAGATGGTCACCGTGCTGAACTGGACACATCTCCCATATTTATAGCTGTCCCACACAATGCTCATCTCAGCCTGGCAACTCTGAGGTGCGCGAACATCAAGAACCAAGCTATCTGTTGTCAAAGGACAGGCGGTATCTTGGTCCCTGATCTTCTGTGAACGTACAGGTTTTTCTAGATCTTGGCATGCCAGAATGGGAGGTAGTCTGGGCATCAATGTGATAAATGGAGCCCGGAGTCAATAGATAGGAACTCCTCTGACTATGAACTTGCCACGTGTAAACGCAGATGTTGCAGGGAAAAAATCAAACGTTTTTTAGAAACTTTTGGGAGAGACTCATTCATGAGAAATGAAATCTGACAGAGAACAGCATCAGAGCAAACAATATGCAAGGGGAGCTTCACAGCCTGAGAATAGAATTGGGGTCCTTGATGCCTGTGTGTTGTAATCCCCCTTAGTTTGATAAAAGTAAGAGCTCAATTAATTTTCTTAATAAGATTTGCTTCACTGCAACAGCAGAATTCCATTAAACTCTTTCTCCTTAGCACTGGAGCAGAGGAACTGCCAGACCAGGGCAGACTAGTCTCCTTTGGATTCTCTTCTGAGTTTTCCTCCTCTGGATTCTGCTTCTCTCTCTGAGAAGTAGACGTACATTTAAAAGCAGAACGAATCTAGGAGAGCAGAGCAGCATTTGGCTGTTTTACTTGAATTAATGTTGTCTTCTTTACATCCACTCACTTTTCTGCTATGACTGCATTTTGCAGCCCCACTTTGGCACTGCAAACACTCAGACTCTGTAGATGACCCCATTCCAGCTTTGTGGACAGATCAGGACTCAAACTGCCTTTAAAAACTCTCTTGGAATCTGCATGAAATTCTGTTGTCAGGGTGGGCTGAGGCTGGTAACCAGAGACTGAGCTCTGGGTGTCTGGGGCTGGACTCCAGCCTGAGTTCAGAAATCCCCAGGAGCTTCCAGACAGGTCACGAGGCAGATTAATCTTTCATTTTTTTACCAGAATTGCTCAGGCAAAGGAAGGTGCAGTGGTGCTATCTTTGGGTGCCAGTGGAGCTAGACCTGGTAAAAAAAATTCCTGTTGAAACACTTTTTGACTCAAGGAAAATGTCTGAGAAAAAATGCCTGTTTGACTGAAAATTTTCAACTTTTCAACATGCTTCCCCCCTTTCGCCCCCGAAAAATTATCAAAATTGACAAACAAAATAATTTCACTTTTGTCAAAAATGTTCACAGGAAAAAAGCATTTCCTGGCCAGCTCTGTCACTGACTTCTTGGGGTTCTGTGTTGACTTGGCAAATCCTGGGGCAGCCTGATCTGCTGCTGCTGACTGTGGGAGCAGAGGGCTGTGTCCCAGTTCAGGCAACCTGTACCCCTCTCTATGGCGCTGCCGGGGCGCCCACTCTTGGTTCTTCCAGCTCTCTGGGCAGTCACCTCTGTTGGGTGGAGATACGTCTCTCCCCCTTCTGAGTGGGGTCCCAGGCTGAACCGTTCCCTGCCTTCACTGTGTTATTCCTGGCAGAGACAGGATGCCCAAGCACACCTGCTGGCTTTCTCTTCGGAGACAGTTAACAGTGTGACTGCCACAGCTGTGAGGCACCACACAGCTCTTTCTAAGCAAGCCTATTTCATCCTTAAGATAAAAAGAATTACAGAGAAAACATATTAAAACAATAGAAGAATCCACGAAGCTGCTAGTGACCTTACCATTGATCACCCCACCCCTCAGATGGGCTCTGGCAGGAGCAGCCCATCAACACCTGACCCAAGGGTTTCCTTGTGGTCTGCAGTTCATCACAGCTTCCACTCAGAACAAGCCCTCAGTCTTAAGGGTCTCAGTAGGCCCAGTCCTTCCAACCCTTCCCTCAGAACTGGGCCCTCCAGGGGTCGTGTCCGTTTGGTGGATCAGGAAAGGAAGAAGGCCCTGAGCTTGTTTCAAACCAGGTTATTTATCCAAAAACCTTTCTTTGTCTTTTGGTTCCTGGAAAATCCAGTTTGAACTGGTATATGCGTACCTCTCCAGGGGTGGCTTCGAAGGGTTGATAATGGAGAAATTATATTAGCATGCCCCTCCTACTAGAAAAGTTCCATGCAATTCCATAATAATGCATAGGCAATTGTATTTTTAATGCAATGGATCCCAACTGTATTAAACCTAGTTCAATAAGGTTTAACTTAATTCAGGAAAGTCCATTCAGGATATTGGAGGAAATTGTTAGACAGTCAGACTGTCCTTTGTCCCTCTCTCCAACCCCACTTGCTGGTTGGATGGACGGAGCAATGAGCTTAGCTCTGATGATTTCCTTCTCCCAACCCAAGGGGGAATCTGTGTTCTGAATCTATTAGTGCTATCATTTGATGATCATCCTTGACAAGAGAAATATAGACGAGGGAGGAGAGGAGATGAGACTAGTCCAGTGAGTAATAAAAGGGGGGAAACATTCATAAGAGAGACATCAGAGAAAGTGACCAGCTCTTCTGGGGTCTTGCTGGGTTAACGTTCACTGCAGAGACAAACCCCAGAGCCTGAGGAATAGAGACTGTGCATGTGAGACCCTGAATGGCAGGCAATCACAGGTTGGGAATTTGGGGTGTGGAATCCATTTCACGAAATTAAAAACTAAAGCCATTAAAAAGTCTAAGTGTCAAATCCAACATGTCTCCTGATTCTGGCTTCAAAGCCAGGAACCCGCAGCATGAGTAAGAGGGTTTTAAAACAAACCAAACATTTTCCTGTGTAAAGGGAAAGCAAGAAATATGACTCGAGTCTCCCTGACATGAAGTCACCCTCCTCTCTGTTACTCACCTCCATTATCTCTCTTTGCAATCTGTTCCCAGAGGATCTGCTAGACAACCAGCTGCTTACGTCTGTAAAAAAAAAAAAAAAAAAAAGAGTGCAAAATGGTGGGGGGAAAGGTCTGGCCCTGAATAAAAGCCGCTCCTTTATGGCTAAATTAAAACAATGTGGCAGTGTGTGAGACGAGGGTGGGGAAAGGAAGCCGTGTGGCTCTGCAGGCACCTGCCTGCACCCAGCACTGCAATGAATACTGCTCCATCATAATTCACAAATACAGCTTGAAAGCTGATAGCCTGACACTGAGATTGGTTTACCGTCAGCACCCGGCAGGTTCAACTCAGACAGAAGCCCGTCGACTATAATCGCTGGGAGAAAATGGGTTTCCTGTCTATTCCTTTAGAGGTTGTGTTGCTGCAGGGATCCCAACATTTATAGTCCATTCACTAATGCAGACATATAATATTTCTTGGAGGGGCATTACCCCCTCCCCAGGGGATGGGAATTATCCAGAATATGAGATAGTGGCTGATGAAACTTTATATGAGCGTGGCCTGAGGGGGAAGGACTGTGGCTGTTTCATGCAGTATTGAAGTTTAATTGCTAAACTATGCCAGATTTGTGAGCGAGGGATTTTATTGGAAGCAGGATTTGTGTGTGTAGAACAAGAACTGACTGATCAAATGCCTGGTTACAAAGTGATTCTTTTAATGGCTTTTTTATCATCCAGGCTGGGTGATCTGAATGTTTGGCTACAGGGCTGTGTGCACAACACGCATTTGGGGGCCCCTGTGTTCTTTACATTAACTCATGAGAGTATTAGGGCAGTGACGCATCCTCTGAGAAGTTGTTGGAGTGCAACAGGAAGACCAGGAGCCCTGCAGACCCGCTGCGGGTCATGCATTTCGCGTGACAATGGTGCATTCAGCTGGGCTCCGGGCAAGCAGGTGGTCTTGGGCTTCAACTGATGCTGGCTGCCTCCAGGGGCCTCTGTGTGATGCCTGCTGAACAGTGAGCCAGGCAGGCCCTCTGGCCTCCTCATGTGGCTGCTCTCTGTTCCCCTGACGGCTGGACCCAGCCATGCACAGGGAGGTTGCAAATATACAAGTTATCCTATTAACTAATTAGTGTAAAACCTCCTAAACAAAGCTACTCAAAAATGGGAAGCTATGGGAACCCTTTTAACAACACTGTTCCGTGTTTGGTGCCTACATGAAGGGGAGGATATTGGGAAGGCTCAGTTTGGCTGCAAACAATCATATTTTCAGTATGAAATGCTAAGCAATTGTCTGACATTTCTGGCCTAGATTTCAAGTCTGCTGTATTTTCAGTAGAACCGTTCTCTAGCCACCATAGAAATATGCAACTTGCCCATCTGTTGTGTATTAACCTTTGAACTCCTTAACCAAACATTAGGCTTTGCCAGTTACATGATAAGGTATATCCACTGAAAGGGGATGAGAAAATTGGGAGGTTATTCTTTCAAATTACATCAGTGGAGACTTATTATTGCAGCAGAGCAGTACTGCATCCCTTCTGGGACAGTGTACGATACCACCACACTGGCCACGGGAAGCAATGCCTCCCTATGCACTTAGACATTCACTGTAGAACATGCAAATATAAAATCCACATGAAAAACTTTCTGTGGTTCAGGTCCTGAGCACACCTGGCCTTGAAGGGCTTATTATTCAGGAAGGTGCTGTTGGTGTCATTGTCACAATCATTAACGAGGAAATGTCTGTTCAGGAGAATGGAAGGCAGTACCTCTAGGACTCTGTATCATATAACTGTTTGGTAGCTGGAGCAGTCTCCTTGTCCCGTGTGCCAAATGATTTCCCTCTCTGCCTTTAAATCCCTGCTCCAAACACATTTCTTCCATTAATCCTTTCAAAAATGACTTCTGCAAGATTCCTACACCACCTGGAATTCACACCGGCTCCTATGCAATGTGTGCCTGAGATGCTTTGTCTATGACTACACTGTAAACTAATCAGGGACTGGACCCTGTCTCCTTCCATGTTTGTATAGCACTGAGGCGGCTCGCTCAGAATCATACTACTTAAAAAAAAAAAGGGTAGGTACATGGTTGTAACCTTTAATGTGTAAGTACCTGTCTGTAGAATATGTTGTATGTCTGATGGATGAGATTTTTAAAGGAGTCGGGGGATTTAGGTGGCTCATCCATTTAAAAATCTTAGCTAACTTGCCTATTGCAAAAGGAACAGCTACAATCACTGTTAAAACAGTACTTACTGAACTTCAAAGATAGCACATTAGTGTAAATTTTGTAATTGAGAGGGATGTAGAACTTAAAGGGGGAGATGTAATGGAATGCTAAACTGTAGCATACTGTTCATCCACTAGATGGCACTGTATGTAAAATACCTAATCTAAGTTAAAAGAAAAGGAGTACTTGTGGCACCTTAGAGACTAACCAATTTATTTGAGCACAGCTCACTTCATCCGATGAAAGCTCATGCTCAAATAAATTGGTTAGTCTCTAAGGTGCCACTAGTACTCCTTTTCTTTTTGCGAATACAGACTAACATGGCTGCTACTCTGAAACCTTATTTAAGTTGACCTTAGCCATTCCAGGCAGAGCATTAAAAGATCTTATAGTGAACACATCTGGTATGTATCTGGCTCATAAGGAAGTTCTATAGCCTGTCCATATCTGATACAGGAGCATGACAATTATCTCTTAGGAATGCAGAGTAGCTGAGGGAGGTGTCCAAGTAGCGTCCCAGCAGGCAGTCTCTGAGCTCTGTTTTGCCTATTTTCTGGGCCCCTACACTTTTGGGTGACTCAGCCTGGTGCTTCAGGCTATATATTCAGAAATGCTCACCCACAGGGCTTATCTATATGTTTATAATGTCAAATGGGAGTGACCCTTTTGAAGTTCACATGCCTGCAGCCCAGATGTGGACACCTGGCTCAGTGCAGATGGTGGAACTTTTTCTCATTTCCTCTGCAAGATAAATTGCTTCAGGATTCGTTAGAGCCTTTACAGGCTAAAGGCAGAGAGCAAGCACCCAAGCAAGACCCTTCAGGAAATGTCAGGAATGTGCCCTGAAAGACTGAGCCTGGCCCTTTATGTGGGTGCCATTTAGAATTTCACTTGGCATAATCATTCCTTCATCAGCTTAATGCACAAGGTGAAGAAGACCTGCCTCATGCGTCTAGGGACACAGTTTTATCACAAGCCTCTGGGAATGGCTCACTAAGTCTCTGGAAGATACTGGCTAAGTTCTATGCTGCCCAGTTTTCAATTGCCTGGTGGAGAATGGCTTTTATGGCAGTGATATAATGACAACAGGATAACACTTGTTCTCATGTTCCCATCAAAGGGGATGTTAAACCAAAATCTGTTAGTACTAGCAATGCAGTCCTGTAGGGGTTGTCTGCACGAGAGAGTGCGCTGCCATAACTTTCCTCATGTCCATACACAAATTGTCTTTTAACAATGATTGACTCCACTTAAATCATAACAATTAAACTGTTTTGCAATAGATGCAACTCTGGTTTGGTGGGAGTTGCACTGATTTAATGACAACATGGATATATTGGCCTTCCACTGTAACTGCCAGTTCAATTTGTTCTCCCACTGCATCAGTTCACATCTGGTGACCAGTCTGTTTAGCTTTCAGCATTCTACTCCTCAGAGGCCAGCTGGAATGTGATGTCCCCCCTCTGCTGAAAAGCCGCTTGCACATAACCAAGTGTCCCCATTTGAGACCCATTTTCATTGCAAGCATGCAGAATCTAAAGCCACCACAACCAGTATGCCTCCTGTCTCCGTGGGTCCCATACCAGGATCCTGTACTATGCTGACACTTCACCAACTGGGTAAAGACGATTGGTTAGTGTTAGATGGGCACTAAAAGACCATGATTCATGCGTCAATAAAACTAATGCTAGTGTCTCAGACAAAGTGTGAGTTGTGTGCAGGAGACCTGTTGCACTGTCGTTATAGAACCCAGTGCTGTGTAAAGTGTTGTGAGATGCCTGTAATTGGCATGAAAGTGGTAATAGAAAAATCCATCTATTCGATGTGTGAAGCGGCAGCTGGAATTTGGGATGTTGGACTGTCCCAGTATGAAGAAAAAGGAGTACTTGTGGCACCTTAGAGACTAACAAATTTATTTGAGCATAAGCTTTCATGAGCTACAGCTCACTTCATCAGATGCATGTAATGGAAAATACAGTAAGGAGATTTTATATTCGCAGAGAACATGAAACAATGGGTGTTACCATACAGACTGTAACAAGAGTGATCAGGTAAGGTGAGCTATTACCAGCAGGAGAGCCGGGGGTGGGGGGGTGACCTTTTGTAGTGATAATCAAGGTGGGCCATTTCCAACACTTGACAAGAACGTGTGAGGAACGGGGGGTGGGGGGGAGAAGGAGGGGAGGGAAGGGAAATAAACATGGGGAAATAGTTTTACTTTGTGTAATGACATCCACTCCCAGTCTCTATTCAAGCCTAAGTTAATTGTATCCAGTTTGCAAATTAATTCCAATTCAGCAGTCTCTCGTTGGGAGTCTGTTTTTGAAGTTTTTTTATTGAAGAATTGCCACTTTTAGGTCTGTAATCGAGTGACCAAAGAGATTGAAGTGTTCTCCGACTGGTTTTTGAATTCTTGACGTCTGATTTGTGTCTATTTATTCTTTTACGTAGTGACTGTCCAGTTTGGCCAATGTACATGGCAGAGGGGCATTGTTGGCACATGATGGCATAGATCACATTGGTAGATGTGCAGGTGAATGAGCCTCTGATGATGTGGCTAATGTGATTAGGCCCTATGATGGTGTCCCCTGAATAGATATGTGGACACAGTTGGCAACGGGCTTTGTTCAAGGATAGGTTCCTGGGTTAGTGGTTCTGTTGTGTGGTGTGTGGTTGCTGGTGAGTATTTGCTTCAGGTTGGGGGGCTATCTGTAGGCAAGGATTGGCCTGTCTCCCAAGATCTGTGAGAGTGATGGGTCGTCCTTCAGGATAGGTTGTAGATCCTTGATGATGCGTTGGAGAGGTTTTAGTTGGGGGCTGAAGGTGATGGATAGTGGCATTTGTCATTACACAAAGTAAAACTATTTCCCCATGTTTATTTCCCCCCCGCACTGTTCCTCACACGTTCTTGTCAACTGCTGGAAATGGCTCACCTTGATTATCACTACAAAATGTCCTCCCCACCCCCGCTCTCCTGCTGGTAATAGCTCACCTTACCTGATCATTCTTGTTACAGTCTGTATGGTAACTCCCATTGTTTCATGTTCTCTGTGTATATAAAATCTCCCCACTGTATTTTCCACTACATGCATCTGATGAAGTGAGCTGTAGCTCACGAAAGCTCATGCTCAAACAAATTGTTAGTCTCTAAGGTGCCACAAGTCCTCCTTTTCTTTTTGCGAATACAGACTAACACGGCTGCTACTCTGAAACCTGTCCCAGTATGGGAGACCTGAAGAAGAGCTCTGTGCAAGATTGAAAGCTTCTCTCTTTCACCAACAGAAGCTGGTCTAGTAAAATATATGACCTCATCTACTTTGTCTCTCTAATACCCTGGAGCTGACACAGCTAGGACAATACTGCATACATCTTGAGCATTTTGAAAGGTCTCCTTGTGATAGCTCTTCATTCTCGTTGCTGTGTCCAGAGTAACAGCAGTAAAAATCCTAGAGGTGAGTTAGAAAAATAACTGATTTTACTAAATGATTAAATTCACCCACATGAGCAAGACAGTATGGGCTTATTCCAGCCTCCTCCCACATCACTGGCCCAGCAAGATATTGACTGACAATACAGACAGCCAATGAAACACATGATAAAAGCATTGTACACTCACTGAATAAAAATACCTGGAGCGTAGGAGTCTTATCTACAAACTATTGAAAGTTGCTTTTCACATTTAACATTTCCTGAGAATCACATTACTTCCATAAAGTTAGCTTCACCCTGCAGTCTGATGGTCAGCACTGAAAAATCTGTCTGTTCTGTGCTCTTATCTGGGACCCATCACCATTGTATTTGAACGAAAAGAGACGAGACGATTAACACATGGTTCAGACCTAGGCTTTGGGTAACTCATAATGTATACAAGAAGTTGACACACTCTCCCGTGTGCAGTGTCAGACAGTAAATGAGGTATTTATCTGGAAGCTACAGCAGACTAAAGTGAAAGATCACTTAGCTAGGCAGATATGTCAGAACTGGGATCTGAACCAAACTCAGACTCAGCAACAGCATTTTCAGTGTTTCACAATGCAAATTACTCTGCTGGGAAACTCAACATATTTTAAAATAGGATGTGGGCAGTGGAATTGCCATCAAACTATCTGAGGGCTTGTCTACATGGGGACATTACATTCAGGAACATTAATCTGAATGAACTAAAGGTGTGAATTTAAAGGGGATTTGTTAAACTTTATGAAAAATGTGTTTGGATGCTCTCATTCAGAACTGAAGTGGCCTTAATTTGGTTTAGCTTAATTCACTTTGAAGTGAATTCACTTCAGTGAATTAGGCTAAAATTAATTAAGGCCACTCCGGTGCTGAATGAGTATGTCCGCAAAGGGGTTTAATGCAGTTTAACTAATTCACTTTAAATTCATATCTTTACTTAATTCAGATTAATTTTTTTGAGTGTCCCCATGTAGACAAACCCTGAGATGTTATTAGTAGACCTAAAGACCCTAGTCAGGGATCGTGGGCCTGCTGTGCTATGTGCTGTAAGCACACACAGGACTGAAGGCCTCTGGCCTGCTTCTGGCCCTACACAACTACATAGCAACACAAACACTGGAAGAAGATGGATAGGAGCTAACACTTAATCTCAAATAACAATGCCTACTGTTCCATGAAAACTCTACTGTGCAGCAAGGAAAACATCCTTCAACTGGATATGTGTAATGGAAACCTGTATACAGCATGGATCAAACTTCCACCAAAGCCTCCAGCACTGGACAGGAAGCAAAGTTTAAATTGTCATTACTCCAAAGAGGGGATGTCCTCTCAGAACTGCTTGCCAGGAGGGTTGTGTGACATAGCTCAGCTTCAGGAAGTGCCACCACCGTTTCATATTATAAGGTATCCCCGGATTATGCTGGGTTGAGGTTACTTTGCAAAAACATTGTCTAATTTCCTTTTCTGAACAGCTCTGAATGCTGGGACCAGATCTCTGTGATAAAAAGAGCCATTGTCCACCTCATTAAACTTTGGCATCCATTACACAGAATAAACTGTCAGAGGAAAAGGAACTCAGGAAGGGCAGGTAATTTAATGTTGTGTCATATAATTGTAGCTTGTCCAGACTTATTGTGCTTAGTAGGAAGGGAATAGTTATCTGCCCCAGAAGGATCACAAATTTACTTGGATAAAAACCCAGTGGTTCTGGCTGAGTAGATCCTATGGACACAGAGACCCTGCATATTTTGTCTTGCTTGTTACTCTTTAGCACCTTATTTCCCCCTCCCTTTCAATGGTCCCTTTGGGAGGATGTGTAGAAGACATCACAGCTTTCCCTCCAGTCACAGCAGGCAGATTCAAACAGTTTTACCATTGTGGAGACTGGGTATTCTCTCTGAGATCTTCGCCCCTCACACTGTCAGGGAAAAGCATGAGCAGGTGGGCTTAAGAAAACATTAGCAAGGCTATGTCATAGGTTTTTAAAGTGTTTGAAGGGAAACAGAGCTGTTACTTTCAATTTTTCACTCGACTGTCTCCCTGATGAAATACAGTCATATCCACTTAAGTAATGCCTTATGGAAAAGGAAATGTTGTGTTTTTATTGGACACCTTTATTACCAGGCTTGGTGAAAAGTGTAGTTGTGAGCAGGTATCCATTCCTTAGGCCTTTCACCAGTTTGTAATCCTGACAGAGAAAGGCTCCGAATTAGGGAGTCAGAGTTTCATCCAGCAGGAGCTATGGTATGTGGAAATGGTTTAGGGTCCTGAGTGGCCCCTCCAGACCCAGGTATAATTTATGAAGGCTGATGCTACTGTGTGTGCTATAGGGCTGTTTCTCCAAATTAAGTCTGTGATTTAGACTAGATTGTTAATTTAGTTCAATCAAGTTCACTTCCAGTGTCAAAGTATGTTCCTCTCCTTGTAAGGGCTAATGTGAATGTGACAAAGTCATGGGAAATTCCCCGGGATGGCGCCAGTTCAAAGTGTATCTGCCACACTAATGATCACAGAGGACTTCAGGGAGCTTCAGGGGAAAACCAAAGTCTTTGAAGGAAATGCAGAGATGGCACAATATAGTTAAAGCCACTGCTGAGGGAATTTCCTCTTGTGTCCTGAGCTGGAACTACAGAGCACAAAGGCCTTGTATAGACTAGGAAAACAGATTGTTTTAAAAATTTGTTAGCTGGTTGTGGTGAGCCATGGGTGACAACAATCAGCTAACGCCTTTTTAAACACGACACTCACAACATTGGCACCTACATCTACTGAAACATCCCTTCCCCACCCACCAGAAAAAACCCTTGTAGCCAATCAACCAAAACCAAAAGAATACTCCAGCATTTTTACCCCAAAAGGGAGGAGAGGCAGAGACTCCACAACATCCCCTAGGCTATCAATTTTACATGGAAGGCATTACCTCAAGGATGGGCAGCAGTATAAAATGGAAGATAGATAGATTTGCATTGTCTACACTGGATGCAAAAATCCTGCTTGACAATCATGTCACATTAGAAGACATAACCTGCTTTCCTAGTCTAGGCATGGACTCACTGACAAGAAGATCACAGAATCTGAGAGGCAAACTCCTCCAGATCACAATTCTCATCACCCATCCATCTTGTAAAGGAATTTGAACATTTTCTCTAACACAGGAATTTGTCATTTCTCCTGATTCATGCACTTGCTTAACACACCCGTTACTTGTCCTTATTCTCCAAGAAGTGCTGACTGTAAAACATTTCTTCTCAGGAGCTCTGTTGATTTTAGGTTGGAAAAGCGTTGGTAACAACTTGCGTTGCGTAAAATGCGGTTTCCTTTTGTTAGTATTCACTTGGCTGGGTTTCAATATAATTGAATGTTCCCTTGTTCTTGTATAAGGAGAGATGGCAAATAGAAGGATAGGTCAGCTTTTCAAAGGCATTGAGGCACCTAAAGATGCAGATAGGCAGCCTAGAGGGATTTTCAAGAGTCTAGGCTCCTAACTCCCGTTGAAATCAACTGGATAGTTTGTTTGCTTTTTTTACCATCACTGTGCATTGAGCAGAGGTTTTCAGTGAGTTGTCTACAGTTATGTGCAGATCATTTTCTTGAGTGGTTATAGTTAATATAGAATCCAGCAACGTCCGTGAGTAGTTCATATTACCTTTTCCAGTGTACACTGCTTGCATTAATTAACACTGAATAATAACAATCTCTTATACCTGTACACAGAGGAAATAAACTTATTTGTCCATTCCACCTTGAACTATTTGTGTCTTATTGATTTGATTGTAGCCAGCCTTGACCAGGACAATATTTCTAAGGAATGATCTGAAATCCTTCATTTGAAGCTGGGATTCTGAACACGGTAACATTTTCTATCTCATAATATTGTAGCTATCACCTCCTTAGAAATGCTTTTGCAGAGGCTGAACAATAGAGTTAATAATGATTCATGCAGGCTTCATGATTCTACATAGGGATTGTGATTAATAGTCGAGTAATAAACTCCCTGCTCTTGCCCAGACAGGTTTAGCTACACTATCTGTTAATTATTTCTATCCTTATTAGTATTATTACAGGAGACGTAATTATTACTGTGGAATTCTAACTGGGACACCTCATTGGGTGGTGTATTGTCTCACCTGAGACAAGAGGCCACTTAAAAAAAGTATGAGAAGATTTTATTTGATTTAACATAACCAACCTAAGAAAAAGACAAATTACATTAATCACAGTTCATCCTTATTTTATCCTTTTGTTTTTTACTTGTCAAGTTCTGTAGTCAGCAATGCAGAGCGTGAGCAAGCATGAGCTGAACGCTTCCCATCTGTGCAAAAATTGACTCAATTAAGCAGCAGCTCAGGCATTCACTCTATCATCAGGCTCCCTCTGTTCCTAGGATGCCTCTAATAAAGTATGTCTCTACAATAGATACTGTGGTGGTTCTCAGCTCAGCAGCGGCTCGGACTATTGCTCTAGGAAGCTGGGCCCTTTCGGATTAAGTTATTTTAAACAACAGTGTTTGAGTTGTTAAGTGAGATGTATGCATGATGCTTTTAGCCTTTGCTAGCAGTGAGTATTCTGGCCCCAATCCAGCAAACCATTTATAAGCATACGCTTAACTTTGAGCTCTGGAGCAGTCCCATGGACTCCTAGAGTGATCCATGCTGTGCAGGAGCAAGTCCCTAGTGTGGGAAATGAAAACGGCACTGATGTTGTTAGAAACCATGGACTCGTAGCACCAAGCAGGAGGAGGGAGTGTTAAAACATTTCAGTTCCGGGATTTAGTGTAGTCTGAAATATGGTGGAAATTATTTAGGATTCAACTATACTCTGTGACTGTATGGCTCAATGGAAATAAGAGAACTGAAATGGGGTAAGAATAGAAAGCTGGCTCAGTTTAGGGGGTGGGGAGAAAATCAGAACCTGGCTACAGGATGGAAATAGTTCAGTGTTCAGAGCCAGCAGCCGGGATTCAGACATTACTAAAGAGAGAGAGGTGCCAGGACTTTGGACACTCCTATGATATAAAATAGGTTAGGTCATGCTGATCTCCATTAATCAGATATTAATCCTAACCCTGATGTCACTGCAGAACTATTATCAGATTCAGTAGGACAGCAGCACCTCAGCCCTTTTCAGGTTTCTGGTCTCTCTCCTCCTGTCCTCCACCCCTTCCAACATTTCTACTTTCTGTAGCTTTCTACGTGATTTCCCTGCTTGTCAATGCTTGCATAGTGAGTGGGGTCTATGCTCCAGACAACTTTATATAGAGAGACTATAATGTAGCAGCCACCTCTCTCAATGTTCAGACACTCAAGCTGTCCTAGCAGATAGCCACTTATTTCAGGAATCACTTTAAAATTAGGTGAATGAGAAAGTACTAAAATGTTTCTTAAATCATCTTATGGAGCCAAGGGGTAGGGACATAGACTGAGTCCAGGTTGTAAGTAAATAACCTGATAATTCAGAGCAGCATTACTAGCATGAAGTTCTAAAAAACCACTGGGAAAAAGAGGAAATCTATCATTTTGTTTGGTTTTCTGGATTCTAATTACTATAGATGTGGCTGGTTCAGCCACCATCCTGAAGTGCAGGCTGGATGGGAGAGAATTCATGCTCTCAAATGAAATCCCTAGAGGCTTGGGTCCTGGCAAGCTGAGTGATTGCCACTGTCCCATGTGTGCTATGGGCAGCCTAAGGTCAGCTGGGCCACTTGCACTGATCCCCTGGGGGAAGGGTGTTCTCAGCTGTGGACCTTAACTCTGGAATTCATTTTCCCCACAGCTCAGCAGAGTAGGAGCCTGTCTTCTGAGGGAATAGTGCCAGATCCAAGTTGTTTCTCAAGGGGATTTGTCAAGCTTGGTAGGAAATAGTGTAGTTTGGGGAAGGTTATTTGTCTCTGTGCCCTGAGCCATGCTACAGGCAGAGTGCTACTTAAAATCCAAACATAAATAAATACCTATTCCCACCTGCTAACTACCACAAATAGCCAGCAGACGCCCATCTGACATGGCTGCTGTTTACTTAACATAAAATCATGCACTGGACTGTCACAGAGCAGCTAGAAAGCTGGATCAACAATCCAGAACAGTGGTGTTTTCCTCTAAAATTGCTCAGTTTTTTGTTCAGGAAACGGAAGCAAAATTCATGTGAAATGTTTTTTGCTGATAGGGTGAATGTGGAAAATTTGTGACAAATTTCAGCTGAGAGCTTTTGGGAACCATTGTTTTGTTGTGTGAGGTGCTGTGCGCATGAAATGGGGCTCTGATCCCTGACTGGGGCAGTAAATGCAAACAACAAGTCATATGATTGTATTGTATTTTGGGTTGGGCTAGTTGAGTGGGATGGGTCACATGGTATTTTTCTGGCTCCCAGATTGGCTGTGCCTTCCCCAACTAGTCAGGTGGGTTAGCAGAGCCATTTTGACTCCTGGCTGCTCTTTGTGCTCTCTTTGAACCAGTAAGGAAAAAAATCTGCCATCAGCAGTAGGAGGGAACAGCTCTGTGATGCTCCTGCTGCAGTCTGGTGGGAGTGGCGAAGCATTGTCCATGCCCCCAAGGACTACTGAAGATTTTAGGGGGCAGTAACCCCTCTCAACACAAGGGGGAGCAGTACTTCTGCCATTGGTGATGCAAGGGACCGTCCCCAAAAGAAAGGCTGGAGGGGGATTATGCTGGGAATAGAGTCTTATCAAGGGATGATGGGTTGGTGCAGGGTGACCAGTTAGCAAGTGTGAAAGATCGGGACATGTTTTGTTCGGGGTGGTGGATATAGTTGCCTATATAAGACATAAGAACGGCCATATTGGATCAGACCAAAGGTCCATCTACCCCAGTATCCTGTCTTCTGACAGTGGCCAATGCCAGGTGCCCCACAGGGAATGAACAGAACAGGTAATCATCAAGTGATCCATCCCCTGTCGCTCATTCCCAGCTTCTGGCAAACAGAGGCTAGGGACACCACCCCTGCCCATCCTGGCTAATAGCCATTGGTGGACCTATCCTCCATGAACTTACCTAGTTCTTTTTTGAACCCTGTTATAATCTTGGCTTTAACAACATCCTCTGGCAAGGAGTTCCACAGGTTGTCTGTGCATTGTGTGAAAAAATACTCCCTTTTGTTTGTTTTAAACCTGCTGCCTATTAATTTCATTTGGTGACTCCTAGTTCTAGTGTTGTGAGAAGGAGTAAATAACGCTTCCTTATTTACTTTTTCCACACCAGTCATGATTTTATAGACCTCTATCATATCCCCCCCTTAGTCGTCTCTTTTCCAAGCTGAAGAGTCCCAGTCTTATTAATCTCTCCTCATACGGAAGCCGTTCCATACTCCTAATAATTTTGTTGTCCTTTTCTGAACCTTTTCCAATTCCAATATATCTTTTCTGAGATGGGGCGACCACATCTGCACGCAGTATTCAAGATGTGGGCGTACCATGGATTTATATAGAGGCAATATGATATTTTCTGTTTTATTATCTATCCCTTTCTTAATGATTCCCAGCATTCTGTTCACTTTTTTGACTGCTGCTGCACATTGAGTGGATGTTTTCAGAGAACTATCTGCAATGACTCCAAGATCTCTTTCTTGAGTGGTAACAGCTAATTTAGACCCCATTATTGTATATGTATAGTTGGGATTATGTTTTCCAGTGTGCATTACTTTGCATTTATCAACATTGAATTTCATCTGCCATTTTGTGGCCCAGTCACCCAGTTTTGAGAGATCCTTTTGTAGCTCTTTGCAGTCTGCCTGAGACTTAATTATCTTGAGTAGTTTTGTATCATCTGCAGATTTTGCCACCTCACTGTTTACCCCTTTTTCCAGATCATTTATGAATGTGTTAAATAGGACTGGTCCCTGTACAGACCCCTGGGGGACACCACTATTTACCTCTCTCCATTCTGAAAACTGACCATTTATTCCTACCCTTTGTTTCCTATCTTTTAACCAGGTACCAATCCATGAGAGAACCTTCCCTCTTATCCCATGACTGCTTACTTTGCTTAAGAGCCTTTGGTGAGGGACCTTGTCAAAGGCTTTCTGAAAATCTAAATACACTGTATCCACTGGATCTCCCTTGTCCACATGCTTGTTGACGCCCTCAGAGAATTCTAGTAGATTGGTGAGGCATGATTTCCCTTTACAAAAGCCATGTTGACTATTCCCCAAGAAATTATGTTCATCTATGTGTCTGACAATTTTGTTCTTTACTATAGGTTCAACCAGTTTGCCTGGTACTGAAGTCAGGCTTACAGGCCTGTAATTGCCAGGATCACCTCTGGAGCCCTTTTTAAAAATTGGCATCACATTATCTATCCTCCAGTCATTTGGTACAGAAGCTGATTTAAATGATAGGTTATACACTACAGTTAGTAGTTCTGCAATGTCACATTTGAGTTCCTTCAGAACTCTTGGGTGAATACCATCTGGTCTTGGTGACTTATTACTCTTTAGTTTATTAATTTGTTCCAAAACCTCCTCTAATGACACCTCAATCTGGGACAGATCCTCAGATTTGTCACCTAAAAAGAATGGCTCAGGTTTGGGAATCTCCTTCACATCCTCAGCCATGAAGACCAATGCAAAGAATTAATTTAGTTTCTCCTCAATGGCCTTATAACAAAGCCCCTAATATCTGAATCGTCCTAATAATTTTGAGATGTCTGGTCATCTTAGGTAGGTGGGATCCTCCATAGATTCAGATGCTCCCCTTTGGCCACAGTGAAGTTGGTATTTGTATGTGTTTTTATTGATTTATTTATTAGATGATACTTAGTCCTGCCATGAGTGCAAGGGACTGGAGATGACCTCTCGAGGTCCCTTCCAGTCCTACAATTCTGTGATTCTCCTGGTCACTTGTTCTACCAGCTGCCACATCATATTGGCAACAAGCAACAACAATGGCCAGTCTGCTCTTGGCCTCATTGTCTCTTTCCTCATGCCAGCTTCCCAAAATTACAGTTTAAAGACGTGTATTTCTCCACCTGGTGTGTATAGATCTCCATTCAGCTTCTGGAAGGGGAACCAGAATGCATATGTCCCAGACGATTTCTCTCCCCACCTGACGTGGGGAATAGGTGTGACTAAGTCTGTCTATTTAATTCTGATATTTATGAGATTTTCTTTGTATTGCTCAATTTAAAATTGCCCAAGTTTTGTAGAGACTGTAATTTTATATGAAATTTACAGTTTGTGAAATTGCAAAACCATTGGAATTTTTTGCAAAAAGTCACCTTCACAAGCTCATCGGGGTAGTGGGGGGGAACGCAGAGTCAGAGGAGGAAGTGGGGCTGTATAAGAACAAAGAATAGCCATACTGGTTCAGAGTAACAGTCCATCTAGTCCAGTATCCAGGATGGATCACCAAAATTTCACAGAACCTGCAATTGCGAGGTACTGAAAACCACAGAGAAGAAATTAGAGCTTGTGTTATGCAGAAGGTCAGACTAGGCCGCCTGGGGAGGCTAGCATTGGCCCCTTCCCTTGTGACTGAGACCCCTCCCCTCCCCTTCTGGCCCCCTTTGCCTTCTCCTCTTCTGCCCGACGAGGCCCCAGCCCCAGTGCTCCAGGTGGCCAGCCCCAGAGTGCTGGGCAGGGGGTTCCAAGCACAAGGCGGGCAGCATGGCCCCAGCCTCAGCAGCCCTGAGTCCCTGTGGGCGGCAGCAGCCACTGCAGCCAGCCCCAAGCAGCCTGGGCCAGCCAGGGCAGAGCAGTGGGAACAGCACAGCAGGAGGAGGCCTGGTCTGGGGATGGAGGGTGGGTGGGGCCGCCCTAGGTTATTTGGGGAGGCATAGCCTCCCCCTGCCTACGATACCTGCTACCCATGATAATTGTCCTTTCTGGCCTCAAAAATCTGTGAATCCAAGAATCCAAAGAAAATGCTCTTCCTACTTTTGTCAGTGCATTTTAAATAATAACTTCACAAACAGGGGTGTACAGCGCATATTCCTGAGCTTGAGCAGAGATTTCCATTCCTCCTGGGTCTCTTTGAATAGGCCTTTTATGGGAAGAAAGCCTCATTTCCCTGCCTGCATGCACTTCCTGTGGAAGTATCTGTACACCAATCTCAGACTTGCCCTATTCATCCTACGGTATGTTGGTGACTGTGCACAGATTATTTATTGAGAATCATGCATGGGAAGTGTTGCCAAACATCCCCAAATATTTCACTTCCTTTCTGTGAGGAGAATAAATCCTAATGTGTATTTCTGAGAAAAATAATTGCAGGTCAGAGCTTTTGCTCACAGATGACTGACTTTTCCTGAAAGATTCTTGGCACCAAGGGTTCAAGGGTCAAAAGCTTTGATGTCAGGAATTAAATGTTCCTGCACAAAACACTAAAATTGAAGAATGAGCAGATGGCTTCATGTGGAAGCTCCAGCATCAACTGGGCCTGGCTCACAGGTGACTGTACATTATTTCTCAAGAGTCACTCCTGTTTGGAAGCTGTGATTTAAGGCACACACTGAGATCCTGTTCACACACTTTGTAGGGCCATGGAACTGGAATCCAACCTACCGCTGTGGACTGCTTCTCCATGTGGGAAGATTTATTATCCTCTTTCCAATGTGAGGAGTCAGTCTGAATTGCTCTTTGGTTTGCCTTGTTCTGTCAGCAGTCAGGGCCCCAGCAGATTTTAGCATAGAGCCAGCTTTGGATGCAGTTTAGGAACTGCCCAAACACAGTTATGGGCTGGGGCACATAGCAATACTGCCCTTGCAGCTTATGGGGAAGTGAGCATAAGAGCACACATGCACCATATGGAATGTCCCATTCCTCAGAATGAAGATGAGATGTGTGTCTGAGTTAGATGTGGAGTTAAATAGCCCAAAGACCTGGGATATCCTCCAGGAATTAGCCTCTTTGGAGAGTTTGTTAATCAAATGCTCACAGGAAACTGCATGGTTAACCAGCACTTAAACAGAAAGAGCTTTTCTCTTAAGCATTTGTTGGGAGTTTGAGTTAAGCAGGTTTTAACTAAAAGTCACCTTCTAAGTTTTAAGCAATCAGAAAGCATGAAAGGCCCTGCTTAGGTTACAACAACAGCCCATTGCTGCCAGGTTAGACAGCTCCCTGCCAGCCTGGGTTCTGCCTCCATCTAGTGAGTTCTTGTCTAGGGCTTTTAGGTTCAGTCCTTAGCACTGATTGCTGTCTGTCAGGAACCCACCATTATGAGCCCAACTCTTTACTGCTGCAGCATAGAGTTCTCTGCCTACAAGATCTCAGGTAGGGTGTCTTCTCATAAATATACAAACCATCCAACAAACACTAACACAAGCCTATCGGCAGGAAAGAAGTCAGAAAAAATGAAGCTGATATTTCATTTCAGTAATATCTGACTTCAGAATAAGCTAGCTAGTGCGGATGCTCCCTTAATTGTTAAAAGGTGCTAGTGGGGAGGACTTGCCAAGTCATGACTACACTGTGAAATCCTTTTTATGTTCAGTGCAGGAGTTATTTTAATTTTTCTTTTCGGGGGGGCGGGGAGGCATGAGTATTCTCTAGATGGAGAATCCCAAACAGAGGGACTCCAAGTAGATGTTGGTTGTGGTTGGAGATCTGTCCACCTGTCTGAGAAGTGACTTTGAACACTCCTCTGAAACAGGGGGCTTAGTGTGTACGTGTCAGGGTTAAGGCCCATGAACACAGCAGCACTCAGGGCAGTGAAGTCGGCTCTGTGAAGCTTCACTGATGCTTTAGCTGTCTTTGCTCAGGATGTACAGCAATTATGTGCTAGCACCAATAAAATGGAGTAGGAAAGAACATCCTGAGATTGTGTGCACTCATTGTCTCACTGGGTGAAATTCATCCTTGTGCAGAGGGCCAGCACAAGGGCCGTGTGCCACTTACATCCTCGTATTGGGAGGAGAGCACAGAACTGGGATATGTGTTCATGCCTCCAGCTGATGCTTTTAAGGGTTTTCATGAACGTCTTGAGAATTACAGGCCATTGCTGCCCATTATCTGAACATCTCCCAAGCTGTCGTGACATTTCTTTGTCACCTGTTGAAAGCCGGTGAAGTTGTCAGTAATCTTACTTTTTCAAGCATACAATAGAAATATGAATAATGGAAAGTATGCAGTTTTGGTGTAGCCATGTTGGTCCCAGGCTATGAGAGAAACAAGGTGGGTGAAGTAAAATATTTTATTGGACCAACTTCTGTTGGTGGGAGAGACAAGCTTTCAAGCTTACACAGAGTTCTTCTTCAGGACCTCTCTCACCAACAGAATTTGGTCCAATAAAAGATATTACCTCATTTACCTTGTCTCTTGATTAATGGAAAGGAAAGTTTTAGAGACTTAAAAATTTTTGAACATAAAAATATGTCCTCTAAAATTTCTATACAGACCTATATTCTCTTATGGGCTTTATTGTTTGAATAGGAAAATAGTGTGTATAACTTTTCCCTCACCAAGTTACTTTATTTTTAAAATCATTATATACATTTTAACTTTGTGCATTGTCATCAGTCATACAAAGGTTGGAGATGTTAAAAGAAAAGGATCTGAATAGATGATTTTGCTCAGTACACACAATAATTCTCAGCTCTGGAAAAGGATCCCAGACTCTTGGTAACTTTAACTTTTGTATTTATTTTTTTGGACATCTTTTGCAAAGTGTAACATGGTTATAATTTTTTTAACTGACAATTCAGATATGAAACTGGGCTTCCAACCATTTCTGCAAAGCTTATACATTGGGAATAAAGAACAGAGACTGGAGTTTGCTAGAACATTTAGGGTCTGTCATTATCAGTGCATCAGAGTAACATCAAAATACAAACAGTATGATACTGGCTTGCAGGTATGTGCAAATAGCATGACACAATCTGATAGCAAATAGATGTTACCTTCAAATGTTTAAACATGAATTTCAGTCCTTTAAAAACTCAACATTTCATATATAATTCTAAGAAAGTTAGAGAGAGATTCTGTTACAATATGGAAACATTACATTAGAATACATTAAACAAAAGGAATAGACACCATATTTTTTTCTAAAACTATTTATAATTTGATATACTCCAAATTTTGGTGAAAAGGGGCCAATTTCAGGTGGCATTGTTGGGACAGCTGGGGGTGTTCAGGGCATTTAAATATCTTGAGACAAAATCGGAGCAATGTATTGGCAACTGTAACAGGATTAGTTACACTGTAAAAGGGGGGGAACGAGGGTGTCAACATTCAGGGCATTTTATAGGTAAAGTGCCCTGTTGGCAACTTGGCAAAGAACTGTCTTAAATTAGGAGGTGCCCAAATCACTGAGAAACACCTCCAGACAGTTCTAGATGGAATGATAGCACTGTGATATCATTTCAGTGTGTTTCTGGCTTGGAATCATATTGGTACTTTTGCAGCATGTTTGCACAAAACACTTGCATCAGATATTTTATAACTCAAGTGAATTAGGGCCTAACTGTGTCTCTTCAGGACTCTCTCTCTTTGTACCAGGAGGCCTTGCAAAGTGGGTAGTGCTGCAGCAATCCTCCAGAGACTGCACCTTCTTCAAAGCTCCTGGGAAGCCCAGAGCACGCTAGATGGACTATGTCATGGTACATGACCATTGTGCATGAAGGTGGCAGTCTCGTGCTTCCCTCCGAATCTCGTGTTTGCTGATTAAAATGAGGTTAAATAAACACCACTGATACCAAATTGCCGCATGGCTTATGGATTGTTTTGGCTGGATCCTGTCCTCAGACACATCTCATAAAATCAGCTGGCTACTAGTGCTCCAGTGCAGATCTGAGATCAGTAGAGGTCACTAAGGGTCCATTTCTTGCTCATCTCCTATTTTAAGCACCTAAATGAGTAGCCAGATTTTTAATGGAGTTTGGCAGCCAATGTGTACCCACCATGCTGAGCTCTCTTCAAAATGGAGCTACTTCTTGTAATGCCTAAATGGAAGCTGGGCTGTTACTCACTTCCTGTCACTTTGGGGCTGGCTCAGACTCTGTGATATCATGGGGTGGATAACAGAGCTGGCTGAATACTGCAAAATAATCTTCATGCGCCTTCATTTGAGTTCCAGACAGCTGGTCAGTTTGCCTGTGTTTGTGCTCCTTTTAATTCAATATCCATGAACATTTGTATGAACATGTTTTTACTCACATGGATGTTTGGGGAATGGCTGTTCTTCCTACTAGCACCTGATTTCACATGCTGAAGAGGATGTGCACAAACAAGATAATTGATTATTACGTGTTTCCTTTTCTTCACTTGTGGTTTGCTAGGCTCCTTTGTTTTAAAAATTTTTGTCATCTAATCAGGAAGCAGAAACAATACCGTGCAGCATAGGCAACCAATCACACAGCATAAACAATTAAAGCAAATAGTTCGCAAACAATCCATAGGCTAAAATTTGTTTGCATAAACTGTTCAAACAATTGCAAACAGTGAATACATTCACAAAAATTAGTCTGTCTGTGGAAAGTTTGGAAACAGAAAAAAAGGACTAAGTTCGTTAGATGATTAATTACTAATTTGATGATCTTGAATATTGATTAGGAGTGCATGCAGGGCTGGATTAACGCAGGGGCTTTAGGGGCTGAAGCCCAGGGCACTGGGCTAAAGGGGGCCCCAGCCACAGCAGGGCTCAGGCAGGCTGCCTGCATGCTGTGGCCCCACGCTGCTCCCGGAAGCGGCCGGCTACTGGCACGTCTCTGCGGCCCCTGACGAGGGGGAGGGGGGAAGAGAGGCGGCAGCAGCTCTGCACGCTGCTCCTGCCCCCACCACCGTCCTCATAGTGGGGATGGTGCTTGCAGGCATGGGCAGCGCACAGAGACACGCTGTCCCCCTCCCCGCAGGAGCGTGCAGAGACGTACCAGCAGCTGGCTGCTTCTGGGAATGGAGTGGGCCTGAGCCCTGCTGCGCCACCGGCTGGGAGCCACCTGTGGTAAGCGCCTCCCAGCCAGAGGCTGCACCTCACCCCTGCCCCAGGTCACCCTGGCCCAGGTCACCACCTCACCCCAGCCCCCTGCTGCACCCAAACTCCCTCCCAGAAATAAACTAATATAACAGCTGTTCTAAGGTAAGAAGTAGGCTATTTTGAATTAATTTAACTATATTCTGCATGTTTTAAGACTGAAATATTACCACAGAATGGCTTTATGTTGATTAAAAGGCAAGTTTAGTATAGACTTAATAGCCTCTACGCCATAATTGTGATCATTTTGTTTTAAATTAGGGAAAAGACTTGTATACAGGGGCCCCACAAAATCTAATAGCCCTGGGCCCACAGGAGAGTTAATCCAGCCCTGAGTGCATCTATAGTAAATATTTATCCATAGAACATTATGGACATGTATATTCAGACATAATTCACATAAACATACCTGCATGCCTATTGGAAGAAAGTTTTGATCCCAAGAGAAAAAGAAACAAGAACTTAAGACTGATAAATTCAACTAATCATTTCAAAGGACACTGTTTTCTGCTCACCCAGATAGTCCTGAGTTGTAACAAAGGAAACAGCAGGTAATACCCAGAGGCATTCCAGAAACAAGTGTGACAAACACATCAGAAAGGAGCAGAGTTCTTTCAGAAGATATAACCAGCTATATTTCAGTGTCCAGGGCAGAACAGTGATGATTCATGATCTCATTCCGTTTGGTTTGACACTTGGTGGCGGTGGTTATGAAAATATTCCCTGTGAGATTTAATGTTCTGATTTCAGCAGCTACACTAAGATTAATTAAACAAACCTCCAGTATCTCATTCACACAGGTGTATCAGCAAGGTGCCTGCCATCTCAGCTCTAATTGGAGCCCTTGTCCTTGTGAGAATGATCCCTTCCAAAACCAATGGCCAGAGGCCTATATAGAATTTGGGGACACACTTTTGTTTGACATTCCCACTGTCCCCCAGACTTGCTTATAACCATTTATATTTTCAGTTTGGATGACACAAGAAACATCAGTAGATACCAGAATGTTCGTTACTTGTGGAGTGATGTACGAAGAAAGCACTTCTGTGGAATACTCAAGTTTAACAAATAGCAGTGACCAAAGAGAGATGCTGGATAAGGTTATATGTTGGGGAGCTACATTACTGCCCCACTGAACCCTAAACTGGTGCCTCTAAACTGCGTCTTTTGAGGACTTGAAGACCAGTATTGGTTCTTAGAAATCCAGCTCTAGTCAGCTTTATTTGTTTCATAGTCAGTGGGCTTAGTTATTATTTTGAAGAAATACTGGCACTGCCAAGATGGCAGTGGTGAGAGTTCATTCAGACCCTTCTCTGGACTTTCTTGTGTGCCCTTTACAGTCCCCAAGGCATGTTAAGGCTCACCACTTCCGGAGTCACAGGAGGATGAGATGATTTGAGCAGGGAGAGGCACCTGTTAATAATGCAGCTGCTGCTAAACTGTGTGGCGTCAGTTCTTTGACTGACAACCCTTCCTGCATTTGTCAGTGCGTTACTACTGGTGAGGAGCTATTCAGAGCTCGGAGAGGCAGCAGAGTCCATATCTTCTGTGTCATGCTCGTGAGGGGACACTGGCTGCCCACCCTTCACACGTTTCCACTTCATCCTTCGGTTTTGAAACCACACTTTAACCTGGATGAGAAAAGGAAGGAATTATTCATCAGCTCCCCATTGTCTGTCTCTGCATGCACCTTTGCAGTGTTGTCCTAGCCGTGTCGGTCCCAGGATACTAGAGAGACAAGGTGGGTAAGGTCATAGCTTTTATTGTCAGTGAGAGACAAGCTCTCGCGTTTACACAGAGCCCTTCTGAAGAAGAAGACCTGAAGAAGAGCTCTGTGTAAGCTCAAAAGCTTGTCTCTCTCACTGACAGAAGTTGGGCCAATAAAAGGTGTCTCTCTTGTCTCTCTATTACTCCTGGAGAAATTCTGTGCCAAAAAATTAAAAATTCTGCACACAATATTTTAAAATTCTGCAAAATTCTACATATTTTTGGTCGAAATAACACAATATAATCAAGCTGGTTTCAGTTATTTTGATAATTTATTTAAACTACAACACAATGGATGGAGAATGGGAGTGGGGAGAATTGGAGGAAATCACCAAACCCCCCTCTATCTATTAGTAATGTAGCTAGTATTGACTCTTTATTTCTAGTTATGAGGCAAAAAATATATGCAGCCATATGCTCAGTGTTACATCATAGGCAATTGAAGAGCGAGCAATTGAGGGCTGGGAACTCAAACTCATGATTTATACTGGCTACTGACCAGCTCCAGAAAGGTCAGTAGCAAACAGTTCATGGAGCACATTTTGATAGGAAATTTTTTCAGTCCAAAAATTTAGACCAGTTCTAATCAACAAAGCACCATAAGCATTTATAAGGCCATACTGCTTCAGAAACACTCCAAAGCCCCGCCCCTCCACGCTGAGCATGCCACAATAGCGAGCGAGAGGGACAGAGTGTCTCTCTCTGTCTCACACACATGTGACTGCCCAGCTCCTCCCCACCCCGGTGATTTACATCTCTACCAGCTGCTCTGGGTGCCCAAACCAACCTGCCTGCATTGCCAGGGAGGGGGAGCATGACTGCTCTTGTGGCTTCCCTTTGCTTCCCCATCAGAAGTCATTTTTCTGCAAAGAAGCACAGAAATCTGTGGGGGCCATGAATTCTGTGCACGCGCAGTGACAGAGAATTCCCCCCAGAAGTACTCTATGCATACACCTGTCCATCTGCCTATCATATTTCTAATAGGCCTATCTGAGTCAGCTAAGTGTATACTATTTTCCTTTCTTCACTTGATTAATTCCTTTATTGCCCAACTATTAAGACTCGATAGAAGAACCCTTCCTAAGAGCAGGAAACTGGGAGCACAGTGACCCTCATAAAGCCCACACTCTCCTCACTCTTATACTCCCTAGTTAGTTCACAACATTCCCTTACCCTGAAAGAAGACAGCTCATCAGATGAGAATCTAACATCCTCTGCACCCTTGTTTCATTTACTGCTGGGCTCCTTGGGATGCTGCAGTGTTTGTGGACCTTGAAGGCTCAGCTCAGTCCTGGTTATCAGATCCTGGGAGCTGCCGCCCAGCATTTCTTATTAAGTACCAGCCATTTGGTTTGTGCCAGTGAATGGGATAGGTCTTCTGAAGACACCACTTAGACACCAGTGATTCAGAAATGGTTTTTGCAGCTTAAAATTATATTTAAACATGTATATTTTTAACCAAATACCAGAAATCAGCTTCTCAATTATCTCCATGTTAAAATGCATTTGTCAGATTTGCTGTGAAGTTTTTCAGGTTGTGTACAAATATTTAAGCACATTTGCAAAAGTAGAAATGGGTGCAATGTGAATAAATTGTACATACACCCTTCTGTCCAGGCAGGAATAGCCCTGTCAGGGGGTACAGCTGAGGAAGCAGATATTCCAGAGGTACCTGTCTCTCGGTGAGGTCCAGATTCACAGCTATCTCATATCTCCTGAGCCTCGTCAAATAATTATGATGAGCAAATTCAGCTTCTAATTCCCGCAGCTGCTCCTTGGTGAAAGCTGTCCTCTCCTTCCGTGCTTTGCTGCTGGCTTCTGGCTTCCTACTGGAATCCTGGTTTTCTAAGAGGCAAGCATACTTTATGTATAAGTTGCAGTCGTAATGGTTAATACAGCTATATGCATCAAAGAGAACTGATAGAATCCTGGTTTAGGTCCCAAGTGAAAGTTTGTTTAATGATCTTATTCCATCCCACCTCACAGCATCAGTCACACAGTTGGGACACGACTGTCAGTTCAGGCACAGAACTGATGGGATGCTGGGGGCATTGGCAGAGCTGTGTGGAGGAAGCTTGCACATCACTTGGCTGCATTGTGTTTGTTTCTAGTTAGCACAATCAGGCCTTCCCTTTTACTTACCTTTTTTTATATACACACATCATCACCTACCTAGACTGCTGTTGCCTCAGATTTTAGTTAGGAATTGGTCTCAATGCCTGTGCACTTAATGAGGTGTGTGGTGACCTCTACTGGTGTATGTCATTTTGCACACACTAGGGCTAGGATCCAGCTTTGAGGGATGAGGAAGCAAAGGTGCTGAGTAACCACCCGTACTGACAAGGCAATGACCTTGGAGTAGCTGGTGGCTCTGAGCAAGGTTTATAAGACCCAACCAAGTTGGGTCTGGTGCCTGCAGATTCCTCTGGAAATGTGTTTGGTTTGTGAACGTAAGCACAGAACAATGCTCATTAGAGTGAATAAAGCAATGGGCAGAATGGGGTGAGAGCATTGGTGGCATCATGTCCTTCCCTGTTACTCAGAGTTACTCAGCTCTTATTGAGTTGCCCTGAGCTGTTTTTCGCTGACCGTACACTTAGTTGTCATATACCCCTAGGAAAGTAACATTTCCAAAGCTGGTCTTGCAAGTCCTAGCTGGAGAGCTGCTGTCCAAACCCCATTTTAAAATGCTCTGACAATGACCATAGCCACATGCAAAGTAAGATCAGTTTATTTTAAATGAACGATTATTGTATATTTCTAAGCAACAGAGGGACACAGCTCCTCTGCTTCAGTGCGCAAAGGCAAAGTCCATGCTTTTGTGTCAGGAACTATTTCTACAAGTTCTAGCACCGAGATGTGAGCTGGCTGGTTTCAGTGGAAGTGAAAGAGGTTTTGTAGCCAGTGGAATGTTTTGCCTCATCTCAAGGGCTTGTTTAAAAAAAATCTGTAATTGTTTAATGATGCCATTTTCCACTGTGTTTCCATTGCTGTCTGAAATGACACACGTTAGGGAGCATCTGGTTACTTCATTGGGAAGACAGAAACTCTGGCGGTGTTGGAAGGATGAAGAGGAGGGGGAGGAAGTAAGACCACCGGTGGAAGGCAATATACAGCTTGCCAAGCTGCCCTGAACATTTGGGCCTTGCTGAACTTTGGGGTTTGCAGTAAATTTTCCCCGCAGCGCTCAACTTTGTTCTTTAACCAACTTCTAGCTCTGTCTTTTGTCAATATCTTCACCATTTAGGAAAGTCATCATGAAGACGTGATGATGTCAGGGCTGGCAAAAACCTTGCAGTGCAAAACTGCAGCTTTGGAACCTCACTGAAATGTAACATGAACTGGGGTGCATCAGCTCCAGCTAGGCTTAATAAATATATACAAATGAATACACTTATTTCATTAGGTCTCTGCTCAGAATTAGCCACCCCATCAACTCCTTATCTAAAGCCCTTCAGGTTCCAATTTTCTATATAGCCAGAAGGGAGACAAGGAGAACCCAGAATTCTGCAGCAGCCAGCATTTTGGGAAAAGAAGGGAGCTATTCTGGGGATTAATTAATGTTCACCTATTTTCAGAGCAGTATAAAGTGTTCTCTCCCGCCCCCACCCAAGAATAGAAATACTATTATTGAGTTATTCCAGGAGATGCACAAAAGAAGATTGGAGAAGCAATATATATATATATATATATAACAGAAGCAATGGATGTATAATGCAACAGTATTTACCAAATGCTCAATTTGTTTGTCAAAGGAATCCAACTGGAATAATCCATTAGGTTTAAATTTAGGATTTATAATGTGTTCGCTCTTAGTGCTGCCCATCAGAAATGGAGAAATTACATGCAACTCTCATTAACAATAATTTCTGCTAGGAACTGCCAGCATTACCTGGTGAAATTGTCCTTGGCTACATTTCTAAAAAATGTTTTTCATTTGTAACAATCTGTTCATTGTAGCTTGATCTTTAATCCCACTCCCAACCAAATAACAAAGTAAGAGGAAAAATCACCCCAAAATATTCCACCCAGCATCAAACCCAATTGCACAAGTTTAATAGGCAGCGGGTTTAAAATAAACAAAAGGAAGTATTTCTTCACACAGTGCACACTCAACCTGTGGACTCCTTTCCAGAGGATGTTGTGAAGGCCAAAACTATAACAGGGTTCAAAAAAGAACTAGATACATTCATGGAGGATAGGTCCATCAATGACTATTAGCTAGGATGGGCAGGGATGGTGTCCCTAGCCTCTGTTTGCCAGAAGCTTGGAATGAGTAACAGGGAATGGATCACTTGGTATCATTTTTTCTGTTCATTCCCTGTGGTGCACCTGGCACTGGCCACTGTCAGAAGACAGGATACTGGGCTAGATGGACCTTTGGTCTGACCCAGTATGGCCATTCTTATGTTCACAGAAATCCTCTGCTTTGCCATCTCCCTGAGTAAACAGACCAGCCTCACATCATTCCCCAAAGGTCAACAAGTTTGGGGGTTGACAGAGCAGCAGGAGGAAGCAAATTTCATAGCTGAGGACCCCATGTGGAGAGGCCCTTGCCACCAGCTCCTGAGAGCTTCCAGCTCAGGGGATTCCCAGCTGCTGTCTGCTTTCTAGGGGCAGCATGAGGAGAACTGCAATCTCTGACATAGCCAGAACCCAAATCATGCAAGGCTGTAGTGACTGAAGCCAATAACACAAATTGCATCTGGAAGCAAATTAGTAGCCAGTGTAGTCTAAGCAAGGAAGCAGCAACGTTCTGCACTAGCTGAAGCTTCCCAGTTTGCTTCATGTGAGTGAATAATTTCTAAAGAAGGCAATGTCAACTGGTCTTTTTTGTTACGAAACTATTTCAGTCATTTTTAATGATTTTAACTCTGTTCCTCAGGCTGATTATCTTGGGGAATGGAATAGGCTGTGTAACTTGGAGCCTGTGGCATGGACCATATGCCACACAGAGCTCCTAAAGGGACTGGTTGTTTAATTATGATTGTGGGTTTTGTGCCTTTCCAAAAGTAGAAACTGACTCTACTTTTCTTTGGAGTTTTGGCCATAGGATGTGGAAAATACAGAATGCACATGAAATATTACAAGTCCTTGCTTTAGAAAGGTTTTTCCCTCCAGCACAATCCACAAAAAGATCCCAACCCAGAAAGTCCTCTGGTATCACTGGGGAAGATATGATGGCATTTATCACACAGACTGTGAACATTTTCAGACCTCCATCCTCTCCTGGATCTCACATCTCTTCCACCCTCACATCTGCAGCTTAATTAAACAAGTTTTCCCCAAGGGAGCTGTCATGCAGCAAAGACACATGGGAGCCAAAAAGTACTTGTGTCTTTGTGCCATAAAATTTCCGAGACAAGATCTGCATCAACCTTTGCACAGAGCGGGAGAGGGGCAAAGATGACCAGTTATTTATAAAAGGATGATGGGCCAGAGTGTAAATCTGGAGTCAATCCAGTAAAGTCAGGGGATTTACTCTGGATTTACACCAGTGTGATTGAGATCAGAATCTGCCCCCCAATGAGAGGAAAGGCGAGATAACACGTCTGTGCGAGCAGTGACGCGGCAACAATGCTCACCTGGCTTCACCCTCTGCCCACTTCAGCCACACTGAGCAGTTAGACACAGAACAATTTCTCTACAAATATTTCCAGACAGCTTCTCTCTCACCCATAACTCATAGCCTGCCTCTCTCTCTGCTGTTATCCAGCATTGATTTCTGCTGCACATTTTGGGGTACAGCTGGTGTGAACAACCATCTGTACAAAAAAGCTGCATGTAGCATTTTGTAACAGCTGAGGCATCAGGGCTGTAACAGCTGCGACTTTACGGAAGAGTCGCCTTGAATTTGGGACTCGAACTCTGAATTGAGAAGCCGAAAGGAAACATGCCCAGGTCATAGTAATTGTCATGTTGGATCAGAGCCTAGTGTGAGGTCCTGGCTATGACCGTTTCAGAACAAGGCGCAAGCAACTTCCCAGTAGGCAGATGTAGGATAAACTGCTCCCCCATGAAGGGGCCTCATCTTAACCCCCTAATAGTTTGAGATTGGCTTAAGCACTGAAGCATGAAGGTCAGTTGGGAGTGCATGTACAACGACACATTTGGTTGCTAGATGTGCATGGGGTTTCATAGCCAGTCGCTATGCACCTGAAGTTTTAATTATTGACATTTTTAAAATTTCTGTAGTTTTTTTCCTCCCAATTAATAAAGGGGTTACAAAAACATTGGAGTATCTGCATAATGTCTTTGAAGTAATGTTTTCTCATGCTAAAGGCTTTCAGGGCATATTTATTCTAGCTAGTTAAAATAGCAAGATGCTGAAAGATTTGCTGTTATGGAACAAGTCACAGGATTCCAAAATCTCAGCTAACAGGATATGTGTGTGTGTGGCTTTCACCATATGCATTCATGTTGTCCAGGTGAAATGATTTCATAATCTGATGAAGTGAGCTGTAGCTCACGAAAGCTCATGCTCAAATAAACTGGTTAGTCTCTAAGGTGCCACAAGTACTCCTTTTCTTTTTGCGAATACAGACTAACACGGCTGTTACTCTGAAATAGATCATTGGCTCATTTGACATCTGTTCCTACAGTAACTAGAAGTTCTTATCAGCATGCACCTCAGGGAGGCATTTTACCTGTCAAACTATTTCAGATGTAGCTCTACTCAAGGATAACATGATCAACACTTAAAGTCCACATAATCTAGGGAACCAGTATTCCTTTGGTCCCTCTGAGGTCATCCAGAGCAGGAAGAGAGTTTCTGTAGCTGTTTCATTACAATTAAGTTAATCATAATTTCCAAACCACTGAGTCTTCCTGGATTCTGACAACACTTTAGTTGTTTAGCTTGATTTAGCATTATCTCTGCTAGCACAGTTTAGAACAGTCTAATTGCTAAAGTAAAAGAACATCCCAAGCCAGCACAGGGCTGGGGCAATTAAGCATGCTACCTGATGGCTTTTGATATGTTTTCTTCCTGCCTTAACTGTACTTGTGTCAACAGGTGGATGCCTGCAGAAAAATCCAGTTAAACTCAGCATTTTACACTTTCTTATGAAAAGACAAGTGTACGGAAAAGACTAGACAGTAGCAACAGTAATCTTTTCGTGTGTTACACAGCCCAGGTCTAAAGAAAGAGGTGCAGGAAAGGTGAAGGGATAGTCATTTTTTTCTTCCCTAATGCAGGTTCAGGTCAGTGATACTCTGATAAGTGCAGGCACGATGTACTGAAATTTGGAACTGAGACTTACAAACATATTACAAAAAATAAGAAAGATCTCATACAGAGACTTCTGCAGCTTCAGCATTTGTTTGCTGCAAGCAAAGCAAGGCGGATCCTTGCGACAGTTTTTATATTATTTATTTGCTGTTTGTATAGCACCTTCAGCATGCTGGATAATTTAAAAACAGCTGAAACAAATAAGGTACCTGCCCCAAAGACCCTAAAATAGAAACTTATACAGGCAGTTCACAAAGGAAGGGGAATAAGGAGGCAGGGAATGTGTAGTGTGAATGAATTCAGCAGCATTACATTAGTTCTTCTGTCTTTTTTTCCTGATATGTTGAATTTAATCTTAATTATTTTAATATTTCAGCATGTCTGAGGGCTTGTGGAGGAGAAGACGTCTATGGCTTATGGGCCAGTTTGAAGAGGTGTTTCACAGTAATAGCTCATAATTGATTTATGTAGCTGAAACTTGCTAAGTGCTTTGAGATCCTTGATAAAAGGCATTCTAGCTATCCAACCTGTGTATTATTATTTATTAATAAGCTGCAAAAATGGGCTGCATTAAGTGAAAAGCTCATTGTATTGTCCCAGAGTGCTGTGTCTTCATCTCAACACACACAGGATTCTGATTGTTCTGTCTTGTCACACACGTCTGGTACCTCTCATGTGTCGTTCACAAATCAGTCAAAATTCAGCCTAATTATTGCAGCACATTTCACCCACAATGTTTGAATCTTCATGTCTCTGTTTGGTCAAGTCTTAATCACAGATATGGAAGTGAAACACCTGCCACTAATTCACCAACCTTTCCACTGCCCTTGCCCTCTGGCTTTTTATTTGCACCTCAGGTTGTCACTAATTCTGACTTCAGCAGCTGCTAACAAGCACATTAGAACCTACATGCTTTTTAGGGCACCGTGACTGCAAATGCAGGTCAACCATAGAAAAACCTCCATGTTTCTCTGCAATCAGTGGTATGACTAGTAAACGCTCTCATGGGAGATCTTGTTAGAAATTTGATGGAGGTCTGTAAATAGGGTTAATATTTTACTTAGGCAACAGGACAAGGCAGTGTATGTTCTTTCAAATGTAAGAATAAATATCAGAGAAATAGGCCAAGCACTTATTTCATCTTCTTGTAGGTATCCTGCAGTATACGTGTTCTTATTTACTATTTGTATTGCATATAGAAGCCCCAACAAAGATCTGGGCCCCACTGTGCTCAGTACTTTTTGTATGT
Organism: Eretmochelys imbricata; assembly: GCF_965152235.1. Classification (NCBI taxonomy): domain Eukaryota; kingdom Metazoa; phylum Chordata; order Testudines; family Cheloniidae; genus Eretmochelys; species Eretmochelys imbricata. The sequence goes on from NC_135598.1 coordinate 16,354,865, forward strand.
GCGCATAGTGAGAGTCCAGGCCTGCCCCAGAGAGTTTACATGCTCAATAGAAAAGGGAAAACAGGTACAGAGCAGAGAAGTGGCTTACCCAAGTCACACAGTAGTGGTTCAGCTATAGAAGCAGGAATAGAACCCAAGCCTCATGAGTCCCTATCTAGAGTGCTATCCATTATACCATGTGCCTTCTCAGTTCATTATACAAAGTTTAATTAGCAGTTTGTTCAAGGGACAGTTGGGCAAGTCACATATTTTTAGGTAGATTTCCTTACCTGTGTTATTATATTATTAAGATAAGAAGGATTTTTAAAATTGAATGTACTTCTCACTGTTATTGCTGATCCTTTACTTGGCACACTTCACTGAGTTTGGAAACTCAGGGTGGTCAGTTTGCTTTATTTATAGACTATTTCTGACCACTTTCACTTTCTGGTTCTAATGCACCAGCACACTAGTCTAATGTCTAGGTTGCAAACACAACCAGGGGAGTGCTTAAATCCAAATTTAAGATTATTTTAATTGGGTATTAAAATTATAGGGCTATTTTCATTGATCCTTGGATTTATAAAACCTTATGTTTTGCATCTAAAGTGATCTGACACTGTCCTTTGAAAATTTCGTAACATATTTTAGGCTTTTCCTAGGATAAAAGGCACTGTATGAATGTAAAATGTTGTAAATGAATCCTTACACACTGTAGTCAGATCTCATTTCTGCTACATCCCCATTTAAATTGTGCATGTTTTCATTTATATAAAGATAATGGACCAAATTCTGCTATCAGTTACATCAGTGCAACTCCCCCAAATTCAATAGTGCTTACCAGTGGATAAACATTTTGTAATTGCTGATAGATAAACAGAATAACCAAATTTTATGTACTGTTTCCTATGTTCTAGTGTGACGTGTTCTTACTACACGGTTTTCTAGTTTGTTGAGTGGTAGAAAACTGAAATATCCAAATTGTCCATCTGAGTGAGTTGGGTTTCTGCCAGGATTCTGTATTTTATTTGTAAATGTGTGTGGATACACATGGAGAGGCTGGACATGTCTTCTGCGCTGTGGTCATCTGGAAAATGCTTCACACAGAAAGTCTAAAATGAGATTACAAAAGGTCTGTTCAAAGCTTGCGCAGGGTCCCATATATGTCCCACACAGTCAGTGCCTGCAGGGGTTTATTAGTCACTCTGACACTCAGACCATTTGTCGTTTTATTTAAGAGCTTGGTTAAGTGCTTGTGGCATTGTTTGTTTACTTGGTAACAGTCACTTTATCATATGGAAAACATAGAATACCATAAGTTACAAGTCATTATAAAATGCCTTGGCTTTTGTAATATTGGTCATTGCAAGGCATCATGTTAGAGCTGCTTTTATATGTGATGGGTATGGTTGCACAATATTGAAAACCTGAAGAAATCTATAAAGACAATAATTGAAAATGTTAGGACTGATGTACAGGAGAACTACTGCAATGATAGGTGTGAAAACCAATTCTAGTCCATCTTCTGCCTTTACTTTCTTGGGCATACCTAAGTTGTCAGTCAGGGCAGACCAGAGCCTCTTACTAATAAAAGTCAGTAGAAAAGGTGTGTGTGTGTGTGTGTAAGGTATGTACATGCACATATTAATATTGCTGTGACTGCTACTGCCCATACTAGGCAGTTACATAAATATGTTTAATATTACAGCACTGTTTTTCATGGATTAAGCAGAATGGTCAATCTTTCTTTTACACTGAGAGAACACTATAAGTCTCCCTGTTTATCACAGAGTTAAACTTGTTTTGGACTTTTTGGGGAGCACTATACTAGCAAAGAGCCCAATCCCGAAGTCCCTATTATATATCCTCTGCTGAATATGGACCAAGAAAGAATTACAGGATCTGGCACCAAAACAAATAATTGAAATTCTGTGGCTGTGTTACAGTACAGCAAAGACAGTAGCTGGTAAGACACCATCACATAACTCTGTGTAATAGAGTATTATCTTGCAGCATGTCTCAAGGTGGTAGAAAATTGCTGTTTCACTTTATTAACAACTGCTAACTTCTGAAGAGAGCAGTCTTTGGACACTTGGATTTTGCTAAAGCAAACTGAAGCCAATTCTCAGGAAGAGGGAGAGGAAGCATGTCCCACTTATAACAAACTATAAACGTGTGTCCAGCTGCATTTCAAGGAACTGCCGTTAGATTTCAGGAAACCAGAATGTTTACCCCAATAGAAATTTTTCCCTGTTTGTTTTATTGTATTTATTCTGGGGAAGGGGAAGGGGAGGGAAGGAGCAGTACAGTTAATTTTATCTGCTGCTTCATCAGCACAGTAGTGAATGAAATGAAAGCAGCAATGGAATCACCTTTGGGACACTGTCTGTGCAAGGTGTTAAACTAGAGAAGGAGGAATAATTAAAACAGTTGGCCAGAGGGTAGAGAATCATTTTATATTTCAGTGATGTCATGTGTAGCAGTGTTGGTTACAGCTCCTCTTACAGGGTTACAGGGTTGGCAGCAAGCGGGAGGAGAGAGTGGCAAGGTGCTCACAGCAATCAGAGGGTGGAGGGTATCAGGGACTATTTGTCATCTGTTTAACACATGAGGACATGATTTGGAATCCCATTAAACTATTAAGAATAAAGATATCCATTAATTGGAATGTAGTGAGATGTCCCAGCTATTTCTTAATCCCATAAATTCTTTAAAAAAAACAAAACCTTAATGACTTGCAATATTGTTGTTCTGTTCTAGAAAAATTGTTCTTTATATTATTTTTATGGCTGTTTGTTGCCTGAAAATCCTTTATGGGTTTGGATGGCCAAAATTTCTATCAAGTTGGGTTTCTAGAGACTATAAAATATCTAAGGGAGTAATTTAGAGTCTGTGACTCAGGTTTGGGTTATTATCTGTTTCAGATACTCACTGACAGCCTGCCAATGTCTGGAGGGGACTGAAATGGGAAACTCTCCTGAGCAGAGATTAGGGCTAACAATGGCACTGACAGAAGGAGAGAGAGAGAGAGAGGGAGAGAGAGAGGATGGTCTTGGAGTTAAGGTGTTGGGCAGAAAGTCAGGAGATCTGGATTGAATGCCTGGCTCTGCCCAGACAGCTCGTGTGACTTTGGGCAAATCATTTAATCTCTCTGGGCCTCAGTTCCTGGTCTGTAAATTGGGGATGATATTTCCCTATCTCCCAAGGGTGCTGGGAGAATAAATGCATCAATGTTTTTGGTGGGCACAAATACTTCAGTGAGGGGACTCATAATAAATACCTAACTCGATAGCTTCCTTAAGGGAAACTACCGGTCTCTCCATGTCTGTATTTCACACTGACAGCAAAAAGAAAAGGAGTACTTGGGGCACCTTAGAGACTAACCAATTTATTTGAGCATAAGCTTTCGTGAGCTACAGCTCACTTCATCGGATGCACTGACAGCAGCAGCCAGTCTACAGCAAAGTATCCGTGAGATCCTTGAAAACTAAGAGGTGGAAGTTTTTCATTTTTCAAGTTACAACAACACAATTAAACCCATCTTCACTGTTCTCCTTACAGCTGAAAACAACATGTCCTGGTTATGTCTAATGGGCAAGTCATTAATACCAACTCGACCACTGATTTTGGATTTGAATTGAAAGTATTAAATGCTCAGCCAAACTGACACAAAGGTGGAATGTGTATCAAAGGGGAGGGGAGGAGGCATCTTCGACTGCAGACAGCTGAAAACTACCTTCTCTCTTTGGCTGCATTTAACCTGCATTGCGATACAACATAGCTTCCTACAATGGGCAGCTCCAGATAGCAGAGGTCAGAGCCTAGATTCTGCAGTGGTAGGTGCATTAGCAATGAAAATGGAGAGACAGGTCGATGCTATTCAGCTCTCAAATAATTTGTAAAATTAGTGACATAATTTTCCTGTTAGATTCTCAGCACCTCGCAGTATAGATGCTACCTGATGTCTAGTTAAAGGGCAGAATGAGTGTCCCCCTTGGAGCTAGCCTTCATGATACAGGACCCGCTGCTGCAGGAGACTGCGTTTAGCAATCCAGTGATCCACAGCTTTCCTGATGTCTGCTTCTTTACGGCTTGGGGTGTGAGATCTGACAGTGATTTATTCCCAGTGAATTTTGTGTTACTCTTGAGTGTCTCGATCCTTTTCTAATCCTTTAATCTTAGCGACAGTAACTAGCCCGGAGCCTGTTTTGCTTTTCCCCATTTCTAACACGCTCCCACAGGCTGCCTGTTCTTTGACCCCCATCATTTCACACTTGGGCAAATGGCAGCCACGCAATGTATCTGCTCCTTATTCGAGGCCTGTGGTCCCAATATATGGGACACCACGGCTGCCTTGTGACCATGTTGGGAGGTAGCTAGTTCAGGCCCAAGATTTGGAAAAGCAAACATGAACACAAGGAAGCAGCAGACAGAAAGCACTCTAGCTCAGCAGTAGTGCTCTATGTTGCCAGCTACACTTTTCCCTAGTCAAGAATTCTGAAGTGTAATTCTCACTGGTTTCCTTTCCTAATCTCTGCTATAGAACCTCACAGATGTTCTGACTCTGCGAACTTTGGTACCCCAGATCCCTGGTGACATGCCACCTACCTGAGGTTTCCTTTTTCCTTTTGGATGACTTTTTCTCAGTTTCATTTGTAGTGTTTCCTGGTACCCCATAATCTTCATTCACGCCCCCTGCAGCAGCCACTAGGTTTGGGCTGCTGCTTTCTAGCTCCCCAGAAGCCAAGGCCAGTCCTGGATTTAGCCGCCTTCTGGCCTCAGATGCTGCAAAGTGCCATTCAGAATGCTGGAAAGAAGGGTGCTGCTCTGCGAACATGCGTTCCTCTCGGGGGAAGCTGTGGGGGGCAGTGGCCAAACAAGAGGCTGAGAAATCGGAATATGCAGCAAAGTCTGGTTTTTGATGGAATGAGAATGGTGCTTGTGGGTAATGATGCGCTCCTGCTGCTGTGCTGAGCTCCGAATGGGCATTCCGCAGGCACCCCCAGAGTGGGGTAGTGGGACGGGGACTTCGCATACAGCTACTCACGGAGGGATCCATTCCTGGCTCTATGCTGTCCGTGCTCCGAGATTCGTAACTGGATTTGGCTCAGGCTTCAAGGATACAAAAGAGGGGAAAAAACAGCTCCAAACTTATATGGAAAAACAGAATTGGATCTCCCCCGCCGCCTCCCCTAAAAAATGGTTAGTTTGTTCTATTGCAAATTTGTTAGTTTGGAAGCTTGACTAAACTTCCGCATAGTCCCAGCTGGAAAACCCCAACCAGATCTATGCAGCAGTTGGGCCGAACGGTTTCCCAAGGCCTGCAGCTGCCTCCCTGTGAAACGCTGGACATGGGTGAAACACTTTTTAAATACAGTGCCGGGCAGCAAGTGACAAGTTTGTGAAGTGAAATGTGAGAGAGGGGAGGGAGGGGTTAACCTGCATACATTCAGCCCCTCCAACCAAAGCAAAGCAGGCAACTATTAATCATCCGAAACCTTATATGCACATCTAATGGGATTTGCAGATGGAGACTTTTAAAGAAACATTGTCTGTATTTTTTTATAAAGGGAGAGAGCAGCACACAAAAAGGCTTTAATGTTTCCCTGCAACACTATGAAGTTATTTTTATTGCACTGTTAACAAAATTCCCCAAGTCTTGGATTTGGAAAAAGCCCTAAACCAGATCCAGAATTCAACAGATGTCAAATTCCAGGGACTAAAACAGGGGAAATAAAAGCAAGAGAGAACTTCACTGATTGCATTTGATTTAAGGGCCAATCATAAGGTAAAAAAAATTAAACCTGATATTTTTATCCAAGGTTGTGTGAGTGACTTATGTTGACTTTTTACAAAGAGGGATTTGCTGATATGTGGTTTCTGCTGCCAATGGCAAAGAATCATCCCTTTTTGTGTCCCACTTTCCAGAGGATTGTCAAAATGATACTTTTCTCCAAAGAAGTCTCTGGTTTTCATGCCAATGGGAGACACATTTTTCATCTTTTGTTGAAAGTTTTATAGTTTTTGTTAACAGAAAACAGATTCTCAGACCTTAAAGCCATCACAGTTGAAAGGATATTAGCAGGGAATCTGTTCTCCATCTCTTTCCCAAAGAGAAGTGGTGGCAGAGAATAGTCAGAACATGCCCTTCTGGAGAGTTATGCTAACGGTACTGTAACTTGTCTCAGGGCTGTAAACTCTAGCACTTTCTACACTGTATAGTTACATATATAATATTTCCATAGTCTGCCAGCAGTCATCTCCCACACTGGTTTCATAAGGCCTTGCTATATTGTTAGTCTAAAATATAAGTGACTTTCAGGAAGAAATAACATTTAGCAGGTGCTTGTTTTCAAATGGGACTTCAGAGAAAAGTGGTAGTATTCTGTTGCCTTTAACATGTCACTCAGGAAGGTGAAAGACATACAGCCTAGATAATGGCATATAACATGGCTTTTCCTTTACTGATAGACCACAGAATACTGAAGTCCTTAGTGATTCCTTTTGGAACCCAATCCCTTGGTGAATGTGACCTGGAGAGTTTAGCACCAGAGTTACATGATCTCTGGCCAGCTTGTGATACGGAACATTGATGTTCTACTGTACATAGCTGGGATGATGCATCATGGAAGAATATTATCACTTACCCACTGGGCTCCTGGACTTTCTTCAGAAACATAATTTTGCTGCAGTTAACGCATTGAAATTCAACACTAAGGTGCTTACACTATATATGGCTTGTTGCAAGAAAAGATGTTAGACATTTTGGCTTTGTCTGCACTGCAATAAAACACCTGTGGCCAGTCTGTGTCAGCTGCCTTGGGCTCGTGGGGCTTCAGCTGCAGGGCTATACAATTGCAGGGTAGACATTTGAGCTTGAACTGGAGCCTGGGCTCTGGGAACCCCCAAGGGAGAAGAGTCCCAGAGCCCAGGCTCCAGCCTGAGCCTGAACATCTAGGCTGCAATTGTATAGCCCTGCAGCACGAGCCCCATGAGCCCGAGTCAGCTGACACGGGCCACCCATGGAGTTTTACTGCAGCAGGCTTACCCTTTGTCATCTTGCCTATCTAGACTGTAAGTTCTCCAGGGCAGTTCTCTCACTGTGTACCTGCACAATGGGGCCTTGCCTTTGTTTGGGGTCTCTACGAACTATTACAATATGAATAATTAATAATAACGTTTGAAGATCTGTAAGTCACGTCAAGCAGACAATGCAAACTGATTACAGGTCTGATTTTTCTGGCCATATCTCAAACCAGGGCTCACATTAGTTAGTGAATTAATACTACAGATAGCAAAATAAACAAGCATTTTAAATCCCCTCTCCTCCAGCATCTTGGAACTAGCAAGATGATGTCAAACACAGTTTCTCAATCTCTTTGCTTTTATGTTGCATCCCATTCCCATGCTGTTTTCTATATTTGGATGTAAGCTCCTCCGGACAGTGACCTTGTCATTACATATCTGTGAAGGTCCATGCTTACCTATATAAATAAATAATTTATTTTCTGAGGAAGTGGTTTTTACCAACGTATACCAACTTGATGCTGATTCTTATGACTGTAGGTTCAGAAATTAGAAGCAGTGATTGGAATGTCTGGATGTCATGTTCTGAGATTCTTTAACATTTTAGGTTGTTTTTTGTAGTGCATTTGCTTTTTGAGATGGCATTTGTAGCTTGTCTCTAAGATCCTTGTGTAAATATCTTAAAGGGGCTTATTGGGATAGGTGAACCATGAAATTTTAATCAACAAACAAATTTGGAGCCACATTTTCAAAACACTCCCTACAAATTCTAAGATACAATTTTTGGTGGACAGCTATGGGCATGTGAACAAACCAAAATTTGTAGGTGTAGAAATATAAGTGCACAGTTACCATTTGTACATGAAAACTGGGAGCCAATTAAAAACTCTTTCATTTATGGAAGTTTTCTTTTGAAAGGATGCTATAATTTCTTGGCTAGATAGTGCTTTGAACACATGGAAAGCAGATTATTCTCCCAGCAATTCAGAGCTGGAAGGCTGGTGCCATCTGGAATATTGCCGTGAATCAAAATGACAGTGTAGGTTCAGAAAACATCCAGAAAACAAGAAAACAGAGGCTGCTCCCTCTGAACTATTATTTCTAATAATGCTGAAACCCTGGTGAGATGATTTCTGCCTTCATTGCCTGGGAGCTCAGTCTCTTCCCCCACCCCTGACTTCAAAGAACCACAAGGGAAATCATAAACATGCATTCCACTAACCCACTGTTATAGGTGGGCTATGTTCTGTGGTGCACTGGTCTGGAGCCAGAGTCAGGTGATAAGGATGAAATTAAATGAGGAAGCTCTCTCTTCAGGTTCATTTGATGGAGTTTGATTGCAGACATGAACGCACATATTACTGGTAATTGCCAAATATGTTATAGCATCACTTCTTCCTAAGTGGTGCTGAGACCTTTTCTGGCCCTCTGAATTGCATATGGAGTGGGAATTATTTTAAGGAATCAGAGGAAAGGGAAAATGCGTGTTCACTCTGGTTTCTCCTAGTTCTTCAGTAGTGGGCCTATTCCAAATAACCCCAGGCTGGTCTAGTGAAAAATGCTGGGCTTTCCAATCAATAAGGAATAGCATCAAATCTCACTCTATTTTTCATGTGACCCTTGACCTTTAAGATACTAAATATCTGGTCACTGATTCATCCTTTAAGAAGAGCTATTCTTACTAAGGGCGTCTCTTGCTGTATTGTAGCTCAGTTCTAGCTGAACTTTACTACATGCTTTTTCCTCCCGTCAGTGAGTTCAAAGCAAAATCATGCTTAGTCTTGGAAAGCTGGTGCCAAGACTGAATTTATGAATCCTTTAACTGTTAAACATGATAGTCCATGGAGTTTGCAGAGTCCACAGGGACCGCTGTGCAGCATGAAGCACAAATGCGAAGACTATGTTTAGGTTCTCAGAGCTTTCCTGTGTGGCGATAAGAAAGACACTGCATGTAACAGGTATGCTAGTGTCCATTAAAGCTCTTTCTGTTGAGCTGAGAGGCCTAAGTTCTATAAGTATAACTCAAAATGTGTTTATGGTCCTTATCTAAGGTAGTTATTATTACTGCAGTATGAGTGCCCCACAATCTTTAATATATTTATTCTCACAACTGCTCTCCCCCCAGAAGGTATAGACATTGCATCCCTGTTTTTAAGGGAACTGAGGCACAAAGACTAGGCCAGGATCACAGAGGAAGTCTAGGGCAGAGCAGGGAATAGAGCTTTAGGTCTCCCAAGTCCTAGCCTATTGCCCCAACAACTGGACCATCTTTCCTCTCAGAATAAATTGATAGATAAGTGATGCACCCATGGCAGCGCCACCCACATCAATAGGTGGTCACATGCAAAGTGCTATTGACAGTGGGACAGTCACGAAGGAAGCAGCAATGAAAACTGCAGTGTGGCCTCAAGTGGATACATCTCCAGTGCTATTGGTCACTGGAGCGATGGATTGATCGTGTCTTGGCCATGGTGCAGGTTCTGATCTGGAACATGGAGCTGATTTTTTATTTGGTTGTCTCCACTGAATGCATCCAATGAAGTGAGCTGTAGCTCACGAAAGCTTATGCTCAAATAAATTTGTTAGTCTCTATGGTGCCACAAGTCCTCCTTTTCTTTTTGCGGATACTAACACGGCTGTTACTCTGAAACCGTCCATTTTTCTAATATGCTCTTTTCTGGGGAGAGAGCAAATGCAAGGTGCCCTCTGGGGCTCCTGGATCTGTGGCACTGAAAGCCTCAACTGTTTGTTGAAACCTTTTTCCTAAGGGCCCAGCTCAAAAAGAAAGGCAAACCCATCATCCTTTTGCCTTAGCTTTCCACCATCACCCAAAACACTTTGTATGAAACCTGATGTCAATGGGAATTTTGCCCTTGACTTCAGTCATGATCAGGATTTCACCCCATAATTCCTGGTTTCAGCAAAGGGGAGAGAAGAGAAAACTTGATGGTTAGTTGGATTGGTCTAGTTGACTGAGCCAGGGCTGGTAGTCAGGTGTCCAGGGCTCTAACCCAGATGCTGTCCTTGATTCCCTGTGTGACCTTGAGCTAGTCACTTATATTCCCTGTGATCAGTGTAACACTCACCCACCTGTGGGCAATGTTCCCTCTAATTTTTGACAGGCCGTGTGCGTAAAAAATTTCTTCTGTGCAAATTGTTGTGCTTCTGTGCAAATTTTTGTGCGTGCGGTGTTTCGCCGTGTGCGCAGGGTTTAGGATCTGTGTGCGCTCGCACACGTGCAAAGTTTAGAGGGAACAGTGCCTATGGGATGCTCGTTGGGGTCTATAAGTGGAAGGGGATCTGTACTGTTACACGTGGGCAGATGGTCCTAGCTGTGGATCACTCTAACCCCAGGATTCTAGGGGCTCCGTTCCCCCAGGAGTAGGTTTAGATTGTCGTTCTGCCATCTGCATGATGCTGAGTTTTGGGGGCTACATGCAGGTGAAGACGTGGTTCCTGCAAGTCACGCAACACCGTCAGCTAAATCACTTGGATTCAGTTTTCTGGATGGAGCCCTCCCTATTCTTCCTCTAGCTTTAGCTGTGTGAGGAGGGGGCAGCCTGCATTTCCCAGTGGTGAGAACCACTGGCCCGACATCACCCCGGCACCCTCTGCAGCTGGTGTTGTCAGTCAGCTGCTCAGCAGGGGCTGTTTGCCCTCTACATCTTCCTGACACTTTGCTCCCTGAAACAAGAAAAAACAACAGTCCTCCCCTCCTGCGAGAGCCCATTTGTTAGAGGGGGCAGCCACCTTTAACCTCCTGAAAGTCAACATCTCCCTTGTCAAGCTCCAGGTTCGGCGGGATGGATATCAGGGCTTGTAACAGGAGCTGCTTTAACGAGCTGAGTGCAGCTTTCCAGAAGAAGGCTTGGGGTTGCTTTTTCAGACTTTTTCTGGGGATTGTGGGATGTCCCTGTGAAGGGTTTTCTTTGTGTCCAGTGAGTCCCAGAAATAAAGGCTGAAGAGGACAGATTGTCTGAGGAGCCTTATAACCATGGATACTCCTCACTTACACACCAAACTTTATCCAAGTAACCTTTGGGATGATGAGGAGGGGATGCCATGTCATTCTTCTCCTTTGCTGGGGGGTTGGGAAGTCCCAAAAGGCAGAGCATGTACAGCGAGTCCTCTCTCTCATTCTGAATGCAGACCTGAGTCACACTGCACAAACCCAGTTCCCTCTTCTCAATTCATATTAACGTTCATGTCACCCGGTAGAGCAGGGGTGGGCAAACTTTTTGGCAAAAGGGCCACATTGGGGAATAGAAATTGTATGCGGGCCATGAATGCTTATAAAATTGGGGTTGGAAGGGGTGCAGGCTCTGGAGTGGGGCTGGGGATGAGGAGTTTGGGGTGTAGGAGGGTGCTCTGGGCTGGGATTGAGGGGTTTGGAGAGCGGGAAGGGGATCAGGGCTCGGGCAGGGGGTTGGGGCGTGGGGAGAGGCTCAGGGGGTGCAGGCTCCAAGCAGTGCTTACCTCAAGCAGCTCCCAGAAGCAGTGGCATGTCCCTTCTCCGGCTCCTATGCATAGGAACGGCCAGGCGGCTCTGCACTCTGCCCCATCCGCAGGCACCGCCCCTGCAGCTCCCATTGGAGTGCGTAGGAGCTGGAGCGGGGCCATGCAAACGCTTCCAGGAGCCGTATGGTGCGGCCCCCGATCCTGCACCCCGGCCAGAGCCGTAGTTTGCTCATCCCTGCACTAGAGTGCAAACCAACAGTTACTTTTACCCAGAGGTCAGACTCTGAATTCTCTGGGGCAGAAACCACCTCATCCTGTGTGTTTGTGCAGCACCCGGTACAGTGGGGATCTTCTCCTGGAAGGGGCTGCTGAGCAGTTCTGCAGTCTAAAGCCGATTCAGAGAGTGCCCTGGGGACGGTGCCGGGCCCTCACTGCTCCCCAGCAGGAATAGTGCAGGGCCAGTACGCCTTGCGAGGAAGTGCAACTCACAGGCCTTGCTGAGCCCCAGTGCTGTTGCAGGGCAGCAGGTGAGGCACTCTGAAGGGCTTGGGTGCAGGATAGCTATGCTGCTTGGCTTGGGTGGGCTAATGATAGGGGTAGCCCAGGGGGTGGCGGGTCTTTGTCACATTCAGGGCCACAGGTGCAGGGTAAGAGGAGGGACAAAGTGGTTCCTCTGCCTGATGTCACAAGTCAGTTTGCTTAACTGGCTAGGAGGGGACCTCCAGTGCCATGCTTTGGGGATAGAGTGCCATGTTTCAATGGTGAGAACCCCACAGGTGTATTAACTCTGCATTAGATCAATGGGGACCTGCTCAGCAGGTCTAAGTTGGGTTTGATCCTACTCGGGTAGCCTCAGACAGGGCAATGCTACTGCTGGTCTCTCTGTGGCTCCATCTACTCTCTGAGCTGGGTGTGTGATTCCCAGCTGGAGGAGACACACTCACGCTAGCTCCTATCCAGCTAATGCTCTAAAAATAAAGTGTAGCTGGGGGAGTGCTAGTGATGGAATGGGCTAGCTACCCAGAAGCCATGCCGGGGTCTGTGAGGGCCACAGGTTCAGTGTGGCTAGCACCTCCTGCTGCTCGTGCTGCCACGGCTCTGGCTCGAGGAGAGCTGGCACAGTGTGTCTCTGTGCGCTGGGTAGCACACCCCAGCTTGACAAGTTGCCAGCCCCTATGCAAAATTGTCAGAGAAGATTATATTTTTTCAAAGGAGCCCCACACTTTCTGACTCCGGAGTTCAGGCACTTCATGCTGGAACCGCAAAATTGTCAAACCCTTCAACATTCCCTGTAGGGATAATTCTTTCCTACTGTAGCAAAGCTTCCAAACTGGAGGCTTCCCGGGGTTTGTGTTTGAAGCTGGAGATAAGTCGTTTAGCACAGGACATGCATGAAACCTCCTCTGCCCCACAGTAAATTAAGACATTTGAAAAAGTCTCTCAAAATGTTTAGCACAAGTCTACTGAGAGCGAAGAGATAGTGGTCTCAGACTATTAGCCTGTGGGGAGAAGGGAACCTGAAATTAATTCCCCTGTAAAAAGGGTAATGGGGAAAACACCTGTAAGGAACAGATCAGTGAAACTTCCCAGAAGCATCTGGAACTGAAACCCAAAGAGGGATGTTTGAGATTAAAGAATTTCTTTCTAATTTAAAACTTCCTGTGTCCTGCAATCAGGATGGAAAAGCACTAGCTAAAGATTTATCTCATCTAGAGTCTGAGAAAAATATACCAGCGTGGCATGAACAAAACTAGAGGTGCACGAGATTATTCTGTTAAATTTTCTGACCTATTAAGTTGTAAGTTGTAACTTAATAGGCTCCTTTAATTTAAAAAAAGGCACCAACTTGGTCTGCAGCTGGAGTAACTGGGCTAGGTGTCCTGATGGGGGATGTCCACCAAAGCTATGGAATTTGGGGACGGGCCCTTGCTACTGGCACCACTCCTCACCTTTAGCGCTTGTGGGGTGGAAGCTGAGGTGAAACAATAGCTGCTCTTTTCTGCATTGCTGTCCCGGAAGTGACTGCTCCACAAGAAGAATGTTGCAGAAATTAAAGATGGAAAAAATCTTAATAAATTGTTTAGTCCCCAGATTGCTCCATGTGGAATGTTTTCTAGGGCCTTGCCCAGTTCCATTTAAAGTGTCCCTAGCAAAGAGATGTCCTACCTGTCCATTGTGTGTGTGTGTGGGGGGGGCAATTCTACACTGTCAGGATGTTTTCAAATATATACACTCAGTTTTCCATTTAACACCTTCATACCATCACTCCTAGTCACATCCCTTTGCATAATCCTAGTTAACTCCCCACCACCTAGGATGTTTAAAAAGTTTGTAGGCAATTACCATGCCCCCTGTTCTTTTAATCTCTCCTCTTAAATAAATCCCTCTAGCCTCTTAACCATGTTTGTGCTTCGCGGAACTCTCTTCAAGTTGCAGTGCAGGGACTGAAGATTGACTGGTGCCAAGTTGTCACTGCTGCCCAGTCCCTCTTATGGAGACAGGAAGCTACAGCCCAGCAGGGTGAGGCAGCTCAGCCAGCAAAGGGAGCAGCTGCAGGGAGCTGACAGTAATCTCTGCATATCTCCCATGCCTAGCACCTTCCTCATAGTAGTGAGTCATTTTTGGTGCTCCCAAAGTTCACTCTGTCCTAAGGGATAATACTGCTAATCACTACAGGGATATAAATGTGAGGTTTTTGGGGGTAAAACCCATTGAAGCAAGAAATTCAGAATGAAAGTTCAAACTGTGGTAATGACTCTCAGTTACTGACTGCACCATCTCTTGGTCTCGCATCAGAACCCCCTTCCCCTTCCTTACGGCTTGGAACCATGCTCAAGGACCCTTGCTTTGTTCTCCTGTCTTTCTGCATGGCACCATCATTTGCATTGCTTGACTGTGTAGGTCCCTCCCCATCTCTCATGAATGCTGAATTCTATTCCTCTCAGGTGGAGCGGCGAATTACACAAAACAAATGAAACTGGATTGATTGTCAAACTAAAACAGTCTGCAAATTCACTATCAGTGCAGCCATGCCACTGTGCCAGGTCCACACAGAAAACACCCTTCTGGTAGGAGAAATTGTCCTACCGCATAAATCCAGAGTCACTGCTACAGTATTTCCCCTAGTGGAGAAACCCAAAAGAAGGTGACGCTGACAGAGCCAACAGAAGCAAGTAGCCATGAGGCGCTCTGCATTAGATTGTCATGTGGTAAAGAGAAATGTTGACAGAAACTTTCAAAGCTGACTAGGGATTTAGAGATTAAATTAATGGTGTTTCTAAATCCCCTAGTCACCCTGCAGTTTCCCAGCTCGCGGCTTCTGGACAAACTATACTGTTTTTTGGAAAAAAAATGGCTACTGGGAAATGGGACAGAAACACTGTGAGATTTATGTAGTGAGGGAACCTTAAAAACACTTGAGGAATCTGCTCAGTTCTGAGTGTTGTGAGGATTGAGAGAGCTTCTGGTAGATAAATGTTTAACAGTATTGTTAATGAGCCCCAGCCAGGAACCTGTGGCCAGCACCATATCCAGCAACAGTCTGATACCATTTCCGATCCAAAACTGGATTCTTTGGCAGGAAGCTGTTGAACATTTGCTGGGAATTTCAGATGAACACCTGTATCCACTAGAGGAGTGACCTGCTCACCCACCTCAATGGCACAGGCTGCCCTACAGATTAGCCAAGCTTTCTGCATCCAGCCATTCCAAGGACGGAGCGTGGGAGATGTGTTTCCACTGAACAGCAGCCCAGACCTCCTGTTTCCACCCAGGGTTATTTTTCAAAGCCTTGTAAATTCTTGTTCTGTTTTTCTCTGAAGGTGACATGCCCCTGAGGAGGCTGGGAGCAAAGAGGCCAAGGCTCTTTGGAGCCTTTAGGGGTTATTTTCAAATGCGGGAAGGATCTCATAGAATTGGGGGTGAGACAACTCCCCAGGCCTGGGAGTTAATGCATCTAGGGAAGAGCAGGCCCTGCTCAATTTTGCAGGACTGAGCTGCTGTGAAAAGGGCTGGTGGATTTTTCTGAGGCAATAGATTGGAAAGTCATCTTGTTTTTATATAAAAAAGGAGCATGATTATCATACAGGCCTTTTAGTGTCTCCTCACCTCATGAAGAATTGTCCTTTCCACATAATTTTCAGATTGTTTCCTTTGTATTTTGAATTTTTTAAAAAACTGTACTCCGTTTATTTGACCAGAATGGCGCTGCATCTCAGGACCTTTACCCAGAAGCCTGAAATGTGGAGCAGTCCCTGAAACTGGTCACGATTCTCTGAGCTGTTTCATTGAGCAGGCCCAAGGCTGGTTGTCTGAAGGGAGCACTGTGGGGCTTTTGAAATGCCATCATTTCAGCAGGATAATGACTGAGTTCCTGTTTCTATACTATTCATTCAACTTTGGAAAGCAGACTTTCAAGTCTCTGGAAGAGACAAGGTGCATGAGGGAATATCTTTTATTGGACCAACTTCTGTTGGTGAGAGAGACAAGCATTCGAGCTACACAGCGCTCTTCCCCATGTCTTTGAGAGCACTTCCTACAGCAGCTAGTGCATGGTATTTTGGAGAAGCAAAGCCTTGGGAAAATGAAAGTGGACACTCAGCTGATACATAGGGAGTTTGCACCTGAGAAGAATGGCTTTTCTGCATTGTGGAAAAAGGGAGAAAATCTGACACAAAGTCAACACATTTTTCACAGCTCCATCAAATGGGGCTTTATAGTGGTTCTGCACAGCGCTGCTGATAGGGTTAATTTAATGTGGCAGAATATCAAGTACTCACCTGGTTCAAACACGATTAGGACTTTACAGCAAGGCACAAAAAGAGTTAAATAGTGATTGAAAATATTGAAATTGAATCTGGGGCATTTTTTAATCCACATCTGGTGTCAAGACAGCTGGGCCTCTGGGCTCCATTGGCCGGTGCCATTCAAGTCAATAGGAATTCTGTAAAAAGTGAATTTCCATGTTTGCAGCAAATCTTTTTTAGCAAGAATGACTTTAGCATACGGTGCAAAAAGGGCTAAACTTGAAGTGAGCTCCAGCAGGGACATCCTGTGGTAGGAAACGGAACTGCGTGGAATGGTTTCCAATAGGTACAGCCGCCTGGAACAATGCCTGTGTTGTCCCAGCAGAGGAGTGGAAGCCAGTGGTGAGTCTGAGTTGCAGTACAATATGCTTGCCTCTGCAGCCCCTTCCCTGTCGAAGGCAGGGCTTTTTAATAATGCCCTTGAGACCTCACAGCTTCTCAGAGACTCTCAGCTCCTTCTATGAGCATACACTCATACATACCCTCATACACTCCCCCGCCAGTGCTCCTCTCTCCCCAAGGCAACTCACCTTCCCTAAGGTGAGCACAGCTTGTTTCTTGGCCCAGAGGCTGTCTCACAGATAATGGGAAAGTCCAGAGTGATACGGCTATTTGAGAGTTTAGAGTTTAACCTACTGAAAAGCGTATAAATTAGGGGATGTTCTAGAGGTTTGATGTTAATGCCAAAGCAGATGGGGATTCCCTCGGGCAATAGGAAATTCTCTAGCTAAAACTTTACCTTAGTGACAGACATAGAAAAGTCCGAGGCAGGGTTTCCATAATCCCTTTCTCCAAATAAAACCCCTCGCTCCAGTTCCCCTCTATTCTGCAGTGGAGAGTTGAGGATTCTAATGAGGAATAATACTCGTTTGCTCTTCTGTGGAATCTTTTGTATCTGAGGAGCTCACAGCGCTGTACAAACACGGAATGAATTAAAACTCCAAACTCAGTAAATCAGTATTTGACAGGTGGGGACACTGAGACACAGGAATTCTACACAGAGCGACTAAGTAGCTCATTCAAGGTCATGCAGTGAGTCATAGATGGGGGAAAAATCCCAGGAATCCTGACGCCTGGTAGCATGCGCTAATCACCAATCACACACCTTTCTCCAATAGACCAAAAAGCATTTATTTCAGTGTTAAGGAACAAAACCACCCTAAGCAGTTATAAAAATCTAAGAATAATTTATAAATGAATAGTTCAGGGTCTTCAGTTCACCATGATATCCCCAGAGGAAGGGTGGATTGTCACAACCTTGCATTGCCATTGTATGGTATGTGATCAGTCAAGCCTCTCGGATGGCTGACATGCTGCATAACCTGGCTTTTTTTTTTTTTTAAATTTGTCAAGTTTATTATAGTAGTGCATAGGAGTCAACCAACAATGGTGCCCCATTGTATAGGCCCTGCACAAACAGAGAATGAGAGACAGTTCTCTGCCCTGAAGGGTTTACAGTAGAAATAGATAAGCCAGACAAAAGATCAGGGAAAGGGACTGAACACACAGGCAGCGTGAGCAGTGCTAGAGAACAGGGGGGAAGTAAGTCACAGATTCAGCAAATCTTTTAAGCATGAAGTTAAATCCCATTGAAGTGAATGAGACTCAGGTACTTAAGTGCTTTGCTGAATTGGGGCCTAAAGGAAACCAAGTGGGGCCATAGTAGGGAAGCTCCCCTGCAGAACAGTGGATAAAAGGAACTGTCTGAGGGAGAGAAACAGAGAGCACAGCCTGCACGGAAGAGGGGGCCAGGCCACAGAGAAGAGATGAGGTGGGGTAAGGGAGCTTTAAAGAGGAAATACCAAGGCCAAAGATGGGCTCTTTGGATCTATCTATCATTTTAATAGTTATCTCAGCATCCTTAAGGAATATAAGAAGAGAGAAAAGTGTAAAGCTGGGACTAATAGAGGCAATGTACATAGAAGGGGAAAATGATCTCTTAGCAATGAAAGTTAAATAGCTGTGTGGTTAAAGAGCAATGCAAAAAGACATTAGATATTGGGCAAAATGTCAGGAAACATTAACTCGCCTTTCGCTGTAATCCCATGTGACAAATTAGTCCAATTTCAAAGGCTGGTATTTGCAGCAAATTAATGGGGAATATTAGGTTTTGAAGGGAAGAGAATGTGAATGTAGGTAGTAAGATAAATGTACAAAGACAATGACAGCTATTTTGTAATATTGGTATCATATCATCAAGATGCATCTCATCACCACCCCGTGCCTCCCCAAACTCCCAAGAACAGAATTTTCTAATCAGTTCATAGGTATGTTTCCAGCAGAGATGAATGAGTGATGTGTAACTTCAGTGACATTAAGCTGCTGAGAAGGTCCCAGGGTACAGGACTTTAAAAGTCTGATGTGGCGCAATGACTGTCTATGGTTTAAAGGGTCATTTAATGCTTTTAGTCTCAGAGAGTTTTGTCAAATGAACACATTACAGCTTAAAGCAAATCTTTCTATTCCCTATTATCTGTTGTTGACTGTATTTTCATATATAAAATTCATCCGGATTTATTTATTCTTGTGTTTAGAATCATTTAGTTTGTTCCATTTTTGGCTTAAAAGGATAAGGATATTTGTTACTGGGAGCAGATGAGGATTTGTCCTTATTCAAGAGATACCATATGAAATAATTCTTACGCTCCAGCCACAGAGCTCAGAAATAGATTAAGCTAAACTTCTGCCTTATCACTAACTGTTCAGGCTAGAGATTTGCCCCTGCTTTGTCGCATACTGCAGCACTCTTGATCCCTTTCTCATCTCATGGTGAGCAGCAGGGATCTCTGGAGCTGGGAATATCCACATAGCTAGTGCTTCCTTAGCACACTGCACAATCAGGAGCAAGAAGACACTGAAGGGGCAGAAAATATATAATTGATCAAAGGAATCTGTGGAATTCACTGCCTCATATTGGTAAATATTGTGGCTGCATTTTTAAAAAAGATCTGGATAATTTAATGATCATTAACACTGGAATACCATCCAGCTGCACTCAGATGTACACCTCATTCTCATCTGGTCAATTCCTACTGTTAATATTGTATTCTGCAAAGGTGTATATTGAGTGTTTTAAAGAAAACATCTGCTTTGTAACAGATTATTTGAAAGAACTGGTTTGATGGTCAGTGGGAATTTTGTGCTGCCCCACTCATCATTTTTGATACACTGTCTTATTTCATAGAAATGATTTGTTAGTTAAAAAAAAAGACTCAGAATATTAATGCAGCATCTGGCATTGCTGGAAGTGGCATTGTTCAGCAAATTCTCGTTGCTATGGACTTACTGGGAACTGGATACTGTAACAATAACCGCTGGTGTTGATGGGTTCAGATGCCTGTCACATTACAGTGGCACTGGGCTTTGGAACCCTCATCTAGTTCAGATGACTGAAGCTGGGCAGTAAATTTCCTCTCCTCCCAATGCCATAGAGTGTTACACCTTTATTATATACACTAAGAGGGTTTGCCTTATTGGTCAGCTGGCCTAAATTGCTTTTTTTTAAATTGTTATGGAATATGTATCTTAAGTCCCCTTTCCTCTTTGTCCTCATCTAGAGTTGGGCATAGTATTTATTAATGAGTCATATTTGTTACACATTTAGCCCCTTTCTGGGTAGTGAATCATTTACAGACCAAGCCTGCTTTTCTCCTAATGTATTTGTAATTCATTAGCAGTTTCTGTACAGTTTGAACAAATAGTTTTCAGATTAGGGGTTGTTTGCTTTGCTGTTTCACTATTTATGTGAAGTTATTGCTCACCTAAGTCACAGGGTATATTCTGCTGCCTGATTTGATGGTGAAATATTTAAATTGCAGAATAACTAATAATGAATCATGCTCCTGCCTAAAAAGAAATATGCTCCATTTTGTGAAACTTTGAGGCTTCTCAGACATTCCCCCCATTTTCCCTGGATGTCTGAATCTGTAAATAATAAAAAAGTCTCCTGAAATCAAAGTTAGCAAAACTCAGCACTTTTATTTATGAAAACAAGCATAAATCGGTTCATTTGCTATTTGACCAGCTCTACACGGGTCTTTGTTAAACAGAGTGAGAAAGTCCTGTTTTAGGAGTGAAATAGAGAAGAAGGGTGCTTTTTTTAAAGTGAACAGGTAGCAGATCCCTTTGAATTCCTCAATTTCTGCAATTAAAACGTTAGTTCTTGAAAACACTTTCTTTCCCTTGGTTAACCAGAAGATGCAGCACTATTAGCACAGACAGAGATGGAGCCCCTTTGAAATGTCACGGCACTGAGGGAAGCACAAAATGTCGTATTCTGAGACACTTGTTATAGAATGAAAAGGAGTACTTGTGGCACCTTAGAGACTAACCAATTTATTTGAGCATGAGCTTTCGTGAGCTACAGCTCACTTAATCTTCATTTCATTTTCTAAACTACAACTGAACGGTGGAGCTGGGAGATCATACTCATTCTTGACAACTTTGAAGAGGAGGAAGAGGTAATGATCCCCCTTATTCTCTGCTAGTGTTCTCAGTCTAACAATACAAAGTAGAACATTTAAATAGCGTCTCTTGCTCACTGCTTCTCTCACATTCTCCCTTCATCCCCCACTTCTCTGCCATCCATCCAATTTATTCTTCTATCTTCTACTTTTATCCCTCTTCTCCTGCTTGGATTTTCAGGCTCTTTAAATTTCTTCAGTTCCCCACTAAATTTTCAAAGCATTGTGTGTGGTTTTAGCCACACAACTCCCATTAAAGTCAGTGGGAGTCATTAAAGTCCACAGGCTCCGTATTAAAGTCAGTGGGAGCTGTGCAGTTAAACCCCTCTGCAGAGCCATGGAGCTTTTTCCTTCTCCATGGTCTTTATTCAGTAGCTTCATTTGAGACTTTACTGAGGTTTAATGTCTGACTCGCTCTGCAGCTGGGAGCTGACATCACTATCTCAAGAATTCTAATTTAATGATAATGTTTCTCTTAGAACTAAGTCAATATTTCCGGTATTAATTAGATTTGATGGCTTTATAGTAGTGGGAAAACAGTTTCGGGTACAGGAAACACCAAACTGTGTTCAGAGCAACTGATATGACAATTTATCTTAAGGACAGATAGGATCAGCAGTGGAAAAGAGGGGGACTATAAATATAATTTGTTATAACTTGGGGAAAATATTAAAAGGAAGATAATTCTGTATGGGGGAAAAAGAAACATTAGTTGGAAGCGTCACAATCACATTGTACAGTGAAAGTGCTGCAAGATTTTAACTCTCTGAGAGAGACATGGGCATCATATTGCTGTTTTTATTACTATTAGATTTTCAGCCCAAAGGATTGGGAGTTTTGGGTAATGGTGGGATAGACACTACTGGTAAAATTAATCCTTGCTATAATTTTACTGGGCTCAATGGAATCACACTAGACATGAGTTAGGTGACGGTCCCATCTGTAAGAATGAGTGCTTCATTATTACACAAATTAAATTTTATTAATTATTATATGGAGTAAATTACCAAAGTCACCTCCATTTGGTCATTTTCTGTTACCTCTGGAGAAGAACAAGAGAGTATCTGTCATTAAAAAGAGGAACAAAGAGTCAGCCTAACTTCAATACATGGAAAGATACTGGAACAAATTATTAAATAATCAATTTGTAAGCACCTGGAGAATGATAGAGTTATAAGGAATAGCCAACATGGGTTTCTCAAGAACAAATCAGGCCAAACAACTTAATTTCCTTCTTTGACAGGGTTATTGGCCTAGTGGATGGGAGGAAGCAGCAGATGTGATATATGTTGATTTTAGTCAGGCTTCTGAAACAGTCCCACATGACATTCTCATAAGCAAACTAGGGACCTGTGCTCTAGATGAAATTATTATAAAATCAAATGCACATTCACAAAATGGGGGATATCTGGACAGGTGGCAGTACTGCTAAAAAGGATCTGGGGGTTATAATGGATCACAAACAAGAATGTGATGCAGCTGCAAAAAAGATACTAATATCATATCGGGGTGTGTGTGTGTATTAACAGGAGTGTCATATGTAAGGCACAGGAGGTAATTTTCCCACTCTACTCGGCACTGGTGAGCCTCTGCTGGAGTACTATGTCCAATTTTGGCCCCACATTTTTGGAAAGATGTGGACAAACTGGAGAGAGTCCAGAGGAGAGCAACAGAATGATACAAGGGTTAGAAAACCTGACCTATGAGGAAAGGTTAAAAAACTGGGCACGTTTAGTCTTGAGAAAAGAAGACTGGGGGGTGGGGCTGCTAACACACTTCAAATATATTCAGGGCTGTTATAAAGAGGACAGTGATCAATTGTTCTCCATGTCTAATGAAGGTAGGACAAGAAGTAATGGGCATAATCTGCAAGAAGGGAGATTTAGGTGAGATATTAGGAAAATCTTTCTAACTCTAATGATAGTTAAGCTCTGGAACAGGCTTCCAAGGAAGGTGGTAGAATCCCCATCCCTGGAGATTTTTAAGAACAGGTTGGATGAACCTGTCAGGATAGTCTAGGTTTATTTGGCCCCGTCATGGTGCAAAGGGCTGGACTTGACGTCTTGAAGTCCCTTTTAGCCTTAAATTTCTATTATTCTGTGTTACAAATATTAATGTGTTGCAGCAAGAATTACCCCAGCTCCTCATAACAAAAACCATTTAATAAGGGATGAAATGTGGTGATGACATAAAAACTCATGGCTCTGGCAGATAGATAAGTGAATAATGCTATTTGGGCTGTGAAAAGGGAGTCTATAGCAGAGAAGCTGGCATCCATGCATTCTTTTTTCCATAATAAAAGTCATTAAGCCAAATTCCCTACACTTACAAATTGACAAAACTCCCTTAAAGTCAGTGGAGCTGCACTAATTTACACTAGAAGAAGATCTGATCCATTACCTGTAAGGCTGGATATGGGTCATTTGGTTAAATTGTGTTTACTGCAGTGTAATTATTCTTAGACTCATGCAATATTCTAGCTGGATCTGCATGCCCTCTGTGCCCTTTCCTTGGCTCTGCTTATAACCACCTGGAGTTGTGCCTGTGCTTTATTTGCCTTTAAAGCTTGACATTTTCTTCTGTCGTTAAGAAACTAATAGGAACATAAGAGAGAAAGTACGTTACCCCGGCTTCAGATCCAGTGACTGCAGGAAGCAAGTGTGTTCAACAGCATCAGTGGCTGGGAGCTAAGGGAACAAAGATCTCTGCTTACAAGTCTAGATACCATTTCTCACATTTTAACTTTTTCTCTATTATTTCAATTTCCTTTTGGATTTAAGGCCTACTACCTTGTAAAGATTAGGAATCCCCTTCCCCTGGAAGGCCATAATAGCAAGCGAAGTCTTGGTTTCACCTTTATTCTTAGAAGCAGGAGACCATTTGACAAACACATTTTATTGCAGCATATTGCAATCTACATTGACATTGCTTGTGCCAATAGAGACTGAGATTAAGAGCTGAACATCACTGAATATGGGTCCTGGTCAGGAGGCTCCTGAGTCTGTGTAGCAACAGGCAGATTTTTAGGATCAGCAGATGAGGAGTTAAGCATTTATGGTGGGCAAATTTATTAAAAAATACAAAATTAGCTCAGCTTTTGGCAGATTTTAGCGCTCATCTGCTGTTTGCATCAGACCACACTAAAGAAACAGGAACCACAGCATCCCCAAGGAGCAGCTGGGAACAGAATGTTCAACCTCTTCAAGCCACTTTTTGTAGATTAACAAATCTACATCTATTTACACACATACAATACACACATATTTTGGGAAGGGGGGTGGCCATGCATTGCATGTGCATTTTGTGTGTATGTGCATGCAAAGAGAATGAAGCATCTTGGGGAAAAACGGGAAAAAATCAGTTTAGAGAAAAATCTGCCAATTGGTGATCTCCTTGTCCTGTTTCATCCTCTCTTTTTTTAGTGCTAGAGATATTTGTATTTAATCAAGATCTGTATTTAAGAGCTCATCTGCTGCCATTATCCAACATAATCCTGTCTGCAGGAACTGGTTGAACTAAATGCAAATAAACATACATCCAGTAGGGATTTCCACAGGAGCTAAAATTCAGCCTTTGCTGAGGGCTAAAAGAAGGAATATACACCACTGAAGTCCCTTAGACTTTGTGCTGCCCATCTGTATAATGGTGAATTTCACTCAAAATAATTAGTATATATTAGTTCTCCAGAGTCACAAATGTGCCCCCAGGATCTTACATTTGAAGTAGAGATAAGAGGCACAAGGGTTGTGGACAGGCACCGGAGCAGTGTTGCCATCTCATTTTATCATGAGTCTCACAATATTTGGTGTTTTTCTTAAAGCCCAACCTCCTGGAGCCATACTAAATGATAATCTTGGCTTTCATTAAAAAAGTGTCGAGCCTTCATGGTTGCAGAGAAAAGCTGGAAAAAGTGACCCCCTAAAAGCTCAACAACCAGAAGGCAAATTAAAAGAAATAAAAATGAATTATTTTAAAAAATCTCATGATTTTTGTACTGTTGGGGTTGGCAATAGTGTTGGGGTTAGCAGTACACCACAGAACTCCAAGCTCTGAGGCCAGCCCATATTCTGTATGTGTCATTGCTCTAAGAAACTCTGCTGAGAACACAAAGCTCATTTAATCTAAGAGCCACAGAGCCAGAGCAATAAGGATATAGTTCGGTCCTTTTACACCTACTTCTCCAGTGTTGCTGTAAAGGAATTGTGGTTTGTTAATAGAGAAGTTACTCCCTCTACTGGCAGCATGTAGGAGTTCAATATCAGCGCGGTCCACACTGGTGGGCTCCATTCTACTAAAAATCAGAGAAACAATATTATCGGTAAAGTTGTAAAATGTCTCCCAACAAAACCAAACTAGCACTTGTAGCATAAGGGTTTTAATGCTGCTGCTGCTACAGGATTTTATTCAAATAAAAAGGAGTAAAATCTCTGTTAGTTCTGTGTTTAAAATTGAAGGTCTTTGTTGTAATTTATAAACAGCTGATGTTCACATTCACAGCAGATGGGGCCAATTCAGGGATATTTGAGCTCACAACATACAGTTTTTGTGATGTAGCATATAGTAATTTGGCTGAGACCTCCTGACCCATCTCTCTCTATCTGACACTCACATTCATACTCTTTCTCACACATTTCACAGACAAGGGTCCACTGAATGGATTCAATGGGGCACCTGGGGAATTCCATTCCCAGCCTCTTGGATCAAATTGCAAGGTGCTTGTTAGCAATAATAGCAGCCATGCAGCAAGTCGGGGCTCGGAGGTGAGTTAAAGACTAGGGTTGCCAGAGCAGAAGAATGACTTTGGCCTGTCAGTGCCCCTCAAGCCAAAGAGCAGGCACAGCTCTCCTAGATAATATTTAGTCCTGCCTTGAGTGCAGGGCTCTGGACTAGAAGACCTCTAGAGGTCCCTTCCAGTCCTATGATTCTATGAATCTGTTGGCTGTGAACATTATTCCATTACTGTAAGAGCAGATGTTATTATGCACTGGTATCATGCTTGGAGTGTTTTTTCAGGAGTTATAAGGCCATGCTGTCTCTAGTATTATTAGCTTTTATTGTGCCCTCAGTGAGGCTAGGTTCAGGTCAGCCTTCTAAACAAGTGAATTCTGGAGGAAACTTCCCATTTAGAAATTGTTCTTTTTTTTTTTTAAAGGGGGTAAGAGTTGGATGAAAGTAGGGGAGATATTGTTATGGGCCCTCTTTTCCATAAGGACAGAAGATTGAGCAAGGTGGATTGAAAGAACCACGGAAACTAGAATTTTAAAGTCTTAGGTGTGAAATGGATCTTAATCCAAGAAAAAAAAAAATCCTCGGGCACAAGGAGATAAGATCAGGTGAAATGAAGAAGGAATCTTTACACCATAAAACTAAATCTGATTAATGAGACATACGGGTCACTTACATTAAAGCTGCAACTGGCGATAAATCATTTTTGAAATGAAGATCTGAAATATTCGTGTATTCCTGGCAAAATAGGCAGATGGAATTAAATGTATAATACTAACCCATGAAGATTATTTATACAGCCACCTCTCATATAAATCTGCTTCACCTTGGCCCTCAACCCCACTGAAAATTATAACTATTATCAAGGGCCTCATTAGAACACAGCAGAAAGTGGCCGGAGGATGAGTGGATTTGAAAGGCTCTTTGCTGTTGTACGTGCTGTAGGAGCCTTGCTATACCAAGATTATGGATTCAGTATTTAACAGAGCATATTCTAGAGGTAGAGTATGCAGGAAATGCCAACAGTCTTGTTGATATTCCCCCAGCCAAGCATTCCCTTTGTGGGGTTAAGTGCCGCTGTGCTTTTTAACTCAAAATGAAGTTTGTCGTTAGAGCCAGGCCAGAATTTGAGTTATGGTGGCATCTTGCTAAGTGGCAAATTAAATTTTTTCAACTTTTTATTGGAAAACAAACAGAAGCTGACAAATTTTTAACTGAAATTTTTCAGTTGCCGAAAAAAATTTGCTTTTTGATGAAAACCTGAAAATTCTGGTGGAAAATTTTGTTGAAAACATTTTTACTGAAATTTTCTATGGAAACAAAAGCCATTACCCAAGCAGCTCTAATAACTAGTACAGAAACTTGATAAAGATGGTAAGGTGTGAACCAAACAGTACAGTGACATGGTCAGATCAGCAAGCAAGGAAGGTAATTTTGTCAGGGCGTCTCTGGATGGTCTAGATGGGGAGGGATAACGGATTTCAGAGAAGGCAAACTGGTCACAAACAAAGAGAGTTTGATGTTATCAGCATACCATCATGGAGGTTTATTCACAACACAAACACAGGGAATAGCAGGAGAGGCTGTAGGTTGGGATTGAGGGGTATCAGCAGAGCTGTATGTAGGATCCCAAGGACTGGCTAGCAGTACCTAGCACAATGGAATCTTGGTTCAGCTACCTAAACTTTCCCCTGCAAGTTCAACCAGATATAGGATTCTTCTTCACTTTCCGTTCTAAATTATTGTGAGGTGTTACTATGCAGTATGCATTATTTAACAGCTTCTACCAGAGGTGGCTGCATTTCAGCAGTCAGACACGTAATTCCTACATATACGGGCCTTGCTCCTAATTGTTTTGTGCAGGGATACCCTGGTGTCTGCATGGAGCCCCCAGTTCAGCACTGGGACCAAAGTTTGTAAATCAGTTGGTAAAGTGCTTTGTGTCCTTCTGGATGCTGTAGCAGGGCTGGAAGTGGGGATTGAGCAGCATTGGCAGAGCCATATTTGGGAAGCTTGTGTAGCATCATGCCGAGTCTATCTAGTGCTGCTAGTCTCCTAAAATGTGCTCTGTTCAGAATTGTGCAAGGAAAATCCTGTGTTGTTAGATTTTCCTAATGTTGGGCCAGTGATGTCTGTATTTTTGTTAAGGGTTAAAAAGCTCACCTGGATCAATAAAAGCAATTAATAAATGTTGGTACCTAGAGGGTTACAGATAAATCCATCCTATTCAATAAGTTCAGTGCCATAAAACAGCTTTTCTCTTTTAATTCTAGAGTTAGTTTGATAGTAAATGTGAAGAAATTAAAAAAAGGTGACTTACTAATTGCCTGTAAAATAAAAAGCAGATGGATTCTTTATTGCAGTTGAAGGAAGTTGGTAATATTAAGGTAAAATGTCAAATAACAATTGATTTTTCTCACACATAAAGGGGCGATTTATAGCTTCCTAGTTACTACAGGAGAAATTATCTGAAGTTCTAAAAAGTATAAGGCTAAATAAAGATGAAATCATAGGAATTTTTCTTCTGCAACTACAGGATGTGACTTACATACCATCAGGAGCAGCCTGTGCTCTACACTAGGACCCTCTGGATATGTCTACAAGCATTTTGCAGTGAGAGGGAATGAGTGTCCCAGCCCAGGTCAACAGACTTGGGGTAGTGGGCTCATGATAGCGCCCTAAAAATAGCTGTGTAGACAGTGGTTAGAAGTTGTGGTTTAGGCTGGGATTCTGAAGCCTACGGCACGAGGGTGGGTTTACATAGTAGGATACATAAAACCAGCTATTAAACAGTAAAAACACTATAAAGGAGAAGTTACACATTCATTTGTAGATTCATTCCCCACAATCTCCAGCCATTTTGATACTTAGCTTTACCAGCCAAATTCCAGTATCTTAAGATGAGCACTCAGATACAGTCTAGGGTTGCCAGGCATCTGGTTTTCGACCAAAACGCCTGGTCGAAAAGGGACCCTGGCGGCTCCGGTCGGCGGTAAACATCCAGTTGGTGGGCAGCAGGGACCAGGGGCTAAGGTAGACGCCATGCCTTCCCTGGCTCTATGTGGCTCCCAGAAGCTGCCGCCAGGTCCCTGCAGCCCCTAGGTGCATGGGAGGCACCGCGCACTGCCTGCACCCCAAGTGCCGGCTAAGTAGCTCCCACTGGCCAGGAACAGTGACCAATGGGAGCTGTGGAGGCGGCACTGTGGGTGCGAGGGCAGCGCATGGAGCCTCCCTGGCCACCCATGCTCCTAGGGGCTACAGGGACCTGGTGGTTGCTTCCTGGGAGCCGTGGTAAGTGCTGCTGGGACCCTGCACCCCCTGCCGTACCCCAACCCCCTGACCCAGCCCAGAGTCCCCTCCCACACTCCAACCCCCGCCACAGCCTGGAATACCCTCCTGCACCCAAATTCTCTCCCAGAGCCCGCACCCTGCAACCCCCTCACACCCCAACCCCCTGCCCCAACCCAGAGCCCTCTCCCATACCCCAAACCCCTCATCCCCAGCCTCACGCTAGAGCCCTCACACCCAGCTGGATCCCGCACCCATCTCCAGCACTCAAACCCCCTGCCCCAGCCCTGTGAAAGTGAGTGAGGGTGGGGAAGAGTGAGCAATGGAGGGAGGTGGGATGGAGCGAGCAGTGGCTGGGGTATCAGAGAAGGGGCAGGGCAGAAGCAGGGCCTTGGGAAAGGGTGGGGCAGGGTGTTTGATTTTGTGCAATTAGAAAGTTGGCAACCCTAATAGAGCCCTGTGTAAATTCAAAAGCGTGTCTCTTTCACGAACAGAAGTTGGTCCAATAAAAGATATTATCTCACCTACCTTGTCTCACTTAGATACTGTGGTAGATGTCTTAGATCCGATAGATCAGAACTCGGAACTCTGGGCAGCCCCTAGGAAGGGTGATGTTAGCCTGTCTTGTCCTGTGGCCTTAGGACAACAAATGACTGAATTGGTGCAGTGCCAGGCCACTTTCAGGAACAGATCTGACTAATAAGAAAGAGATTCAAATACATCATCATTCTAACGCACCTGATAGCATTTTGGATACACAAACCTTATCCTCAGCAAAATACTGTATTTGGCATCTACAATTTCACTTAACAAAACTGACAGTAATATTTACTACACAAAATAGATGGTAAATAGCAAGGATGTTGCCCTGGAAATGATACATTTGAAACATTAATGATAAGTGCACACAAAAGAAGCTTCCCTGTTCATACACTATCTGGGTAGCGAGCTCCTGGAGTGAGTGTGTGTGTGTCACACTCTGATTTGCGTTTGGTTAAAAAGCTCTGTTGTATATTGTCAGAATCAGATTTATGATTCCACTTTTCTACATTTTCAGGGTTTGTCTGAGCAGAATTTTCAATGAGGCCACTAGGTTCAGCTGAGCTTTTCTGTGCCTGTCAAGTGAATCATGTATTTCTGGTTAAAATGACTGTGAAGTTAAAACTCAGGCTTTTTTCTAAATAAGTGAGCAACAGATACATGTAAAATGTACTGAGGATGGAACAGTATGCTCTCAGTAGTTTTATGAGTAAGTTTCTAGTAAATTCAGTGGAGATGCCCCAGGGGCCAGGAGTTTTGTACAGTTCTGACTGGCTAAGCTAGTGAGGCGGGGGCAGGAGATAGAAGTTCACAGGAACACGGAGATCTGGGTGAAGGGTCGGAATGTGGGGGGAACACATGGCTTGGATCAGGGTTATACAAAACCTGGTGCCCCAGTCACAAGACAGCAGTTAATAACCTTTGATACCAGTGGCTACTGTTAAAACATATCCTATCTGTCCTGGCTGAGAGCACCAAGTGTTACAGTAAGTTATACCTGGATAGATTGCTACAGCTGAAAGTGTTGGAGAATCTGTCTCCTGACTGGTAAGTGTGATTCCTGGATTTTGTAGGATATCATAGACACAGCTGCTGACAATATGTGTGTAGAAGTGGGCTGGAGTGTTAAGAAATTAAAAATCATGATGTTTTAAAAGCAGATATTTTGCTCAGATTTCCAAAGGAGATTTATTTAGAGACTGGGGACTTTGAACCGAACTTCACACTCTTATACAGCCTGATTTCTACTAGCTTTATGCAAAGAGCCACAAGAATGATTAAAGAATTGGAAAAGATGCCTTATAGTGAAAGACCCAAGGAGCTCAGTCTAGTTAGCTTAACGAAAACAAGGCTGGGGTGACTTGATCAGTCTACAAATAACTACATGAGAAACAGAAATTTGTTAATAGAGGGCTCTTCAAGCTAACTGACAAAGATGTAAAAAGATCCAATGGTTGGAAGCTGAAGCTAGGCAAATTCACCCTAGAAAGAAGTACAAATTTTTAACAGCAAGGGTAATGAATCATTGGAACAATTTATTAAGGATTAACCACCACTGGACATTTTTAAATCAAGATTGGATGCTTTGCTAAAAGATCTGTTCTAGTTCAAAAGGAAATAATTTAGGAAAGTCCGATGTCCTGTATTACACAGGAGGTTAGACTAAATGGTCAGAGTGGTTCCTTCTGGCCTTATAATCTATTGATCTCAATGGTCAGAAGAGACCAAATTATAACTCGCATTCATTTGACATTTGATGAAATGAGAACAATTTTTCCAAGTCCCATCTCTGTTATATCACAGAATGTTGAAGACTTGATGTTTAGTTAGTATTTCATGTGGAGTAGCATGGTAGGCATAGTGGCTGCATGCTCAATGCTGAGGCTAGCTTAAATTTTTTAGTATTTCTTTGCCATTAGTTCTCCATGTTCATGGCAACAAATGACAGAACAATCTTGTTATTTCAAGCCCCCTCCATCCAAAGTCTGGTTCTGTCACTCTGTCAGTGTGCACCTCGTACTGCAATGGCATTCATCCCACACTCCATCTATTCAAAGGTTTGATCCTGGGTATGTATATCTCAGATGGATGCTTACCTCTGTGTGCATGTTTTTCAAAGCTTTTTGTCAGTAAGATATTTTTTTTTGTCTGAGATATTGTCTGTGACTAGTGTTCATTCCCTGCCCTCGTGACCATGGAGAGAACAGAAGTTCTGCATTGCCCCCAGCATACTCATAACACTTGTAGCTCTGCATTCAGACAATTTATAATCAAATCTCAGCTGGTCACCTACTGGACTCAGAAAGGAATTTTTTTACTCAGTGCACAATTGGCCAGATGTATTCTGGGTTTCTTTCACCTTCCTCTGATGTATCAGTGATTGGCGAGAACTGGAGGTAGGACACTAGACAGGGAGAATCAGTGGTTTGAAGTGGTACCAAGAATTCCCTTTCTTAGATCCCTGGCTGCTGTGCCTTGCTCATATGGTCAGGTCATAATGATTGCTAGATTTGAGGTTGGGAAGGAATTTTCCCTTAGATCAGATTGGGAGGAACCTTGGAGGTTTTTCACTTTCCTCTGCAGCCTGGAGCACAGATCAGCTGCCGGGTATATCTCACCTAAACAATCCCCTGTTGTTGCATGGGCCTTAGGCATTGGTGGCACCTCAGTCTCTCCTGTTCTCTGCCTGTAGCACACAACAGTTCCGTTTCAACACAGCTAATGTGGTGAAATGTAATGGCCTGTGATACACAGGAGTTCAGACTAGATGATATAATGAAAAGGGACAGAAGGTGGCTGAAATTTGAGAAGTGAATGGTTGAAAATGGCAGAATTTTTGTGTGATCTGAAAGTTATCTTTGAAATGAAAGGGCCTGTGGCTATTGGATTATCCTTCTGAAGGAGATTCCATGACGAAGCAGTATTTCCCTGCTGTGAAACTGAAGGAGAGCACTTCACCCACCACCCTACGCTGGAAGTAAAAATGAACTTTTCTTGTCTTTGTGTACTGCAAGTACGTATGGCAGAAAAGCCCCTCCACTTTCTGCTGTGGCATTGGCATAGAAGGGTAAAAGTATGTAGCTTGGAATAGAATAGAAGATGCTAGAGATTATTTATTGTATCAAATTACATAGAATTATCCTAAATGATTATTGTGGAAGAAATAATGTTGTTAAAGTACAGAAATGTTTTAAACCAGTTTCTTGTATGTTTGGATGTTTGGTGTTATGAGGATATCGAGTGTGGAAGACTGGGCTTTGTGACAAACCATTTTTTGAAAATTCCCTTTTCCTCACAATATCTTCCTTCAGATGTGAAAAAAGATCCACCCTCTACAGTTCATTGGAAACTAATGGTAAATAAGATAATAATGTGTTGCTGCTCTTGCAATGAATGTTCCCTTTAGGCACTCCTACTCATCACCACTAGATGGCAATATATACCAACAATTCCTGGTTAGAAGACAAAAAGAAAAGGAGTACTTGTGGCACCTTAGAGACTAACAAATTTATTTGAGCATAAGCTTTCGTGAGCTACAGCTCACTTGAACAGTGACATTACCAGCAGGGATTTATGCACATAAAGGGCCAGATTTTAAAAAACGGGCCTTCTGTTTTTTGCACTTGCATATAATTGTGGGTACAGTCATTTTCAAAGAGCTTTAACTTCTTGCATTATGTTTCACACTAAAAACATTTGTTGGGGTCCCCTGGCCTGGTACCCAGGATTTTTGTGCATGTCTTCCTCAAAGAGCACCAGTTATTTTTCCATGTAAACCAGAAGTGAGCTCCCCTTGGCCAAACTGGAAGGAGCTGTGCTAAGCAGGGTTCAGCTGACAATTGTGCTTTGCACCTTACCTAGGGAATCCGACCAGTCTGTGGGCCTAAGGCATGCCCTGGGTGAGCTGGCACCTCAGCTGTTAATATATTGCCAACTCTTCTCTCTTCTCCGTTGGGGACTGGAGCTAAGAAGAGAGCCCCAGTGCAGACTCTCAAAGAAAGAAGGGTCAGGCCCCAATAATGACAATCTGAAGCTCCCCTCAGTGAAAGGGACCGACCACAGGAGCTGCACTGAGGAAAGACCAAGGCATGAGTTTGAAATGGATAGTAATAAATTCCTCATGGTCTAATCACTGTTAAGGGTAAAGCACTGCCTTTTACTAAGCCAGCAAGGGAAAACATGAAACTCTAGCCAGACTCCCTGCACTGGATCTAATCCACAAGTTCTGAGGGGAATTATGAACTCAAACAGCCACAGCAGCATGGTTTCCCTCAGCCTGAAAATTGTCCTGAGCTGCTTGAAAGAGGAGGGAGAAAAGAGGAGGGAGAAAAGATCATTTCAAATAGATAATACTTGGACTACTCCAGCAAGCTGTAACCTTCTTGGTAATAAGATGGCTCAGTTTTAGCCCTTCCAGAGCCTAGCAGGATGAGGGTCACCCAGGAGCAAGCAAAGGGCGCAAAAATTTCCCCAAGACAAACTCTCTTCCTGTCACATTTACCTGAAAGACAGCGCAGGCCCCTCCACAGGACCAGTCACAGGTCCTTCTGCAGGCCTGTCAGCCATCGCTTCTAGAACACCAGACTGTCCACAGATCTGCGAAGCGCATGCTCCCTGTCCAGAGCTCCTTCCCTCCCCTCAAGGCTGCTGCCTCATTTGTTTTTGATTTCATGTTTACAGCTTATACATTCCAAGCTCCTTTCAGTAAATTACAAGTGTGTTCGCCAGCTTGTTGTCTGGGCCCAAGGGAAGAAGCTATTTATTCTCATTGCTGGACCCCTGCCATCATGGGACCAGCATGTCTGAAGGGCAGAAGCCTTCACAAGAAGCTGACAAGGACAGTTACTCCTGTGGTTCACGGCTCGAGGACAGCAAGGCACCACGGTTCCTGCTGTGACTCAGGACTCATTTGAAAATAGCGGAGATGCAAAGGTTAAGGTAGAAAAATGGAGCCGTCTCATTCTCAGGCCCAATCTCACTTGCCATTTTTGTTTCCATATAAAAATAAAGGATTATAATGGATCCCTTCATGTCAGGGTACTGGGCAGCTGCTTACTGAAGAGTCTTGTGGCTTTTAAGGTCAGGGCAACAGCATATGTTAACTGGTTTTACCTCAGTCTAAACTCTCACGCACAGGGACTAGTGGGCCCTTCCCTCAGCGTTTAGAACCAGCTTCCTTGCCGTGTGAGGACTGTTGGTGGCTGAGAGAGGCACATTCAATGCTGCTGCTCAGGGAAGCCAAGCTAAGGCCCAGTCAGGAGCAGTGACTGGGCAGGTGCAGGTTTTGAGAGGCCGTGGAATAGATGGAAGAACCGGTACTAGGCCAATATAGGGCCTCCCCACAATAGTGGTCTTTGGGACAGAACAAAGAGAGACCTATGAGCAAGAGAGAATGGGACAATCAGCCATCAGTGCAAGGAGCCAGGAACCAAACCTTAGCTGTGGCAGAGTGAGGAGAGGCCCAGCTGGCAGCATAGGGATCAGGCTCAAAATAATTCAGCAATTCCCAAACTTCTGAAGGTGTGAGCCTCGCTTCAGGAAAGTGAAACTAGTCACTGCCCCTCCCAAAGAGGCCTCGTCACCCAATGTATACACCTTCACGCTCCTTGGCTAGTCTTCCACACACCGCATCCTGTACAGGGGAAATTCTGAGTTAGGCTTTGGGACCTGGGGAGGCTGCTGGAGGGATGGAGAATTGGGGTGAAGCAAGTTAAAAGAGCCAAGATCCTAGTTTCTTATTGTTTGGGTAACATGGCAGCCATTGTATCATGCTTTTGCAAGCGGATTTAATTGGCCGCTCCGAGGAAAGCGCTGTGCGGGGCAGGTTTGCAATGAGACATTGGGCTTAGCCAGAGGATAGGAATCATTCAGGTGATGGTAACTCTGTTTGTGTTTCTGGGGAGACTTGTGTCCTCTCCTGCCCACCTTCCCTGCACTGTCCCCTGGAGTTTGCAGAATTTTGTTCTGTGATCAAATCCCCAGAACCAGGGGACCAGGAAATGGGACTTCCCCCTCCTGATTTAATCAGTTATGACTGTGACAATGCTCACCACCTGGAATGTGGTGAGGGGAGCCCCCGCCAGCCTCATCACAGTCTCCAGGCAGCCATGTCCCCCTTGGGAAATGCAGGTGCTAGGGGAATATATGTAGTTTGCCCACCAGGCCTGGCAGAAGGTTAATGATGCAGACTCACCTGCCCCATGTTTCATCTGCATCTGAGAGAGAAATAACTTTACCTAATTTGAGGGAAGTTGGTGCATCAGAAGGAGTGAAATGCTATGTGTTTGTGAGTGAAAGATGGGTGTTTTTCCATTCCAAAATGGCCTCATTTGAGAGCTGAGGAGAGGCCTTACCAATAGGCCTCTTTGCTTGCTCCACCCTCTAGGACCACATGCTTGGAATTTGGAGGAGCTACTTACAGAGCAATCAGAGTTAGGGTTTTTCCCACAGTGTCACTGACATTTGTTTTCAGCAAAAGTACAAAAATCAGAGGGGCTGCAGAACTTTCCCCCGGTGCACAGGCCCTGTCAGTGTAGTGAAGCCTGCCAGCCTCTATGAGCCTTAACCCGTTACCTCTTGGCTGAGACTGCCAACAAGAGGGCTAATGGCAGTGTTTATAGGGTTGTGATGTTAACAGCTTCCCACAAGGAACCAGGCTGAGACCAGCCAACCCATTTCCCACAGGTTGGTCAACAGCCATTAGACAATAATCAGATCAGCTGCTACCAGCAGGAGCACTGAACCAGGTATCAAACCCATGAACCATCCTCTTCTCTGACACTGAGCTTAGTAGCTCCCAATGTTTAAACTTAATTTTCTGTGCAGCATGAACCTGCTATGCAGCATGAAGGCGGTCATGGGATGACAGCCACAACTAGAAATCCCAGCAACAAAAGGTTACACAACCCAGGCTGGTGCACTGAAAGCATTCCCTAATGCAATGTGATAGATTCATGGGCAGGTCCCTTTCCCTCCATCCAGGAGGTTGAACCAGCAGCACTAACAATTAAAATCTGCAGGAAGGAAATCTGGGATGATAACAAGATGTGCTCGCAAGCCTGTACTAGTGGAGAATGAAAATGCATCTGGTAGAAAGAGCTAAAGAGGGAACTTTTTCGAAATCTTACAGTGGAAATGGCTTGGTTTTATTTTCCTTAAAATTTTCCACAAACTGCATCAGATGTTGACAGAGTGCTCTCAGTTTAATACCATACGTAATGGTCCCTCAAGATGTGTCTTTGTTGGCAGCCATACACTTCTTGGGAAATCTCAGTTTGTTCTAATGCCAACTGCATTAGCATGGCCTTTAAAGAGATGCGACGTTAATGGCAGGGCCGTGCCTTTTGCCAGCAGGAGTTCTTGTAGGCCAATAATAGGCAAAAGACAGTCAATCTGCTTCAAAAAGATGAGGTGGTCTTCATCCATGTGGAACTGGGCTTCTTATTTGTTCTTTGCCAATTGTTGGCAGCAGTCCTTTTCAATCTCTATAACATGATCAGATATCAAGGGGATGGACATTAACATAAATAAATGAAATACCGTCTAAGGGATAAGGGGAAAAAATCTCACTCTGCAGCCTTTTCAGGGCAATAAGGGACTTGCAGGAAGCCCATTCTCCCATATACAGTCTTCTGAAAATTGGCCTCTGCCATTTACTCTGCTGCTGTGTGAAGACAACATGGGCCCTTTGGCCGTGTCTGTACTGGGCCTCTGCTAGTGATTGGCAGCCATGTTAAAACCCAGTTTCTAATGCTGTTGGGCTAGCCTGTGTAGATGGAGATAAATTATCTTAAAACAGTGTTCAAAACCATGCTTTATACCATAAGAACATAAGAACGGCCATACTGGGTCAGACCAAAGGTCCATCCAGCCCAGTATCCTGTCTACTGACAGTGGCCAATGCCAGGTGCCCGAGAGGGACTGAACCTAACAGGTAATGAATAAGAACATAAGAGTGGCCATACTTGGTCAAATCCCTAGGCGTAAGAGCAATGCTTTCCTAAGAGTCCTGCTAGGCAACATCAACACTTTCAACTCCATTACCAAATCCGACCTCATGTTCAAACAGTTTCCAAGCCTCCAAAAAGGGTTGTGTGTCCAAATGATCCATGGCTTTTACATTCAGATTATGGAACATTCATCAACCTGGTTTGTTTGATTCTTCAGAAATATGTTTTGGAATTTGATTATCAACTGAGCAGCTCTTTCCTGAAGGACCAAGAGCAGAATCTGACCCCATGTATCTTTTATTTTTTTAAGTGTCCTGACGGCAGTGATGCAGGCAGTGGGCACACGCCCACAGAACTCTGCTTATGGTTTGATTGTGCAGCTGGTAGTATGTGAAGTGGCCTAAGCAAGACAAATGTGTCCAAAACAGGGGAACTTCTCAGCATTGGTTCATGGAGAAGTAGTGGATGATTTGACTTGTACACACACCTCACTCTGGGCCCCTGCAGTGTCTATCAGAGCAGCTCCAGAAAGAGGATTTTCCAGAGGTACATCATCCATGAGCTTAAATGAACTTTGACCTCTGTGTTTCAGGGGATAATTTTTATAATAGTTACAGAAGAGTTGGGAGAGGGATATGGTCTCAGAAGTGATGAGCAGGAGATGTGGGGTGGGAATTTTCATCTGGTGAAGACATAAGAAACCTGAGTGCACACACACAAAGCCAGTGGTCAGAAGCTGATTTGATAAGACCCTAATTCAGATCAGACCCTGGGGGTACATTTTCAGTAAGGTACATGACATTCTGTGAATGCCAGCAAGGCATTGGCTAAAACCACCACACGCGCACCTCGTTGCTGTTAGAGGAGCGTAGCAAGGTGCACTCGTCCCTTTGAGGGATTCTCCTTCCCAAAGGACAAACCCAGGATGGGATTGGGCTAACCTGCTATATACACATGTGTTAGCAGAGGCACTAAGGAAACAGTTTGTGGGAGAATTAATGAAGGCATTTCCAGGTAAAGGAAAGGAGCAGATAGTGACTCCAGAAAGGACCATTCCCAGCAGTACCTGCCAGTAGTGACATCTGAACCCAGATTGCTTTTTCAGGAAATCTCCTCTTGTCCAGGTGCTTCTCTTCCAGAGAATGAATAGCTACAGTTGTCACTGCCTGCCTGTTGCCCGTGCCCTAGAATTCCCTCCAAGAGACTGTAACTCCTACAGTCTTCAGCACAATGGAAATGGGATCAGGCACGCGCAGTCAACAGGCTTTCTCTTACTCTGAAGCAGTTTTCTCCTTTTGGAATGGTCTCTGTGGTTGCCATGACAGTGGCCAGCTGGGTAGTAAGACAAAGGTGGGGAGCCTGTAGGTTTAAGGGAGACCCCTTTGTGGTGTTTGATTGACTGACTGAATCAGTGAGTTGTATCTGGGTAAGAAAGTATAGGAGCAGACCCCTTTCTTCCCCTCACTGGGTTCCCAGGGCCCTGAGCCCTCCTGTAAATAAGGGAAGCATTTGCCCTGGGACTATGGGTACAGACACTCATGTAAAAAGGGAGATTCCTTGGTTTTATTTGTTAGGTCTCGAATGGTGGAATGAAAGAACTTAAAATGGGAGTAACTGGAACTGCCAATCTGCCCACTCCAAATCGTTCATTTTATTGAGAATATCCGCAGCTTGGAGTAAATATCATCACTGGCCACTGTGCCCTTTACCATACCCTCTGGCCCACTCTGACACTTGGCATTCCCTGTCCTTGCCATCTACTTTAAGAAGCTCATGATGCAGAGGACAGCCTTAAACAGCTGCCTGAGGAGTAAGTCAATAAGTTACAATAGGCTCCAGAGCAGATCAAGAACACACTTATTGAGCTGTGGTGGGAAGGGTGACTGTCCATGGTCAGGGGAAGGGAGTCTTGCAGTTAAATGTCACTTTCCTTATTCACCCTAAGAGTAAACAGAGCTCCAGTTTGATGCCACAAGATAAAACTTTATCTGTAGCCTTTTAATTACTTAAATACTGGATGTTATTTCCATGCCTT
The DNA here is from genome assembly GCF_965152235.1 of Eretmochelys imbricata. NCBI lineage: Eukaryota > Metazoa > Chordata > Testudines > Cheloniidae > Eretmochelys > Eretmochelys imbricata. The sequence continues at coordinate 16,394,133 of NC_135598.1, forward strand.
GCATTGCTTCCTCCCTCACTCTGTTCTTCAGGGAACTGCTGAAATTGAAAGGTAATTGTGAACTTGCTGTAATTAGCAGTATTTGCTCCCAGTCATACATTGCACCTGAAAGGAAAAGCAAGTTCTACTAATTAGAAATGAAACTCTTAAATTAATCTATTATAATCTTGATAATGCAGTATAAATCTCAAATTAACTGAACAAATACATCATCCAAAAGTGACTCCTCTGGTGCATATTTCTAATGTACAATTTCCATACCAAATTATTGGAGTTTCTGGGCAAAAAGGAGGAAGAAAAGTTGGAAGAAAATGTTTATATAGCTTTCTTCAGTGCTTGCTAGAATATAGTTTTATCCTTGCAAATGGATTATCTAGAATTTAGGCCAGCAAACAGTGAGGAAGGAGGATTGTGGAAAATGGGTGAATATCATGTCTGTGATTAAATACATACAGTGTATATAACTACACTCATGGTATCAGCATCACCAGCACAGCACCTCTGTTGTACTTCATGTCAATCACAAATCATGGCTTCATAGCCGTGAATGGATGCACAAACAATGAAACCTGCAATTTTTGGTTTGGGAGGGAGTGTGGTTTGGTCATGAATGAATAGAGCAGGGGACTGGATGTCAGGAGTCTATTTTCAGCTCTGCTGTGGACTAGCTGTGTGGCTTTGGAAAATTCATTTAAGGCCAGATTTTCAAATGCTCAGTATCCACAATTGGGGCCAGATTTTCAAAAGAACTCAGCACCCAACATGCACTCAATGTGCTGAGCTTTTTTGAAAATTCTGGCCTAGGAGTTACTGAGTCTCATCTGAGACTGTTTTTTCCACAGGCTAATAGGCGAAGAATGCCTGGGGCCTGCCATGGAATGGAATAGCATAGACAAACTTTCACATTTAAAATAGTTTCCATCTTAAAATAATGTGAACCAGACTCAATTAGCAATTATCCCTTATTTATTATGAGCAAACAGAATTCTAATTAGCCTGATTTGTGCCTCAAACACCTCCTCAGATTGGCTTGGAAATTAAGATATCAGTTGTACTAGTAATTATGGTTTACCATCAAATTACCTCCCCCCAAAAAACTATTAAATTGGCCATGGCTGGGTTTATATTTGTCTCAAAACTATGTCCAATGAGGACTGTGCAAGTAAATACAAACAACCAGGAAACAACTCAGAATCCTGTGCCAAAACAGCAATTAGGGTTTGAGAGCTAAGAAGTTTTAGCTGGAGCTGAAGGGACCAGCTCACTGTGAAGGTGAAGTTTAATGTGCATTGAGTGGACACCTTGAAGTCGATGGGCATAATTCACTGTCCTGTGGCACAGCTGGTGCAAATGGACCATGCAGGCAGGGGATCTGCCTCCCTCCCCGGAGATGCTTCCGATATAAGGGCTTCCCTGGCCAGGGCAGGACTGATACAGCAACCCTATTCCATCCCCTACAGGGAACACGGTCCAGGTGTGAAGGACTAGCGGTGTGCATGGAACACTGCTGGCTAGTCCCAGCAGTTGCAATGGCCCCTTGGGGCCATAGGCTGTTGGGCACAAGCTAGGCCAGCCCTAAGCTGATCTAACCTGTTCCAGGGGACAAAGTGGACCCAGCTGGACCAGGGAAGCAGAGAGGAGGTTAAGGATAACAAATAAATGTTGTTCCTAAACCAGTCCCTCCAATAGCTCTACCTTGTCCACTGTATGATGTATAAACTTCTGTCCTCACTTTCAACTTCCTGCCCCCACAACCCCAATTTCAATCAGTCTAGTGACTATCCAAAGCTAATATTAATGCCTCCTGCATATTGAGTTACTAACTTCCAACCCTTTTTTGCTTTCTTTCCTTTAAGAACTGCGTAAGAGCAACCAGCTCTTGGTCTAACAACAGAGACTGAGCACCGTGGTACAATTAAACAATGATTTGTTCTTCAAAATGTTCTCTTAATTGCAGCACACTGATCTCTTCAGGCACCTGAACAGGAGGAATTAATTGTGAAAAAAATTGTTAAAATAAGACGAACACAATCCAGAATTCATATTTCCTTCATTGAAGCATAATTACCTTTTTCTGTAAATCGATTCTGTCTCAGTTGGGGTGGGCCCTTCCCGACAGAACTGGCTAGCTAAAATAGCCATTCCCTTTGTGTTAGGGGTACAAATACTACAAAGGAGAGAGAGTGTAACTTCCTTGAGATGCTATGTACAAATAAGTATGAGAAAGGCCTTATGAAAATGTATGCTATAAAAAGCCTTTAACGGCTGTCCTAATGAGCATGCAAAGACAAAAAATACAAAAATAAAACTTTCCCCCCACAGCCTTAGCTCTGCCCCTTGTGTGTATGAATCATTACAATACAGTCTTTAAGGCTGTAGTTATATAAATTATTTGCATAATACATATGAGGTAATATAACTGCTGAGACACACAGGTCAACTTTCTTAGGTGTAATACAGGGGCTGTTACAGTTAATTACAAAGTTAATTTAACTGCTGTGTATATGGGAAAGCTAACCAATTTCACTATTATACTTAATGTTTGGCTGCTGTTCCTATACAGTTTACTTCATGTACAATTAGTATAGAATTATGTACTGTATTGTAGTGCACACATACACACAGGGAGCACACGATTCTATATTTGCTTGACTTTTGAATCAGCAGCCCTGCCTTGCCCAGTGCACAAAGTCACTAAATATTTTATTATGTAGCTGATTTAGCCATCCATGCATGCACAGTGCAGCTGAATTTCCTTTGGGAGAGCATAGGTAAAGAGCAATGTGTTTTGTTGCTGTCTTTTGCAGGGAGGCTGTGATAAAATGTAACATTATTTGTGGTGCAGCTAGAAAGTAATTGCTGTGAGGTGATGACCTATCAGAATATACAGTTAGATATTATTTGCAAAGTAAAACAACCCACAAAGGTAAAAGAAAACACTGCAAAGACATTCTCCCTTGGCTGTCTGTCTCTGGAACATGCTTCCTTCCTTCTGAGGATTAGAAATTCACTAGAGACCACATCTAATATTGCACACAAATGTTTAGATCTCACAGTGAGATAAGCAGGTTCTGTTTCAAATAGACACCACACAATTGTGTCTTTAGATCCAGCATACAGACTGATTCAGACGTCACAATCCTAAAGTTTTATAGGTTTGAAAAACAAACAAAATGCTGGAAAAAATAAAATTCTTCTCTACCTTTTCTGACTCTGAATTAAAATCAGTACCAGCAAGAGAGGGGCCAGCTGTCTCCAGGCTGATCCGTCTCCTTTCTTTGTGCTGGTTGTGGAGCCTGGAGCACAGCTCAGGAGGGGAAGTAATGGTGCAAAGGAAGCCTCTGTGTCCTCCTGAGGCTGAGGTAGTCATGTGCCCGTCTGGTTCCTGGGCATAATTTAGATGTACATTTTGGAAAAATAAACATTTTTAAAAAGAAAAAAATGGCATTTTGTTGTACACATGTGCTTGAATGTAAAGAATTATTTGGGTGAATTTCTAGAGTGGAATCTTCCTAACCCAGATCGTTCTCAACATTCCAGATCCCCCTATACACAGATACACTGTTGGTCTCTCTACCTCTTTCCCAGCAAAGATTTAATAGTAAGGACAGTACTATAGTGAGCAATTATAATACCAGCTTCAGTACCATTAAAGGATAGCTTGCCGAACATGTACTAGTACATTCTGAAGAGGTATCATCAATAATTAAAATTAAACTATAATTGTTAATAGGTATGACCACCATAAAACAGGAAGAGATTAAAGACAATAATAAATCAGCTTCATCAGACTTCCAGAATACATAATCCAAAATGTAATAGCCAAAAGGCAATTGTCAGTATAATAGCTTGTCCCACTGTCTGTAAAATGCATTGTGGTATTTCTTCCATTTCAGTAAGAAGAATCTAGGACACAGACAGCACAGAATAGAACATTTGTATTATAATAATTCAAACTACCTGTTTAAGTCTGTCACATGAAAAAATAGCTTTCCAGCCCCCACATTGTGGCCTGGCACAGGACCTCAGCCAAAGCAGCATTCAGTTGATGAGATTAAGTTGTTAGGCCCTCACTTATCACCTGCAGACTGAGGCTTTGTACATTATGAGATCATTTCCTGGTGCATGTACAACATGCTATTTCAGCTTGGCTCCATTCAAACAGGACAATTTACTGAGACCAAAAGGGTCACAGTTACAATCATATCATAGAAAAATACCCGCCTAGCCAGGTCACCCATCTGACCCTTTGTATTGGCTCTTTCAAAGGAACCAGTCAGAGAAGGTTGTAGCAGATATAGGGGGGGCTTTTTTGTTCAATTTCTATCCCATGCCCGTCACCATGGTCTGCAAGCTCTCCTTTAATGGTATTGATGGGCTCAATATAAGAACCTGCGAGGTCACAGGATCAGCATTTTCTTGTTTGCACTTACCCATGAATTGGAGCCTGTTCAGCCTCACTCTGCTCTTTATGTGGCCACAAGACACACTTTGGCTGTGGGAAAAAGTTACTGCTTTGCTAGAGGGCACAACTAGTACTCAGACCAGTCACTGAGCCCATCACAAAATAACTCTTCCCTCCTCCAAGGGCAACACCCCCATTGAAATACTGGAAGAAGGAGCAAAGCTTGGACATTGGATATGGCCACATTGTTTTGCCACGGCGTTCTCAAACACATTTCCCAAGGAGAGGGAGGCTTGGGAGAGCAGGTCCATGGCTCTCAAGGAATGGTTTCGTGAGTAGAGACTTATCAAATGCTTCCTTAACGACAACCAGATCCCTACTTGAAGGAGGACCCTGACAGTCTTCACTGGGAACTGATCCAGTCCTTTCTGTTCCCTCCAGGAAGGATACAGCTTCTCCAGAAACTTAGTGAAGGACACCAGCCAAAACTGAAGCAGAGAAACCCTGTCATTTGTCTCCTGCAGACACTGCTCTGCTATCATAGGCATAGACAACACTTTCTGCATTCACAAATTAACACAAAAATTCCTCACACACAGAAAAACTTGGCCGCTCGAGGGCTGAGACAGCCTGCATTAGCCAAGGTGGCCGCCACTGTGAGGGTATTCACACAGATTATGACAGAAGTGGCAGAAAGTTTTACTTAGGCCCAATCCAAAAACTCATCAAGATCAGTAGAAGTTTTTCCACTGAGCATAACAGACTTTGGATCAGGCCTTTGTACACTGTGTGCTGAGACCACTGCCATATCATGCTCCCTAGTCTGTCTATTGCCACCTGTTAGCTCTTGTCTTTTACTTGGATTGTAACCTCTTTGGGGCAGGAACTGTCTTTTTGACTGTATTTATACAATGCTTAGCACAATAGGGCCCTTACCTCTGAATGGTGTTCCTAGGTAATACTGAAATATAAATAATAATAATAATAAATTAATATAATTAATAAAAATAATTAAATTAAATTAATTAATAATGAAGAGTTTAAGGTCTTCTGGCAGAGTCCATCTGATTTGGAAGGAGACTTCCGTCACTATTGCTCTAGCCTGTCCCCTCTCATGTCATCAGGTATTGGCCTTTTCTATAAAATATTCCTGCAAACCAGGGTTCAGAAGTTACGAGGGGAGTTTTACTTCTCAGTCATTAAAAAGTGAAAGTCACATAGGTATCCCAATTCCTTGGGGATTTTCATATGAAAAAGTCAAAAGGGGATCTCAGGTTCAAACAAAGATGAAAAACATCATGTACGGTGAGCCACTGACATATACAGACAGATTATATGTAACAAGGGATTGACCTATAGCCATTAAAATCAGTGGAAAGGCTCCCATCTACTTGACTTCAGTGACAACTAGATTGGGCCTTTGTTGTTTAAGCAGCATTTTCCTGATATCTCAAGGATCTGTCCTATACATTTCTAAGCCCCAGAAACCTTCCTCCTTGATGGCTCATCAGCACATTTAAAATTTGACGGTAAACGGGCTTATGAAGTTGGTGAATATTATTACAGGGAGGCTTCATTTTTAATAACTATTCACCATGCTTTTATGGGTTTTTTTATTTCACGTTATACAAATAGCTACCCAGCCCTGAGAATGAGATAAGGTCAGAGACTTTGAATTGCAGGAAGAGCAAAGCTGGCTGATCGACAGCGAACCTGTAAGATTGATTGAGACAACTTCAATTTATTTGTACAGCATGCATTTGGAATGGTCCCCACCTCCTGTTTTGCTAATGATAGATGATGAGATGTAGACAGTTATTAATTAAATTGCCTGCAGTAGCAATGTACCCAGCAATAAGGCCTAAGGAAACGAAATGTGTAGCATTCCTTCTACCCCGTTATGGGAATGGGGCCCCTACTCTGTTCTCTGGCACAGTGGGGATTAGACTAAAAGCATCAATATTCCTGCACAAGCTGGCTACCTAGTAACTGTCTGAACACAGGGCCCTAAAAATTGAAACCCTCCCACATGGGATGTGCAGTAATTAAACTTCAGCATTCTTTCTGCAGGAAATGTTTCTCTTGTGTTGTTCCCACAGATTGTGCTACAACAACAGTTTTAACCTCATGAACTATTAGCCGATTATGAAGGGATTTTCACAGTCAGCTTTAACTGTGGATCAAAAGCAAAAATGTCTCTGCATTGCCAGATATTTATAATTTAGGATGCAAAATATCAAGTATACACAGGCTTGAGAAACTCTGGGCAAGCAAAGCAGAAATCAGAACCAAACTGGGCCTGTAGTGCACTTTCCATCTCTTGTCTCACCAATAACCCCTCTGCTTCTCCTACTTGTAAATCTCCTCACCCCACACATGATATGCAGTTATCTTAATCCACTTTCTCTTGTATTTTTCATATCTTTATTTTCTTGCCTGGAGCTACCATCATTTCTTGATTATTCAAAATCCACCACTTCCCATAATCTACCCGTGGATGGCCCACCCACCTGCCCACACCATCCTCAAAATCTAAACACATTTTTAAAAAGAGAGAGCACTTGCCTGGTGTGAAAAGAAACAGGCTCCTGTGCTTACTATATGCAAATCTCCCTCATGCCTTTGATTGTTGTCATCTCCCCCTGTGATTTCTCACATAGATTGTAATGATTTTGTCTCCACTTGTTGTACAAAGCACTATGCACACAGACGGTGCCGCACATATTTGTTAACAATACACTACTGCTCTCCTGACAATGATATAATATTATAATCAGGAACTGCTGTTCCAAACTGAGCACTATGGCCACTTGGAATTTCATGGGAACTTCTGGGACGTGACTCAGGTCTTCCTGCTCCATCATCATTGCTCCTGGCCACTTGAGAATGGAGAGTCTCCATTAGCGGTTCGCAGGATGGAGACTGTGACACATAGGCACACAATTCTGATTCCATCCAAGAGATAACAGTGATGACACAGACATGCCAGCCAGAAAATTACGAAGTGTTGACCCCAGGATAACTAACATCTAAAGTCATTTTCCCCAGGTGGTTGGAGAGAACGTGGCAACAGGAGCAGGATCCTTGGCATTCAGGCCTGTGACCATCTCATCTGGAGAGCAGGGAGTGGCATGGCTCTTGGTACTTGGATACAGGATTGGCATCCATCACTACCAAGAGCAGGTGCCTGGGAAGAGATGCACTGGTTGGACTCATGCCCATCTCTACTGAAGGGCAGGGCAGAGAGGGTCACAGCTTCTGGCCTAAGGATCTGTGTTTAGCTGTGAAAAACGAGACTGGCGGGGTAAAGTTCTTGGCATTTGGTCCTGGTAGGTTTCTCCACTGCCAGGGCAGGTGACTTCTAGCACTTGAATCTACACCCATCCCAGCCAGAGAGCTAGTGGTTGGAGATGAGATCAGGGATGCCCAGCTCCTGACACTCACAGCTTCATCTATCCCTGCTAGAGAGGGACTCTTAAATACCATGGGGTGCATTAGTAATTCAGAAACAGGTGACACTTCCTTTCAGATGGTCAAAAAATTTTAGCAAAGCATTTTTTCAATGAAAAATAGAGGCACACTGTTAACATTCTCAGGCAGGATGCATGCCTCTCCCTATGCTTCTCCAGGTGTGGCAAATGCTGTGAATTCTTGTCATGCCAAGGAAATATTTTCCTCTAACTGATTTGTTTTGGGGGACCACACATGCACAGAACTGCCTTTGGCCTGGCTTTTGTGGCCACAAAGAAATATTCCAAACTAGAGGCATGTACATTTTAAATTGTTACGTAACTAATTTTAGGCTTTCTGCAAACTATATGTTGAACCCAATTTTAGCTTATGAGAACTTTTTTTTTATATAAACTGAAGTTATAGGTAGAAAAGGCTGGCTGGTTCATTAGCTTTGTGGAGCATACAATTTACAGTCTCCTGGGATATTATTTAAGCTTATTTTTACATTCAAAGCTCTGTCACCAGCCATTTACTGGGTTTGTTTTTAAGGCATGGGTGGGATTCACAAAGCCATTGAACCTGTTACCACGGGGAGTGACCCGGGGGGGGGGGGGGGGAGTCTCCTTAAAAGCATGTGATTAGAGGCTTTAATATTGTAAGCCGTCGGGGACTAAGAATGTCCCTGATGATGAACCACCCTAAGAGCCAAGCTGCCTTTTCGGAAGATTTGGTAAAGGAGCCTCTTTCTGGATTTACCCAGATCAACTCCCATGGAGTCTAAAACAAACCCAGGTCACAAGCATTATTCAGCACTGTGCAGCTCCTGCCCAGGTGTTTGGCATTGGCAGCAGCCCCCTAGCCAGTGCTAAACATGGTGTGGTTCTCAGATAGACTCCTTTGAGAGAGGGTTCATATCCCCTTACAATGACAGACCCCTGCCCATCTCCGCCAGTCACCCTGAGTGGAAACACACATTTCCCAGCCTGCATTCTGGGAAACACTCTTCTTTCTGGGTGTCCAAAATAAACTAAACTAAAAACTTAATAGTACATGCCTACAAGACAGGTGCACACACACGAAGTGTGTCATGTGTGTTTGATGACTTTCACCTTTGGAGAGGGGTGCCTCACTGAGAGCAGTTTTAATGGTCATTAACTGACTCTGAATGTACAATGGCAGAATGAAGAGGAGAATTTGGGCTGTAAAGCTTCGGAAACATTCTAACCAATGACCTGGCACTTGGAAACGGGATTGTGTCGGGTGCCAGCAGAGTTGGTGTGAGGCAGTTCCTAGAAGTAAGTTTGTACGTCCTATTCCCTCAGCACTTCCTCCTGCAGCACTTGGGCTTGGTGGTATGCTTTCCTGCATGATGCAGGCCACACGGAGGGTTTGCTCTTCTTCCTCCTCTAGTAAGGCAGGCTCTGCCAGCAGAAAATATTTTCCAAATTAACATTGGCGCTGCAGAGACTCTTCTTTTCCATAAACATATAGCAGCTATGAAATAAACCACATAGATCGCTGCGGTCTGAGGCAGCAGCCAGGAAACACAGGAGGAGCCACTTGTGGGGAAGCCTCAAAGCAGTTACCAAGAAGATTGTGCCGGAACATTTTCAAAGAGCCACGATGGATTTAGCACCTCGAAGCACGCATTTCCAGTAGGAATAACGCACTGATTGTGAATGGAGGTTTGGAATCACTGTCACTATGGCAGGCTGTAAAATAAAACAAGATCTACTATAAATAGTACACAAAAATGTCAGGACAGCTAAGGCGCAGAGCAAGATGAGAGTGGCAGCTAAGAAATAAAGGGTGATTGTCTTCCCAGGCAGTCGCAATCTTTCCAAATCCACAATGCCTTTTGTCTCAGTGGACTATGGGATTCATTAGAAATACAGAAGCAGATGACTCTTCCTTTCAGATGATCAAAAATGTTATCAAAACATTTTTTCAATTAAATTTGTTTGGATTTTGGATGAAAAACTGGAAGCTGAAATTCATGGGAAATTTAAATATACACCAAAACAAACACAAAATAATTTGATCTTTGCCAATCATTTTTTTGCTGGATTGTCCAACCAGCTCTACTCTCCCTCCAGTCACAGTCTCCTGGTTTGTAATTCATGCTACAATTAAAAGTGATAAAGCCCGAGTGCTGCAGCCAGCACATAAATAGCCTCAGTAAGGACCTTAGGTGCCTTTCTTATTCTGAGACTTAGAAACTCCAGACTATTTAACCCGCTTTATTATTATTTTATTGTGGTGGTGCCTAAACACCCTTAGCCGGGTTGGGGCCCCATTGTGCAGGCACTGTACTAACATATAGTGAATGACAGGCCCTGCCCCCGAAAGTTTACAGTCTAAAAGGTTTTAGCTCTAACCTGTCTTTATTTATTTTCTCCAAAACTTCCTCCTGGCTTTTAACTTCCTCTTTCGCTGGAATTTTCCTTCAAGGTAGAAAGAAGAACTTTGCAAAGAGGAAAGGGAATGAGGAACAACCATATATTACCTCCCCACCACCACAAAAAGAGGGGACTCCCAGCAGGAGGGGAATCTAAGGAGAGAACTTAATGCAAAAACTGTGTTGGGTTTAGAACCTTAATTCTTGCTTCTGTTTGTTTGTTTATTTCTTGTAATTTTAACTGTGCAACTTCAATGTCTCTTTAATGTGAGGTACCTACTGAGAAGTTAAAGTTCTGCAAAGCTACAGTTCTCTACAGACAAATGCTGTGGGATCCATGATTCATAATCCGTAATATGTCACAAATGGCTTCAGATCTATCAGATTTATTTTTCTTCTCAGAGTTAAAATGAACACATTGGCAGGAAGCAACATTTTGGTGGCCTGAATTACAAGAGGAGATTGCAAAAAAGTGATGAACAAACTATTCTAATTTTGTATATACATATGGCCTAGCCTGCAGGTAACTCCTGTTGCTGTACTTGTTTATTCATTAAAGTGCATTTATTCAGGAAAATGGAGTGAGACCTAAATTCTTGTTCACCCATGCTTCCTGAAAGCAGTAGCAGAATATATGCATCTCAACCAAAACATTACCAAGTGACATGACCTAATGCTTGGAAATAGCCAAGTGAACCGAGCCACTGAGTTCAAACAGATTTTTGCAATAAGAAAACACAGCTCTATTTTATGGTTGTTGATACACAGCCTAACTTCCCCACATCCTCCCTGATTCTCACTGCTGGCATGAGAAGGTGCTATAAATTTCTTCCTGTGGGTTACAAGTGGAGAGTGTGTCAGACAGCGGTCTGCAATATTTTTCTCTAGCAGAAAATGTAAAGTGTTAAGTGTTATACAATTATTAGTAAATAGGAAGATCAAACAAACAGTTCCTTCCTGCCTTGTTCCTACACATTAACATACACATTGAGAAACCCTGAAAGGGGACAGTAGTCTGGAAAGGTTGAGCACCACTGATGCAGAGAGTGGCCAAAAGGATGGCTGGATCTTCTCTTTTACACTATATATCCTGGGTCAAATGTTCATCTGGTATGACTCCACTGAAGTCAAAGGAGCTTCATTGATTTAAACCAGCTGAAGAGCTCAAGAGCTGACCTCTTCTCAAGTGACCCATGTACAGGTTTCTACAGAGGGAACTAAATACATCCAGGTTTAATGCTTAACCTTGGCTCCTACTTGTCTGTCAAAATTCTTTTAAGACAAGAAATGTCACTGAGCATTCTCCCTTCTGGGCTCTTGGGACAGACTGACAATTGTTCTTGGAAAAGTGATGGAATGAAAGCCACTCTGATGTTTCAGGATGAGGGAAAGAATTAGTAATTCCGTGTCCAGTGAAATAGACACGCAGACCTTTCCAAAGAGAACACCGCACAGCCAGGCCCACCTGACTCTAATGCAGACTTTCCTGTGTCCTTGAAATAATGGACATTGTAGATTTAATCCAGGCATTTTACTTTGGGGACTAGGCCATTAATAGCATTTCTCAATGCACTGTACAAGCTATACATATGCAAGAATTACTTCACTAAAAAGCAGCCACCTGCAGAGCAAAGGACAGCAGCTAGCAAGACAATCAGAAACAGGAGGAAGGTAGGACATTTTAGGCAAGGGAAACCCCAGCCTTGTGAAAAGTTCCACATCATCTTTAATGTCTGCACAAAACAGATAGGACCCTGGATTTTAAATTCTCCCCTTAAAGATCCACAAACTACACTGCACAGAATTCCATCTACCTATTCCTTCATTTATCTATCTATTGGAAGGATAGACAACTGAGTGGAGAGGACTGTGATGGAAGGCCAGAAGATCTTAGGAAAGCTGAGTTTAAAATGTGAGTCCACATCATAATTCTCATGTGGGTGGGGAAGGCATCATGCTGCTGAGAATCACTGTCACAGAATAAGAAGGGTTAAATCCAGTTGCAGTAGGAAACTGTTCTTTCTGACAACACCAGCATAGTAATGGCTTAGGAAGTTCCTCATTTCCTAAATATGCTGTAGGATTTTGGAATTTTCCTTGGGAATCTGTGATAATTACATGGGTTTGAGTCCCATGGGACACTCCAGAAGCTTCTAGTTGAACTTATGTGTTTGGTATTTATGCTGCTAACCAGGGCTGCTTGTAGCAGCCTTATAGACAATGCTCATAGTTTATGCTGAAGTGGCAAGAGCTGCAGAGGTGAAGAATCACTTGTGTTTATCACTGTGGGCCACTGTCTTTTAATATTTCATCTGATTGGCTACTCCCTCCTGCAGTGTCTTCTTCTCCTTTGGAATGAGACGCTGAAGCTGCAGATGTGGAGAACTAGACAGTACTTCTGCAAAATAAGTTGCTACAGCTCCGATGTCAAGCTCTAGGATAGTTTTATCCATAAATCTCATGTTCTCTATGCACTCCAGCTTCCTATCTGTGTCTTGGGAACTCTTTTGGAGCCACATATGGGTCAGAATCAGCTCCTCTGACTCCAGCTTGGCTGCAGTTTTCTCCTGGACACCATTTTCTATTTTCAGTACTTAGATTTGGTTCCAGAGAATCTGTTTCCTGAACTAGCTCCTCATGAGACCCATGTGTGAGGTCTCTCTGAAGAGGCTGCTTCAAATATGTTTTAGTGTAATCCTTAATGTTGTCCCAACTACCACCCACAAACATCCTAAGTTTTGGAAAACTTGGAGCAGAGGGTGGGTGGCAGCACAACACTGAATAAGAAACTGACCCTTTCCTACTATAATATCTTGACATGGGGAATCTCCACAGAAAGTTCAGCTCTTCTTAAATATTTTCTCCAGTGTAATAAGTACAGAGATATTTTAATGCCAAACATGCTGCTTCTTCCACCTGTTTTCTCTGAACGAACATACTTATTACAACAAGTGGCATTTGTGTTTGATTTCTAGAAGGTTAACATAGAAATTAGGTCAGACCGTCTGCTACACTTACAGCATCTCTTGCTTTTATTATTTCAGATACCTAGAGCAGCTGGTTATGGTTAGTGACCTTATTAATTACTTTATGTTAGGAGCTAAAAATCTAGGGCATCTCTTGTCTAGAGCAGCAGAGGCTGGAGAGGAAGCATGAACTTTAGTGACATCAACAAGAGCAGACACTGCTGGAGTTGCTCATCCATTGGTTCTTGCCCATATGCAGTGATGAACCTCTAATCTTTGTTTCCACAGTAAGTGTCTAAAGACACGGGGACACCATACAGAAAGCATTCTATTCACAAGCAATTCTCCTTCAGGGTTCTGATATGTCAAAGAAGCTGCCAGATGAGCTAAGGAACAAGAATTCTGTAATCCCCATCTCTTAAATAATCACAGACAGGGAAATGCAGAAAATATATTTCAATAGAGGCACATTTCTTTTTGAACTGGTTTAATTTTTTTGCACAGGTTATGTCAGGTACATATTTGCCTCTGCCTTTTTTTTAGGGTGATTGCACTAGTATGCGGCCAATGCTGGGAAGCAGCACATGTGCAGTGGATGAGCCTTGTTAGGGGGTGCAGAGAAAGGAGGTGGCTCTAAGGGGGTTGATGGAGATGGGTGAGCTAACAGCAATCCTCCCCATTCAGCTTTGCTGGAATATTTCACTGCTAATTAATCTTCATGGCTTTTTCAAAGTAATGGATGCAACAAAATGCTCCCTATTCTGCAGCATCTTTCAAAGTATTCTGTGAGTCAGTGGAAATGTAAGTCTTGGGTTGACCCTTTTTAAACAGGAGGCATATCTTCCCTTTAACAATACAATCAATTCACAGGATTGAGGTTGGACAAACATATGGACATGGATTTTTGGAGGTTGCTTTTGTTGCCTACTGTACACCTGGTACACCTGCCCTGTGCTGTGCAGGGAGAACACACGTGGGGACGAGTCCAGAAGACAGACCTGCCTTAGGTGTGAGTGCAGAACGTGTATCCAGAAAAGCAAGTGTGCGTGCCCTTTTACTAGTGCGGACGGTCAGCTGGGAGGAAAGTGGGTCCTTTTCTGATCTTCAAAGCTTGGGTTCAGGAACTGAGTGAGGTTTGTCACTGTTCTTCTTCCCCTTAGGTTAGGACAGAAAATAACAGGTGGCAGAAACAAAGGGGTGTGAGGTGGAGGATGAGGGAGCAGTAAAACAAGCATGGTGTCAAACTGGTTCTACACCATGCCTGGTGAGATGAGTGGCGAAGGGCTAAGCAGGCAGGTGTCACTTCTGGGTGATGGGATCACTTGGCATGGGCACAGGTGAGCAACAAGGGTAGCATGTACCAGGATACCTTGAAAACAATCAGATATGAGAGACGGAGAGAATGAAAATGATAAACAGAAGCCAACAACTGAAGACCTCAAGTGGGGGAAAGGATTGTCACTGAATGAGGTCACCCTGTGAGAGCCATAGCACCAGGTAGCCAAGTTACCATTTTCACAAGGGTTTGTGTAACTCTGTCTTTCTGACAGGTTTCAGAGTAACAGCCGTGTTAGTCTGTATTCGCAAAAAGTAAAGGAGTACTTGTGGCACCTTAGAGACTAACCAATTTATTTGAGCATGAGCTTTCGTGAGCCTCAACGGAAAGGGCCAGATTGAAAATCTGTCTTTGCACTAGCCTTTTCCAAATATTGCTCTGCAAAAAAAAAAAAAAAAAGAAAGAAAGCTGCTACTCCTGGTTCTGCTAAATCTGTAACAAAACAAGCCGGCCAAAGTGCAATGGCAAAAACCTGCTTTATCATTGATAACCCTGTTGGCTCCTGGAGCTGGCTGCCACATTAGGGACATTCACACAACAAGCATTGAGCCTAGAAAATGTAGCTTTTAAAAACATTCTGGCCTGCTTTTAGCTCCCGGGAGGACCCTTGAAGCCTGTGAGTTAAAGATGAACTAACTCACAGCACCAGTTTAATTCATAGGCAGCCTTAGACTGTATGCACAGACCTAGCTACATGAGAGGCCTCTGCACTGTCTCTGATCTGTCCCCAAGCAACTGAATTCCTGAGAGGAACGTGCTGTCTGCTCAGCCAATTACATATCTTGAGCCTAATCCCTGTTCTGTGTTGCACCCTGAAGAAGGGTTTCTTCAGGTATGTTGGCAACAAGAAGAAAGCCAAGGAAAGTGTGGGCCCCTTACTGAATGAGGGAGGCAACCTAGTGACAGAGGATGTGGAAAAAGCTAATGTACTCAATGCTTTTTTTGCCTCTGTTTTCACTAACAAGGTCAGCTCCCAGACTGCTACGCTGGGCATCACAAAATGGGGAAGAGATGGCCAGCCCTCTGTGGAGATAGAGGTGGTTAGGGACTATTTAGAAAAGCTGGACGTGCACAAGTCCATGGGGCCGGACGAGTTGCATCCGAGAGTGCTGAAGGAATTGGCGGCTGTGATTGCAGAGCCATTGGCCATTATCTTTGAAAACTCGTGGCGAACCGGGGAAGTCCCGGATGACTGGAAAAAGGCTAATGTAGTGCCAATCTTTAAAAAAGGGAAGAAGGAGGATCCTGGGAACTACAGGCCAGTCAGCCTCACCTCAGTCCCTGGAAAAATCATGGAGCAGGTCCTCAAAGAATCAATCTTGAAGTACTTGCATGAGAGGAAAGTGATCAGGAACAGCCAGCATGGATTCACCAAGGGAAGGTCATGCCTGACTAATCTAATAGCCTTTTATCATGAGATTACTGGTTCTGTGGATGAAGGGAAAGCAGTGGATGTATTGTTTCTTGACTTTAGCAAAGCTTTTGACACGGTCTCCCACAGTATTCTTGTCAGCAAGTTAAGGAAGTATGGGCTGGATGAATGCACTATAGGGTGGGTAGAAAGCTGGCTAGATTGTCGGGCTCAACGGGTAGTGATGAATGGCTCCATGTCTAGTTGGCAGCCGGTGTCAAGTGGAGTGCCCCAGGGGTCGGTCCTGGGGCCGGTTTTGTTCAATATCTTCATAAATGATCTGGAGGATGGTGTGGATTGCACTCTCAGCAAATTTGCGGACGATACTAAACTGGGAGGAGTGGTAGATACGCTGGAGGGGAGGGATAGGATACAGAAGGACCTAGACAAATTGGAGGATTGGGCCAAAAGAAATCTGATGAGGTTCAATAAGGATAAGTGCAGGGTCCTGCACTTAGGACGGAAGAATCCAATGCACCGCTACAGACTAGGGACCGAATGGCTAGGCAGCAGTTCTGCGGAAAAGGACCTAGGGGTGACAGTGGACGAGAAGCTGGATATGAGTCAGCAGTGTGCCCTTGTTGCCAAGAAGGCCAATGGCATTTTGGGATGTATAAGTAGGGGCATAGCGAGCAGATCGAGGGACGTGATCGTCCCCCTCTATTCGACATTGGTGAGGCCTCATCTGGAGTACTGTGTCCAGTTTTGGGCCCCACACTACAAGAAGGATGTGGATAAATTGGAGAGAGTCCAGCGAAGGGCAACAAAAATGATTAGGGGTCTAGAACACATGACTTATGAGGAGAGGCTGAGGGAGCTGGGATTGTTTAGCCTGCAGAAGAGAAGAATGAGGGGGGATTTGATAGCTGCTTTCAACTACCTGAAAGGGGGTTCCAAAGAGGATGGCTCTAGACTGTTCTCAATGGTAGCAGATGACAGAACGAGGAGTAATGGCCTCAAGTTGCAGTGGGGGAGGTTTAGATTGGATATTAGGAAAAACTTTTTCACTAAGAGGGTGGTGAAACACTGGAATGCGTTGCCTAGGGAGGTGGTGGAATCTCCTTCCTTGGAAGTTTTTAAGGTCAGGCTTGACAAAGCCCTGGCTGGGATGATTTAACTGGGAATTGGTCCTGCTTCGAGCAGGGGGTTGGACTAGATGACCTTCAGGGGTCCCTTCCAACCCTGATATTCTATGATTCTATGATTCTAAGGGGCACCAAGGGGCTCATGCAGCAGCAAGGTTAGGCCACCCTCGTAAGCATGCTATGTTGAAGGCTCTGTTCAGCACCAGCCACAGGGCCCAGCTGACATGTCCCTAGTATTCCAACACCCTTGGAAGTGTTCTGTTGTCTTGGGGTGTAGCTAGCAGCATGGCCCCAGGGATATACTCTGTTCCTTTTGAAAGCACAGTTAGACATGCTACAGAGTCACTTCTCCCCTGTGCTAGTAGGGTGGCTCTAGGACTCACCATATGGCCAGCTCACTGCTGCTGCCCCACCTTTTCAAAATCAAACAGAGCCAGGACAGGATTTTGCCTAGGTCAGACCATCAGCAAGAAGGAGAAGAGAGGACATGTATTTTGTATAAATGTCGCTCTCATTTATTGGGATCCACCCCAGTGGGTGAAGCTAATTTTGGAGAAGCCACCAAAAGCTGATTGCCTGAGTTTCCCTTCTTATTCTCCATGCCACACTGCTCCTTCTCACAGCATCACAGCTTTCCAGGGCAGAAGAGGCCATTATGATAATTTAGTCTGACCTCCTCCAACTCCTAGAATTTCACTGAGCAGTTCCCACTGCAAGCTAATAACACATTACTCATCCTCCTCCATCTGTCCCCCCAAAAAACTGATGGAGGAGGCAAGTTATAGGGCTGTCACTATTGGGGACACTTGTATGGATGTAGCTACACCAGTGCCGATTCCTAGGGTAAGTGCCTCGTGCAAGCCCAAGTCCCATGTAATATATCAGTGTAGCTAAATCGGTACAGGTGTCCCTTGTACAGACTGGTCCATAGTTTCCCTGTTCCCTTTAGTATTTGAACTATGATTTGTGAATGAACTCACCCTCTTGTAGTGAGTTACCTAACAAAGTCAGTATTGCTCCTAGATACCTAGATATTTTTTTTTCTGAAAAGCTTCAGACTTTAAGCACCTCCCTGTCTCTGAAGAACAATTTTAGAACAAAACTGTCACTTTTAGAACCAACTTTTCCTGCTAATTTGACTAGAAAAAAAAAGGCCCTGCAAATAGCAAACCCCTCCAAATGGGAGAGTAATTATCTTAAATTGAGCTTTATTTCTGGTTTAAAAAAATACCCACCCAACCTGTAGAGCATGTGATGCAGGCTGGAAGCATTAGAGTTAAATACTGGCCTGTTTTACAGTGAAAGGGAAGGAAATAGACCAGAGGAAGGAAGGAAGGAAGAAGAGATTAGAGAATGTGACAGATGTAAATAGTCTCAGAGGAGCCACTGTGTCCCAGGGCCTCTCCCCAGGGGAGTTTTCACACCAAAGAATCTGGTAGCATGAATGAAGAACGACATCATTTATTTATTCAGCCAGCATTGAGCTGTTTTCTTAAGACATCGAAATAACCTCACACCACAAGCATTAAATTGTTGGCAACATGATAAAGATGTCTGTTTAATTTAGAGGCTTGATAACCCGCTAAGTAAATAAACTTTTATTCCCTGGTTTGTGAGTAGGCCTGAAAGTGCATGGAAGAGCTTGAATGAAAGGGTTTTGCAAGGGTTAGTCCTACAAGCTGGGCCTGACAGACGTGGGAGTCTTTGAGAGAGGAGGTATATGACTTCTAGGTTTGGCGCTCAGTTGACTAGCTGGAAAGCAAATAGCTGGGGCCATTTCAGTCTGAGATTATTATCTGTAGCCTGGGCTCAGGGCTCCATTGTTCTAGATGTGGTAACAAACACATAACAAAGCCTCAAAGAGAGTTCCTGGCCCAAAGAGTCTGCAACCTAAGAATAAGATGAGAGACAACTGGTGGCTGCAACAAACAGACAAGGGGGAGCACATGGAAACAATGAGCTGCTACTGGTCAGTATGACAAACAGCAGAGACAGCAAACAGGCTGCCTACCCATTGTCGAGATTTTTGTTGACAGTTTTGGCACCCTGGCAGAGCAGAGTTCCAATGGGAGTCTGATGCCTTCACTGAATAGCTAATAGAGAGTGACAGTCATTCACATTACAAAAGTGACCCTCTCATTGTCAGTAGAGCAAAAGACTGTGTTACCAATGGAGACGTGTTAGCCCATTCTAGCACCAGGGAAAAGGAAGGGCGGGGGTGGATTAGTGAGCTAGACACAAATGCCTGAAGCAAGCAAATTTTGCCCACAGGAGCCATATGAGATGTATTTCTCATGCCAATCCTGCAGATTTCTTCTTTCTTTCCATCTGCAACTCCCTGGCCACGCCCAGCCCCAGCCCAGTCATGGCCAATACTTTCAAAAGGGGCTGGAGCATTTGGGTGCCTCTGTTCTTGGGAGTTCTGTTTGGGCAAGCTTTAAGGGGCCTGATTTTCATGAACTGCTGAGCACCCACGACTGTAGCTTGCCAGGTGTCTGTAAAGTAACCCAGCCTTGCGATGACGAAGGCATCAGTAATGCTGCTGAGGCCCTCATCTGCGAGGAAGGGCCACAACCTTCTTCTGTCCAGCTACAGGTGGGAAAAGACACTAACACTAAAACAGCTGGAACAGCAAAGGAGCCGTTAGAGCTCTGAGTCCATGGAAAGGGTAGGACTGCCCCCCCCCCAGCCCCATTCCTTACAGGGAGACACAGTCTCTTGGTTTGTGCACAGGACTGGGAGCCAGAAACAATTTAGCTTTAATCCCATCTCAGAAAATGCCGTCCCCTCTCCCCTGTGACCTTGGGCAAAGTCACCTGACTTCTCAGTGCCTTGGTTACCCCAGCTGTAAAATAGGGACCTTAATCATACCCCACCTTCTCGAGGGGCTGTGAAGAATAAGTAAAATGTTTTGGTGATTAAAAGAGCTACAGATCCTGGACATTATTATTCTGCTAGATGAATCCTTCTGACCCACCAGTGTGCTTTAATAGTAATGCAGCGCCACAGGAGTGCCTGCCACTTTACAGACAAATTACCAACACTGGCTCTTTCCATAGGGTTTACAATGTAATTTACCCATGACATAGAGAGAGACGACATGAGACATGGGGGAGTGGAAAAGGCAAGTTAACACCCTGACATTCCTATGATGGTAATAATTCATATTGTTATTTTAATATGTAGCATGTTTCGTGCTTATGCGTTTTATCTTGACTCTGATCTTATTTTTTTAGTTTTGTTTTTTTCTTCATTTTAAATATTAATGTTATTATCGTTAATTGGCAGAGGAGTGGGGTCATGGTGCACAAGATCAGGGCAGGTCATTCCAGGCATAGAGGAGGCCGCATTACTTCCTTCCCATGGGGGCTCAATTCCTGACCATTCACTCTGTTCCTTGGTGAATCCAAACCAAAGCTCGGCTCCAAGAATGCAGAGAAACAGCAGACTCTAGGGTCAGTGAAAAGGAGACAGAGCAGAGTGTCAGACCAAGCCATGGCACAGACTCCCCTAGCAGCTGCACCAAAGGCGGGACAAGGCGAAATCATGCAGCTTTCTGCATTTGCGAGCCCTTGGCCAGGAATTATGTTGCTCAACATTGCCATCTGAAATTGCTGAGAGACGAGCAGGGCCACCATCCTGTTGTGTCTGTGCGCTGTGTACCTGGGTAACATCAGAAGGCTGTATATGCTGGGAGGACAGCAACATGAGCTAACCTTATTTTAAACTGTGGTTTAGTTTTAAAGTAGGAGGCATTACTTGCCTATTAAGGAGAGTCTCCGTTTATTCAAATTTCAGGTTACAACTGTGTAACATACTCTATTTAAATTCAAACTACATATAAATATATTCTATGTTAATTTAAGCCTCCTGAGCATGTTCACCATAGAAAAGCTGTTCTAGATTCCTCTATACTGTACTACTTTGAGTGCAACAAGCTAATTATAAGTTGACATCATATTGCTAAAAACAAAATGCATGTTTGTTCCTTCTGCACTTCATGAGTTTTGAAACCTGGTTTGTAGAACTCATTAATGCTGAGCCCACTGGGCTGGGGACTTACTGGATAGAAACTACTGCATGTACTAAAGAGGACAGTTTTAAAAAGGTGAATCATTCAAGACCCCTGGCACTGCCAGCAGAATGTTTGTGCCATCTGAATGTTCTTCTTTCACTGAACAATATAGTCACTAGAAAAATCTTACTTTTAATCAGCGCAAGAAATAAAATAGCAATAGTAATAAATGAATGTCAGGCAGAAAAGAGGAATCCAGGACTTTCCAGTGTTGGTGTGTGGGAGAATTCCCTTTGCTTCTGCGCTGCTGTGGATCATTATTTCCACACAAGGAAAAAAATGGGGAAAGTACAAAGTCTCAGGACTAACATCCCTGAAGGGTAACTGCTGCCTGAGTCAGGATTTTTAGACAGCGGCCATGATGTTTCTGTGAATTAGAACATTTTTCTCAGAAAGAAAAGGAGTACTTGTGGCACCTTAGAGACTAACGAATTTATTTGAGCATGAGCTTTCGTGAGCTACAGCTCACTTCATCAGATGCATACCGTGGAAACTGCAGCAGACTCTATATATACACAGAGAATATGAAACAATACCTCCTCCCACCCCACTGTCCTGCTGGTAATAGCTTATCTAAAAGCCATTTCCAGCACAAACTCTTTACTTTCCTGACGAGCTTGCCCTCTTAAGGAGATATCGTGTATTACAGCAGCATCCAGAAGCCCCAGTCAAGATCTGGGCCCATTGTACTGTGTAAACATATCTGAAAACACAGTACTTGCCCCAAGGAGTTTATGGTTGTGAAGCAATAGATAATGCAAGAAAGGGAAGGAAATGGGGATAAGGGTACAATCAAATGTCATGTGGCTATTCAGGTTTCTCGTGCTCAGCAATTTAAATCAAAGAAATAAAATAGATCTTCTTTACTGTTTAGTTTGACCTTTCACACCTGTATTCAGAGTTTAGAAATGCTATTGTTTTTGGCAATAAGAGGAGGCCATTAGATAGTGACATGAGAAGAGAACTGAAAGGTACCACTGTGCTACAACGAGCTATGCAAGCAATTCTTCCAACCCAGGACAAACCCCAAATCCGTGAGTGGAGGGGGGAAGCCCTTTTTACTTAGTGCGCCCCTTTGCACTGCTGGGCTTATCCTGATCTGGGCAAACACTGGCATAGTGGAGGACTCTGTTAGGATAGGAAGCCTCCATAAATCCTCCTTCCTGTTCCAGAGGACTAGGACAGATATAAGAATTATATCCTAATCTCTTGCTTAAGCAGCAAAATGAAGAAATATAAGAGCAATGGCAGGAGGGGTCCCCTGCAAGCAGCTCACCAGGTGAGGTGAGGCGGGGGAGGGGGAAGGGTTTGTCACAGGAATCTGCAGCAGAAGCATCTCTGTAAAGGTCTCCAGTTTCATCTTTTCCCAGCTGTTCACAAAAACAGTGCCAGGTCCTACCCCCTGTCCTGGTAACATGCCAGATGCCAAGATGTAGGTCAGAAGGAATTGATTCAGAAGCTCACAGGATAGCTGAATGCACCCACAAACTGCATGCCCATTCCATTGGTCATAAAAAAAACAGCAAGAACTAGCCATGAGCACGACAGACCTGCTAGGAAATAGCATGCAAACAACGAGTTCCGTAAATGTACACAGGACTTGACAAGAAAATGTGCTCGGACACACAAATACAATACACAGCTCAGCTGCAGGAAGCCCTGGAGGCATCCTAGCTAAAGAGCTCAATGTGGAAGGTTTAATGAAAGGAGAAGAAAGTTTGGAACGCAGGCAGTGAAGAGGCTGGCCCAGGCACAGCAAGTGTCATGAGCACCCCTTTTATTTTGTTTCAGCTTTTATTTGGTCCCATACTTTTAAGATGCATCTTCTGGGCTTTGAATCAGGTATGATGTTTCAGAAGAAATATCACCCAGACCCTGGGAGGCAAGTCTCTTTGCAACAGACTGGCAGGGCAAACGTTTTTTAAAATGTCCACTACCTTTGGATGCCTCAGAGTTTGGGTGCCCAGCTTGAGACACCATGGGCCTGGTCTTCATAAGTGCTTAACACCAGCAAGCTCCCATTGATTTCAGTTGCAATTGTAGGTGCTCATCTCTTCATAATATTCGGCCCGAAGGGTCTCACGTTGGACACACAACAAATGAGAGACCTAAAATCAAAGATCACTTTTGAAAAATTTGGCTCAAGTATCCAGCAAAATCTGCATCCAGTTTCCACACCGAGGCTTTGAATTAGCAATAAGGAGCGGTATTCACTGGGCTACTGTGAAGGGCTGCCTTACCAGCTGGCTGCCCTAGCACTGCACAGCACTATCTACTACATTGAAATTCACAGTGAATGGACATGCAAATCAGATGTACTCTAGACCTTCAGTTACATGGATGCAACTCCCATATTCTTTAAGGGCAGAAGTGAGGGCAGACACGAGCACACTGTATCCAGAAATATTGGAAAGCCAATTGCTGCTTGGTTACTTAAGCAAAGGGATTTCCCAATTTTCACAATGACAGAGTTTGGAACAACCTTACTGTTTTTTTGGTGGCTCTATCAGTTGGTGAATGTTTGAGCAAGGAGACACCATCCAGTTGGAGGGTGGTTGAATTCTGTAGAGCCTTTCCTTCCCTGAGGACAAAGAGAATTAAAGTAGATTGAAACACCACTGAACTACTTCACTGCCCAGGTTGTGCTTCTCCATGAAATGTATGGTGTACTGGAGACAGCAGCTCAAGAACTCAATTTCTCTAGTGACCTAGGTCATGATGTGTGAGAGCAGAGTCAGGACCCTGATGCTCTAGGGCAGAGAAGTGTGTTCACTGGCTGGAGCCACACCCTGTTCTGTGCTGTGAATTGTCAGAGGGAGCTGACTGAGGACTACAATGATAGAGAACTGTGCTGCACTAAATGGAGCACACATCAGCTTTGACACTCTTGGGAACTTAAGAATTTGCTTCTTAGATTGAAGAGTATGTTGGAACAGTAGTTTGTAATGGACTTCACTGCTGCTATGAGAACCAGATCCCAGTAGCTTTGCATCAGACTTTCTTTGCACTGTGACTTAAAAATTAACACAAGTCTTTCCTGTAATTACTCATTGTCACTACTTTATTAACAATATATTTAAAATCTGAAATAACAGACTAACATTTTGCAAGCAGTATTACTTCTCATTCTCTACAAGAAAAAACTTTGCATAAATAATTTACATGAGAAAATAAATATGTAATTTACTCTTTGAAACAATAGCTTTCACATTTAGATTCTGGTTCCACTTAAAATAGTTGCAAAATAAACCAAAGTTGTAAACTCACATCTTAGAAGATTTTTACGTCAACTTTACACAGAAAATACGAACAGCAAGGAATTATATTCCATCCAGATTTTGGATTATGTGATACTACGGTTTGCAGTCCTACAGCATATGTACAGCATTTGAATATTAACTTTCCAATAATACTCTTTAATGTAAAAACACAAACACATGTATGAATGGTGTGAAGCTGTTTAAAAGGAAAGACGCTGTCAAACTGAACTGCACATAGCCAAGACTTCTCAGAAGGAATTCACTGGTTTTCAAATGAGCATAGGCTCATGCCAATGTGGAACCAGCACCTTACCCTCAGAACCTGCCATGCCCAATCCAGCATAACAGAGCATACGGTCAGATGATCCAAACTTTGCAGAACAGAGAACAGAAGAAGCTGACATCTCAGCTTTGATGCTAAAGTCAATTTGCTTTTGGAGGAGTAAGGCAAATACTCAGTATCCTTCCTATTGGCCCTCACTGTCAATTACTGAACTGTGTTAGAAGTAGTTTTAAAAACTCTCGGAAAAATATGTATGGCCCTCCATATATCTGTTTAAAAGATGAACATCATAGAGTTATGGGGTTTGGGAGGGTCCTCCATGTGGCCATCTGCCTCACTCTCCAGCATCTGAGCAGGATTGGTTTCAATATCCCATAGTCATTTCTGATGGTGTCAAATCTCAACCTTAAATCTGTTGAGTTTTCTACTATAAGAGTAAAGATATGGAATGGCTCAGACTCACATTTATACTTACACTTTGGGATCACAAATTTCATGTTTGACTCATGTTTCTCCTCATTTAAGGAAATTACTTGGGCATGCAGAAATCTGGCAGGACTTTATTCTTTTTCACTGAAACATTTGGATTTCCTTAGTCTGCTATTGCTACTTTCCTAAAATTCAGTCAAAGCTTGTTGACTCTTCTCCTGTTGTTTCCCTACTCTCATTCTTGTCCTGCCTGAAGTGGTTTTGAGAGGGCTTCCAAGGCTCTGTTCAGACAAAGTAAGGACAATGACCTCTTGCAAAGTGTAATATATGGAAGTCACCATAATACCTTTGCTTCCTCTGCCTTTCTCAGTGTGCACACCACAAAACCCTATGCAAATTCCCAGGCTAACTCTCCTTTCACATTGAATTTAGGTGCTGCTCCCACCAGCTCAATTTCTCTCTTTCACCAGACCACAGCTGTTAGAATCCGACAGGTTTTGACTATGCGAGCCCTTGACCTAGTGTTGCAGGAGGAATGGGATTCCACTGCGTTCAAAACCTTACTCTGTGGCCTGTCTGTCTGCCATTTGATGAAATGCAAAATATCCAGAGCTGTTGGGCAGTACCTCTCAGAAGGGACCTTCTAATAGGCGTTTTCTAGCTCAGGCTGGTTGGATTTGCTGCCCCTTGCTCTGGAGAGACGAGGCTTCTTGTTTTTCTGAGGCCTGATGGTTTCCTTACCAAAGTCCTTCAGCTCAGACTGGTTATGGTAGCGAGTGTAGCGCTTGCATTTGCATGCGGTGACAGCTCGGATTTTGTAAGTCCGAGTCTCTTCCTGGGGGCAGGCCAGCTGGATGCGCTGAGTGCGAGCGTGCGCGGGAATGCAGCGGTAATCCAGGGCATTCTGGCGCCACCACTTTCCTCTGCCAATAGCGTTAGGGAGGAGGTGGGAGGGGAAACACTGGCCTGAGCAGACCAGCTCCTTTATGGGCTTGAAGCTGCGGCAGGGCCCATCAATGACATACCGGGTGGAGCGCAGCTCTCTGCAGCTGAAATCTGAGGCATCTGCAATGAAATAACAAACTAGTTACAGGCATCTCCATCCCTTCATGTTCATCATGCCTCTAGCCTCATGCTGCAGCTGAAATCCAGCCCCAGGACCTTTAAACCAGCACATTTTTATCCAAAATTGTACTAATAAAGCCCACAAGGAGATGGTTAAAGTCAAGCAAGCATCACCTGGAAATTTCAGGTAAAGTTCTCTCCTACCCAGGAAGCTGCACACCAGGCAGGAGAAAGGCTGGTGTTGGCATAAAGAAGGATCTGCTTCTCTGTCATTCAGAAATTGAACAATAAGAGCTGGCTCTGCACCAAACCCTGCATCCAAACACCCCCATACTGCAGACCATGTTGCAGCTCAGTATTTGTATAAACAAGAGATTAAAACCTGCAGGACCGCGTAGGAAAAAGACATATCAGGTGCTACATGGGAAAACACGCGAGCTAAAAAGGAAGCAAAGAGGATGTGCAGGAAGCTGAGGCAGGAATCAGAACAGCCCTAAGCATTGACCTCTCTGGGCAGAAATAAAGATGTTTAAGGGTTAAATTTTGCTCATTTCCACCTGCGTGATTCTGGAATAACACCACTGGAGACATGGGGGTGAACTGCAGGAGGGCAATGGAGGACCAACAGACTCAGATTCTGCCCCCTTCAAGCCACCTGTGGGCTAAAAACCTTCTCTCATTTACATTAGTTTAACTCAATTGATCTCAGTTGCTCACTTTGGACTTAAGGTGGAATAAGCAAGAGCAAAACTTGGCCCAAAGTTTTGGTGAAAATCGAAATAAAAATTCTTATAGCCAAATTCTGCCTGCACTTCTGCCACTCCACCCTCACTTAGCCGGCCTGCACAGGTGTGAACAAGTGCAGACTTTGTCCCTTCTGTTTTCTGTAAAGGGCCACGGATCCCTGCAAAGGCTTCTGACCAGCATCAGACATGTTATAGGTCTCCTTGTTCTGATCTCCAGAGTCCCTTGTAGTGACATGTGACTAATAACAAGAACAATAAGGAAACTGGCAGATGGCAACTGTGACTAAGGATGGAGTTCCCACCTCTTGGAGAACCCATTAATTCACCACTCATTTGGCGTTCCAGCCCTCCCACTCTCTGTTCTAATCCCACATCATCCGTGTCATTTCCTTCAGTCAGACAGAGGCATCTTCTGCCGAATTAGAAACCTTACCAGGCTTTTGCTTGTGCTTTAATAGATTGCCAGAGGCAAGGGATACAGTAGAAAATATGAGAGTTTCGCTCTAAGGATTTAGAAAAGCTCTTTTAATAGGCAAAGAACTTTCCAGTTAAATAATTGATGCTTCAGATGCATTTATCATCAGAATGGGGAAGAGCTCTGTCTCCATGAGGGTTTCTTTCTGTCTTTGCTCAATCAATGTCCTTAGCTACACATGTTTGAAATGTATGCAGATTGTGAAGACTGTTTAGCAAATAAGGTCTTGAACTTCATCTATCTGAACACAGTTTATTCATCTTGTCTAAGCAAAAGAAATACTTGGAGCACAAATGAGAATTTAATTGTGACAAAAACCTACAAAGGTGGAAAACCAAAGAGAAGGCTGTTGTCATCCATTCTCCTTGCTGTGAAAAAGGCACATCTCTGCTAAGGCCACTAAAGGAGACTAGTAGCTTGAATTCTGAATTTCTTAGTGGTATAATGTTTTTTAGACACACGTTTCTCTCAGTGAATTTTTAAGGATTTCCCCCTATGCTACAGAACCAGCATTTTTTTTTTAACCCAACAGAGATCTGCTTTCTGGATATGTGTCTATTCATTCAGACTTAGGCTGTAACCCTGTGAACACTTTGCACAAGCTTAACTTTACACTCATGAGTAGTCCCATTGCATTTGGGAGGGGGTTATAGTCATGCAAATATAGATTTTGCCCCTTCATATTTTAGCAATGCTAAAGACTGCACTTACCAGATTAAACATTTTTTGGTCTAGTATTGTGGTTAACATGCTGATACTAAGACCCTGTATGATTTAGCCAGACAGGTTAATCAGATTTTTTATACTCACGCACTTCCTGAGCATTTAAGAAATTGAGTTTTGACTCGGGTAGTCTTAATGGTTCAGACTCTGGCCTTTTATGCCAGCTCAGCAATGGGGCACATACATACTGCTTGCTATATTAGACACCTTGGCACATGCCTCAGACATGTGCTGCTTCTGTTGACACACATCCTTCCGTGTTACTTGCACGCTGATCCCACATGATACCACACAGGTGCTAGTCTCAGGTAGTTTCATTTCTGGTGGGGACAACATCTATTATACTGTGGCTCTGATTCCTACCCCAAGCCCACTCCACTAAATACACTGATGCAGCTATACAAATGCATGGCATTCCTCGAGAGAGCCCCACGTCTCTTTGAGGGGTCATGGAATAAAAATCCTCCCCCCACTCCCCCCCCCAAGTCTTAAGTGTTCCCATAGAGTGGGAGGGAGGCGGATTGCACAACTCTAAGGTAAAAAGAAAAGGAGGACTTGTGGCACCTAAGAGACTAACAAAATTTATTTGAGCATAAGCTTTCGTGAGCTACAGATTCCACTGAATGCATCCGATGAAGTGAGCTGTAGCTCACAAAAGCTTATGCTCAAATAAATTCATTAGTCTCTAAGGTGCCACAAGTCCTCCTTTTCTTTTTGCGGATACAGACTAACACGGCTGCTACTCTGGAACTCTAAGGTAGTGAGAGACACTCCCAACAATCTAACTTTCTTTCCAACAGCAAGACAGATTCCTCCTTTGAAGATATTGGATCTGCTACAGGGTCTGCTGCTAGGGAGGGCAGCCAATGCTGGGCCTGGGCAGGAGCATTCCATGGGACTGTGGCAGGGATGGGCTGGAAAGAGGGAATTGTGCCCTGTCATGATGCTGGGATGTTATTAAAACCTATGAATTTGACCCCCCTCAGAAAAAGAAAAGGGGTGCTTGTGTTTTAAAAAATATTTTTCTGGCCCCATGTTTGTGATAAGTTTGGGGGTCTCAGTCCAGTTCCCAAACCAGCACATACCACCATCCCAGAGAGCCCTCAGAGACAGCATTATTTAGTCCCCTTCCTGAGAGCCTCAGCACAGAGGCCATGGACTGAATTCCCTTCTCACCTTTAATCTCCCCTAGAGGAGGAGTCCTTCCGGGTGAGGAGAGTGAGGCACAGTGGGTGTGGGAATTCTGCCCTGCATCTGCTCTGGGACTAAACTCATTTCAGTCTGTAGGGGTCAATCTGGCACCTTTT
Source organism: Eretmochelys imbricata (assembly GCF_965152235.1). Lineage (NCBI taxonomy): Eukaryota > Metazoa > Chordata > Testudines > Cheloniidae > Eretmochelys > Eretmochelys imbricata. Next base: position 16,423,550 of record NC_135598.1, read on the forward strand.
GCCAGCATGGAATTCACTTTTAAATTCTTTTTTTCCTGGCGGTGCTGGTGGCAACTCCCCTGACCATTCTCTTCCCCTTCCTCAGCCCAAGCATATGCGTTTCTGAGCCATTGGTGCTGTCGGATCTTTAGCCAAATGCCCTGGTACCATGCTGAATTTCTTTCGGGATGCCTCCTGATGATGTTGGTTCTATTTAAAGTATCAGTCCAAGCTGCAGCTGTACAGAACAGAGAGCCCCCAGAAGAATAAATGCTCCTCCCACTGATCACATTCAGTTGTGGATTCCCTCTGTGAAAGCTTTAAACTGCTAATAACAGGCTTATGTTGCCTACCGGAGTGTGCCCATGAGACACTAAGCAGCACCTTTCTCAAGCACAGCTCAGTGCAATCAAACATCTGAGCGAACAACCATCCCTGAAGTGTTCCTCTAAGAATATTTAACAATGCTCTCATTATCATCTCCATTCCCCGGCCCTTGCCCTGTTCTGTTCTCAAAGGAAGACGGGCTCCCCTGGATACCTGCTCACCGTGTTTACAGCATGAGGACAGCACTAAATCATGTCAGTCACTAATATTCCTGGCCGGCCTTGCTATGGTAAAAATATCTTTTGCCTGGGCCAATTCAGTGTTGCACACTTCCACATTGCAGCTGCTCTGCTTATAGTTCCTAAGCTATTCAGATGGATTTATTTCTGATCATTTTACAGTGCTAAACTCCACCTACAGTTGTAAAAAAGCCACTATAACTTCTGTAACAGGACAGACACTGAGATACTACTGCAGCGGGCCACATAAGTACCTACAGATAACGAAGTAGATGTGAAACTGTTAGATATAGATAACATCTTATTTCCCTGTTGGGTAATAATCACTATTACTGGTCTCTGTTTAAGAAATGGCATAGCAAACACTGGGAAGGGTAAACAGGAGATTGAATTTGTTATCACTACAGCAGTTTACCCAGTGTTAATTCATCACTATATGCTCATGCACAGTAACAGAAAACCCCACAGGAAATTGTGTTGTTAGGTTCTGAGGCTGTAATATAACATTTATTTTTCTTACCGTTTGGATCCAGAGACTGCTGTGGCTGTCTTCCCCCATGTTTTGCCTGGTTCATTGTGTTGTTGTTGCTGTAAGTCTGCTCCACTGGTGTTTCTGTATTTTCAGGGAGCTCAGGAATGATTTCTGTAGCATCATTTTTAAACACTTGCCACCCTTCTACCGTGTGGACGGCAATTTGGATCAGGACACAGACAGAGCACACAGCCCAAGAGATCTGCATAGTGGCAGCACAGAGATTAGCCTTTCAGCACTCACACAGTCTCAAATCCCAGGCAAAGGCAAAATATTCTCCTTTTTTAAATCCCTCTTAGAACCAAGCAGCCAATGACTTCACAAAGTGGGAAGGGCCAGACAACTCATTCATCCCAGATCTGTCACTGTAACATGGGGAGGCGGGGTAGTTTCTCCAAAACATTCTACAACTTTTATCCACACACTTAAAAACTTGTCCCTTGCTTCATTCTTCTGCCAGGCACCAGTGTCGACTGATAGTCATATCTGCCGGGAGACTCATCAGTCTGCAGCTCATCCCAGGCCTAACAAATGTTTTCACAATTAAAAAATGCTTCTCCTTCCATATTTGTTTCTTTGGCTCCTGGTTTTCCAACCATTTTAAGACTAGGTTGCCTAATAACTTCTCCTAGAATAGTGTGTCTGTGATTTTTCTATTTTTTAAGCTATAAAATAAACAAACATTAGGGAGAAGGAGCCAGATGCTACACACTGTACAGCTTGATGGGATATTTCTCTCTTGTTGCATTTGCCTTTGGGTTGATTGCACATTTTTAGACGCACTGCCCTTTGTTACTGGTACTTATCACCACGAGAGGGTTGCTGACTTTTAGATACAAGAGTGTGGGTAAACTGTTGTTTAAAAGCCGTGGTTGCTCTGTGTATAAGAGATGATGAATGATCTTCTGGTTAAGGCACTAGACTGAGACACAGGACAACTGTGTTCAAACCCCAGCTCTGGTACAGATTTCTTGGGTGATGTTAGGTGAGTCACATCATCTCTATACCTCAGTTCTCCATCTGCAAGCTGTGGACAATCATACTTCCCTATTGCATGGGGTGTTGTAAGGAGACATATCTTAATGTTTGAGAGGTGCTTAGCTATGGTAATGAGGCACCATGAGCATTTAGAAAGAGCTGTTTGCTTAAAGAAGGCAGCTGTGTGGGGAAGCCTGGTTGTGTTGCACACTGCACTGTTTCAGAGTAATAGCCGTGGCAGAATTTGATCTCGGACCAACTCAGCCTTATGAAACTATTTCATTTATAACAGATGCAAAGGGTATAACTGAACTCCACTCTTTAAATTGTTGTTCAGAGTGCCAAGAGCAACCTCCATTATCTGACTGCATTACCTTTTGTTCTACCTACTCAACAGCCAAAACAGGTGGGTCTGTCTGTATCTCCCTACCTACTTGGGACTCATCACTTAGGGCTTGAATTCCATTCTGACAGTCCTACTAGCCTAACAAGGAAAACAGGTGTGGCTGAAGTTAATACATCAAATATTCGGGACAAATTCATCCCTGGTGTAACCTCACTGAAAATAATGGAGTCATGACAGGATGAATTTGAAAGGAGACACACACACGTATGTATGTGTATAGGTCAGGTTTCACAGTGGTAATAAGGTGGATGGGTTTTAAACAATGGATCCATGGTACATGATGGTCCATTTCTGATTCAGTGGCATCTACCATATATTGTGGAGCTGTCTCTTTAGTCTCTTTCTCACCCAAAGTTATGTAGTTTTACGTCTCACTCAGAGAATCTTCCTTTCCGAAATATCCCTTTGAGAATCTAAAAGCAATAGTTTCTGATGTTGCATGTAATCTCTCTTCCTTAATATCTCCTTCCCTCTTCCACCATCTCTCTGTTTCCCTTCTATTTATGTGGAGGGATGCCACATAGTTTTCCTTGTTTCCTTCATGCATGAAGCTTTTTGTGCAGAGTTTATCAGAAAATCATTCATTGATAAGAAGTGTCGCCAACCAATTCTATTTGGATGGTTACATAAACATTCCACCACTATTGTTTCCTTTCCCTCTATAAACACACAATCTGCTCTGATTCGCTTTCATTAATAACTTCCTCTAATATTCAAAGCAATGACTGCTAAACCCTGAGATTCACATCCACTCCAAACACTGAGCCATTTCAAAGGCAGGTGTTTTTCCAGAAATCATTTTTCCTCAGGACAATGCAGGTTGTAGATGTGCAGGTGCGGATGGATTCTGCACAACAGACAAGTTGGCTACAACTTACTTTAGACATCATAATACCTCCCATTTGTATAGCCCATTGAGTTCTGAAGGATCCCAAAGCACTGCACACACACTGTGTGATAGGTTACTTCACCTACCACCACTGGACTGGAATATTGCAAAAGAATTAGGTAAATGCATGGAGGATAGGTGCATTGGTGGCTATTAGCCAAGTTGACCAAGGACACAACCCCATGCTCCAGGAGTCCCTAAACCACTGACTGCCAGAATCTGGGATTGGAGGACAGGAGATGGATCACTCGATAAATTACTCTGTTCTGTTCATTCCCTCTGAAGCAACTGGCACCAGCCACTGTCTGAAGACAGGCTACTGGGCTAGATGGATCATGGGTCTGACCCAGTCTGGCCATTCTCATGTTTGAGTGCACTGACCAGCCATGTTACACGCTAGATTAGATTTGTAGGAAAGACAGTTCCTGTGTCCAGGGTCATTTTACATAAATCTGGTGCCCTGGCAAGATACATTCTACATAACAGCCTACTCTTGCCAAAAGAACCATGTGATTTTTGAATGCTCCATGCGAGAGCAAAGCTTTGGCTTCATATTTCATCTGAAAATTGCCACCTTCAGCAGCAATGCGCCCTCTAGCATGAGGCTGGGACACTAATTCAGTATCGACTTAGAGGAAAGAGTGCCACTTAGTTAATTCCCAACCATACTTTCAGCAGTTCCCAGGACGTCTTTGACCTGAGTACCAACCCATCCACCCATACATGGCTTAGGGACTTTGACTGGATCACAGTCATGGCAGCATGTACAGAAGATGGATGGACTGGGCAGGAAGTGTGCAGAGCACCAAAGAGAGTTAATACTGATAATCACAGAGGAGTTTCCACTCACGCACCACTCTATCTAACCGTCTCCAGAATTGCACATTTCTAAATAATGAAGTTGCCTGTCTGTAGCTACCTTTCATGGCATGGCAAAGCGTCTGCACAGAGAATATTTCACAGGATCGTACTATCATTGTCAATGTCAGATCTTTAGTACAAACATCACTTTTAAGGAATCTGGTCTTAGGGATGCACAAAGCACAAAACTTTATTTTCTCATATATGTATAATTGAAGGAAGAAATATGTTTAAAAGCGTGCTAATGTTTATCTGTGTTGCTCATTGGGGTCCTGGGAGAAATAATGCAAAAATTGGGACACCCAAAATCAGACCACACTTGAAAACTTTGGCTTAAACAATTAGCCCAAGGGCTCAGCCTCTGTGGATGAGGCAGGAAAAGAGCTTAAATCTCAGTCTTGAGTCTAGTGCCTTAACTACAAGCAAGCCTATCTCTTTTGGCAGCCCCTTACCTCAGTCCATTCACATCATCTGGCTTCTGCAATGAATGAAGCAGGTGTGCTATGGGTTCCAGCCTCATCCACGGTTCATCCTGCACACCAAATGAAGCAGTGTGGTCCGCTGAAAAAAATAGGTTGTGATTCTGCCTGTCAGTAGACTGTATCATAATGCATACCCACTAACGGGCAGTATTAAGTATACAAGAGACCCATCTTCAGCACTGCAACTCTATTCTGTAAGTTGAAAGAGCAGCCCTGCTAGCTCTGCCATGTGGGGATATGTGCGCTGGTACAGGGAATGAACTGGCATTCCATTCTCTGAGTTTCTGGGTGCTGCTGTCTAGACCTACCACCACATTCTCTGTTAGCCTGAGGTCCTTGATGCTGTTGTCTAGAGGCCCAGTGCTGCATTATGCAGGCACACACATGTAAAAATAGCTTCTGAAAGCAAGCCTGTCATGTGAAACATCTGGTGCTCAGTGGAACCACTGGAGCGGGAGAAATACCTGGGCAAGGGCAGACATTCTGGCCTGTGAGCTATGTGTGCATTTGAGCTCTGCAGTGAATTATGGCTCACAATTTACAAGCTGTCCAGGCTTTCAATTCCACAGAAGATCAAGGGGCAGAATTTCCCTGCTTCTTGAGCTGCTCTTTGCACCTTTGTGGATGCTGCTAAACCAACCCTGCTGGGGCAGCTTTTAGTTCTGGTTCATAAAGCTTCTGCTGAAGAGCAATATGTTGCCTTTTGAATGCATCAGACTGCACCCAATGACTTGCATTTGTATTTTCAAAACATTGCAGCAGAAGGGAGGGGCTGGAGGTGGGAGGAGAGTAGAGTGATCAGCTGTCCTGATTTTATAGGGACAGTGCCAATATTTGGGGCTTTGTCCTATATAGGCATCTATTACCCCCCATCTTGCTGTCTGGTCACCCTAGAGGAGAGACTCCCTAGCTTCCTACTAGGACATCTCTGCCCCTCCTCTTTAATGTCTCAGTTCAGACACTGCAACCACAAGAGAGTCATGCTACATAACACACATTAGAAAAACTCCAGATTTCCACTGTAAGAGCCCCTGGTGATGCTGAGTGATGGGGATAGTCTGGAGGAAATCAGGGCAGGCATTACTGTGAGTGTGATGGTAACTTTGAGGTGGGGAGTGTCCCACCCCATAGAAAAAAGGAACTTCAAACTATCTCAATAGCGACATGTCCTGGAACCAAGACTAGCTTTAAAAAGAGGCTTTTAAATCTGTTCATTAATGTATTTATAGGATGGGAAGTGTCACTGGGCAAGCATGTCAAAGTGGCTTGTCTTTAGCATCATCTAGTGACAAGGGATGGAATTATGGTTCCATTTGGTGAAGAATGATAGGGTTGTAGCACCACCTGGTGGGAGTTGCAGGGCTAGCTCCCACAAAGTAATGGGATTACAAACAAATCCTTAATTCAAATACCTGAAGAACATCCTGTACCTTAGGGCTTATTTTCAAAGGGAATGAATGGGTGAGTGGTAGAAAGAATAAGCACTTGCATCAATTGCTGCTTATTCAAGAATTATAGCTACTTAAAATCTAACAACTTACAGGCAATACAGAGCTGCTGAATTTAAAACTAAAATTAGAACAGATATATTGGTGTAACCACTGTGCTCTTGACATTTCATTTGTTTCATTTTGCCAGTGTGGTACCTACTAAAGCCGTGGCATATTTTCTCTAAGAGGTGCATGGGTCTCTTTGCCGATTTAATGTTTGGTATTGCAAACCCATAAGGCTTTAGCCATGTACACTATATTTGTTTAAGTGTAGTGTACATAGGAGGACGCTTGGGTAAATTGGTGCTATATAAATAAAATGTTACGATTACTAATCATCTTTGTTAATGGGATCCATTATCCCTTCGGTTTGTGCAGTGTTTCTTAGCTGTTCATTATTCTTTAAGATAGGGGTACTTGCTATATAGCCAATTCTCAGTCTGACGGCTGTGTCTGATTTTTGCCATGTACATTTCAAAAATCTTTTAATGTTTTAGAAGGGAATAGCTGATGCCAAATCCTTTGAAACCTCACTATCATGATTCTTGAATATGTCACTATACAACCTTTATTCCTCTGTCAAAGATAGCCATCCTAGCTAATTAAAATAATACTCTGTGCAACCAACTTAAATTGCAATGAGACAGTGTGGATGAGATACTATCTTTTATTGGATCAACTTTTGTTGGTGAAAGAGACACACTTTTGAGCTTACACTGAGCTCTTCTTCAGGTGTGGCACAGCTAAATATATGGTGGAACAGACTGAACTGCAATGGGCAATCCTAAGTGAAATGAGTTTAGATACATGAGTAAGTCAAGTAAAGCGCCTACTTCTACAATAAGGGCCATACGTTGCCCTCACTTACACCCATGTAACTCCACTGATTGAAGGAAGAACAGAGCTATAGATGGTGGCACAACGTGGGAACAGCCTAAAGTGTGAGACAGTGAATGTCAGAGATAGATATGTCCATAAATCAGGAATAATCTCATTGAGAGGAAATAGAAAGATATGTCCATAAATCAGGAATAATCTCATTGAGAGGAAATAGAAAGAAACTCATTGTGATTGGCTAAAAGATCATGTAATGCCATCAAACGTCAATCACTTTCAATTTAATTCTTCAATGTAACGTCAACAAGCCAATCCATAGTTACTTAAGTCATTGATTTCTCTCATAGTAAAGTGAATTCTCCATATCCCTGTACAGATAACTGACATTTAATGCACCCTGGGTTTGGGGGCTCTATTGATCTGAAAAAAGAAATCCAGTAAATGTTTCTTTTATAGGAATGGGGGAAAGGAGAAGCAGATTAAAATTCTTGTTGCCTGGATTTGTGTCTTGTGCTAAAATATTACAGTGCACTCAAAATTCTTTTTCTTGGTGTGGATATGCCAGATAAGATCAGTCTTGGTCTAAGGCTAAGGCATCTCTGCTACAATAGACAGCCACCTCGTAACACCAACTGGGGTCCGCTGTTTGAAACAAACATTACTTTACTCCCTCTCAGTTCACCCCAAGGCAAGGCAGTGGTGCACGTGCACACACACACACAGGAATCAGACACACAAGAAGAGGCTGTGCTCTGTGTTTAGAGAAATATCCATAAATGTTGGTGTTAGGAAGAATATGCACCAGTGCTATCTACAATAGTCTGCTGTGCCTGTGTCTGTCAGTTCTCCCACGCTCCACCAATATCCAGTGCTAGATGAAAATCAGACCTGCTAACATGTTTGCAATCATGTCACCTACTAGTGGCTGGTAGTTCACAGAGGGTAAACTCAATACACCACACAAGCAACAGCATTTCAAAGATTATTGCTTGTCATCTAGTAACCAATGTTCATCCTCCATAAAAGATTCAGAGTGAAATTTACTCATGTGCACAGGTCCGATGCACCACTTAAGCCCTGAGATAGTGTTTCTAGAACACTGCATGAATGAGTGCTAACACTAAGAATTAAAACAGCAGGGGATTTTCCCCTGTGGTTAGAAATGGGAAAGACTTGATGACATAAAATGTGTCTGCATCTGGGAAATGGTTGTTTCAGTAATGGGAGATGGCTTGAAACACTCAGGGCTAAAAGGTTTCAGAGTAAAAGCCATGTTAGTCTGTATTTGCAAAAAGAAAAGGAGTACTTGTGGCACCTTAGAGACTAACCAATTTATTTGAGCATAAGCTTTCGTGAGCTACACAGCTCAGAGTAACATCCATGGGAGTTCTGTGCTTATCACTTTTGCCATTGTTCTTCCAAACAGAATAAATATGCATTATTAATTATCCCACATATATCTGCAAACAGCTCTGACATACATACATCTGCAAACAGCTCTGAGACCATTTGTTCAGCCATTATGGATACAACTTTGAGATATCATTTCTGAATTGCAAGCAGTGAGGAGAGAGGATTTGTGGGAGGAGTAAGAAATAAGCAAGCCAAGGTCCTAAAAGAGATGCCATGACGCAGATGAGATTCAGCAGTGAGGAAAGGGGTTACAGCAACTCTATGAAAAAGAGCTCCCTGCTCCACAAAAATGTTCCATCCTTGGTTCTCTCTTCTCCTCCCTTTCTCTCACACACCCAAAAAAGAAAAGAAAAACAACCAACTTTTTGGGGGGGTTAAGATTTGTAGATTTTATTTACTTGGGGGATTTCTACAGTAACACCAGGGGAAACCACTGCTTACATTGAGCGCTTTCTACACCAGCTGTGAGGTGCCCAGAGGTGTATTCTCAGTGCAGATTTAAACCACGACAGCAATGAGACAATGTTTAGACTTGCAGAATAAAAGATCTCAAATGGGTAACCCAAGTTCACAGCCTAGCCCCATCCAGCTGCTTGAAGTTCTGCAGTTTAATCTGTTTGGTGGCAAAGTCTCATTTTTCAGGTTCTCTCTCCCCTTGCCTCCAGTAGAAGCAGAGCCTAAATCCTGTGCTGCAGAAGATATCAATACTGTCCATTCACACTCTTGGTGTTGCTATTCACAAATTCAATATCGGTTTTGTTCAATATCTTCATAAATGATCTGGAGGATGGTGTGGATTGCACTCTCAGCAAATTTGCGGACGATACTAAACTGGGAGGAGTGGTAGATACGCTGGAGGGGAGGGATAGGATACAGAAGGACCTAGACAAATTGGAGGATTGGGCCAAAAGAAATCTGATGAGGTTCAATAAGGATAAGTGCAGGGTCCTGCACTTAGGATGGAAGAATCCAATGCACCGCTACAGACTAGGGACCGAATGGCTAGGCAGCAGTTCTGCGGAAAAGGACCTAGGGGTGACAGTGGACGAGAAGCTGGATATGAGTCAGCAGTGTGCCCTTGTTGCCAAGAAGGCCAATGGCATTTTGGGATGTATAAGTAGGGGCATAGCGAGCAGATCGAGGGACGTGATCGTTCCCCTCTATTCGACATTGGTGAGGCCTCATCTGGAGTACTGTGTCCAGTTTTGGGCCCCACACTACAAGAAGGATGTGGATAAATTGGAGAGAGTCCAGCAAAGGGCAACAAAAATGATTAGGGGTCTAGAACACATGACTTATGAGGAGAGGCTGAGGGAGCTGGGATTGTTTAGCCTGCAGAAGAGAAGAATGAGGGGGGATTTGATAGCTGCTTTCAACTACCTGAAAGGGGGTTCCAAAGAGGATGGCTCTAGACTGTTCTCAATGGTAGCAGATGACAGAACGAGGAGTAATGGTCTCAAGTTGCAGTGGGGGAGGTTTAGATTGGATATTAGGAAAAACTTTTTCACTAAGAGGGTGGTGAAACACTGGAATGCGTTACCTAGGGAGGTGGTAGAATCTCCTTCCTTAGAGGTTTTTAAGGTCAGGCTTGACAAAGCCCTGGCTGGGATGATTTAACTGCGAATTGGTCCTGCTTCGAGCAGGGGGTTGGACTAGATGACCTTCAGGGGTCCCTTCCAACCCTGATATTCTATGATTCTATGATTCTATGATAAGTCTTAATAAGCTATGTGCAAACACTCAGCTGCCAGCACACATGCCCACTTAAAGATGCATGGCCTACTCTTCTGAGATTAAGGGTGCTCAGTATTTTTATGAACTCAGTGGCAGTGGAGGTGCTCAGCACCTCTGAAAATCAGCTCACTGCAATTCAGCTCTCAAAAATCCATATCTGCTCTGATATATTTTTTCACCTTTGATTCTTTTTAAGTGGTAGTTACAGCACATAATGTAACAAGTACGACTTGGAAAGCTTTGTTTGTGGCCAGCATCTGAGATGGAAGAAAGGGACTGGTGCACCACAGAAAAGGGGGCAGAGTCCCCTTTTCATGAAATTATAAACATCTTAGCTGTGCCTAAAAACTGACTTTGTGTTTAATAAAGTAGAAAATTGTTCAGTGTTTTGAAAATGTAAGCTACAATCAATGTGGATTTGGGTAATTAACTTGCAAACCTTTAATTGCAATTGACAGGTGCTGACATCTTATAGCAATTGGCATAATTTGAGACACTAGCTGGACACACTAAGCTCAGTCCCAAATGCTGCAGCTTTTCAGCAATGTGGGAGGCTTGTGATGAAATTTTAAAAAGTCTTATTTTTGAACAGTTGATTCCTGGAAAGAACATTTCTGCCCAGACTGCAACAACGGAAAGTGGAGGGAGCTTTAACAGAACTGCCAAATCAGGGCTGTTCCAGCATTTCCAAAATGAGCTACTTTTTTGATTAATAAACACATTTTCATTTTGCGTTTAGGACAGATCCTCCCCTTTTCTGCCCTTTTGCATTTTTACAGAATGTGCCAATAAGTAGCGTGTGTACAGAACCCAGGTGATTATGCAAGTTGTTTGAGTATTCTCTTAATGTCCATAGAAATCATATTCTACTGAGAACCTCTCTTCAGGTGTGAGGCAGCTCTTCTGATTTGCTGTAATTATGGCCATCTGTGACATTCCCCTTGAGGACTGCTGCAATTCCATGCAAATTACACCGTAATGTTCATCATGCCAACTGCACCATACAGACTTTATTGCACATTGCTCAAACATATTTGGGGTTGGTGTTTGTTTTGTTTTTTTTTTTGCAAAACACCACAACACACTGTACAGAACAAACAATTTAACTCTGGTAATTTATTTTGTCACATCACAAAACATGAGCATTGTACATTTGATTTTTCTAATTGGAGTGATCCCCACATAATGGAATAAAACTCCTCTTACTGAACACCAGGAGCTCCAACCAAGATAGAGGAAAAGAACCTGCTCGCTACATAACTTTGTGCCCTGTACATTTTCCTCTCTAGTACCCTGTACAGAAAGCTGTTTTCCAACTCCAGTAGTACAGGAGCCTTAAAGTGTACATGAAAGGAGATAAGAATGGCTCGTTGACAAACCTGTACAATTGCTAATCCCACTGGATGGAAACAGAGAGCTGAGATATTCAACAGAAAGCCAGTGCAGGTTCTGTTTGTATAGATCAGTACCATTTAGCTAGATCTATCGGTATAGATCAGGATTTTTTTTTACAAGTTTGTGGGTGGTACTAACAGCTTCAAAGTTACATTTTAGACTTTCAATTCCAAATTCCCATAGAAAACACCGTAGGGCAGAAGCTGCCCATTTATGTTTAGGGTTGGGATATCACAGAACACGAGGTTTCCAATTTCCAATAATAAACGCATGGAAGTTACCACCTAGGTCTGTTCTATTTTCAGTTTTACACATTGGCAGAGCCCATGACATGGATGCATGAACAACATTATTTTACCGCAGTCAAACTAGTAATACTAATTTTAATGAAACTGGAGAAAGTAAAATTCCGGCTGTTTGTACTCACGCCTGCATCAGGGATTTTAACTGGCCCTGACCAAGAGAGAGTTCATTGTAAATATTTAAATGACTATAAAGCATTGCCACTCTCACACCTATTGTAATGATTCCTTCTTGTCAGAAGGAACATACATGTGACAGAAGATTTTCAAGTCAAAGAATGCATAATAATCAGCATTTATATAGTGCTTTTAATCTTCAAAGTACTTTCTAACCATTAATTAATCTTCAACATCCCTGCGAGGTAGGTAAGTATTGTTTCCATTTTATAGGAGAAAGGTGACCAGCCCAGTGTCATACGAGTCCAAATGGAATTGGAACACAGTAGTTACTGGCTACTAGTCCTCCATTCAGAGCCTACCTCTCAAATTCTGAACTAGTTTTGCAAAATGTTTGCCATTTACAGGAAACCACTTGTTCACCGTACACAGTTGCAACGGCACCCATTCATGAACTAATTTCTGGCTGTACTACGTGTTGCTGTAGTGTAACATGCAGAACTGTTGCAGTTCTGTTGTAAACAGCTGTGTCTTAGTTGCATGGCCCAAGGATGACGACAACAAAAAAGTACAAAAAGGTTTCTGACTAATGAAGTCCCACACCTCATACTCTTCTCTAAATTATAAACCCTTCCCCTGTAGTAGTGAAATGGCTAGGACATTTTTGGTTCAGTCTAAAGCATGAGAACAGTCTTTGCAAACAACGATAATATTTTAGAGGACTCAGTACTTATTGGAGTTGCTTTTTTAGTAAACAACCAAACAAACCCAAAACATTCCTGCAAAGCAAAAAGCAATTGCTTTTGTTCTTGTTATTTTGGATCTGGCATGGCAGATTTACTTGCTCTGTGACAGGTTTGTATCCTGAAGAGACATCCTCCCTTCTCCAAAGTTCTAACTCTATCTACTCTGACAAAAAGCAAAGTGCTGTTATTTAGAGATAAAACTTTTATCAACAAATCCAGAAGAGGCATTCTTAGTTACAGCTAAAAGAGTTTTATCACTGGTACTGCACCATGTTACTACTTACCTACTCTTCTGTGCTTAAAAATATCTTTCTCAATGGTCACGCCAGTAAGGAACACACAGCAGCAGCTGGCAGCTCCACTCCAGTTTCAGTAAAAAGGCACAGTATTTTTTTTGGTACTTTGTCAATTTCATCTTATGATGGAGGAAATCTCTATTTTTTCCCTTTTAATAAGATCTGGCACCTACAGTCAAAGAGATGCACTACGAAGCGTAACATGATTATGGAATTAAATTTAGAACTAAGAGCTCTTCTCAGACAGCTGCAATCTGCAGAATACTATGCAACATTAAAGGGCTTAAACTGGAAGAACAGATGAAAGACTGGAGGAGCACATGTGACATCACAAGTTATACTCTTAACTATACTTTTCAAGTGGCAAAGAGTCCTGCGGCACCTTATAGACTAATAGACGTATTGGAGACGTATTCACCCATGAAAGCTTATGCTCCAATACGTCTGTTAGTCTATAAGGTGCCACAGGACTCTTTGCCACTGTTACAGATCCAGACCAACACGGCTACCCTTTTTACACTTTTCAAGAGTATGAGCAGAACAAGAAACAAGGAATCAGTTTTATGTATGAATCAAAGTACTCAGTAACTCACTATAGGATATAATGTTTCAGAGCTTGCTTTTGGGTTAATTCATTTCCCACAGGCATCTGTCATTCATCCTCAACAGGTACCACATCTGCCAAGTTTGAACACTGAAGACCTGGTTCTGATCTCATTTACACTGGGGTAAATCAGATGTTATGCCACTGAAATTAGTGATATTACACCACTGCAAATGAACTCTGAAAAGGTCCTATAAAAGAAGAAAAATATGGAGATATTTTTCATATCTTTCTTGATTTCCAGTTCATTTTAGTCATATGCCAACAGCAAGCAGCAATCTCTCCACCTGCTTTTAGGTGGTTCATTAAGACAATACAGAGCTGTGCAAATCCTATCATCACCACAAAGCAGATGGACTCTACTATTCCAACAAAAAATACTGAGATCCTTCCTGGATGTTTCTGATCACACTCCCACTAACTAAACAGATCAATCCAGGAGCATCTGTGGAATAAAAAAAATCTAATACCTAATAATAATTTCTTTTTAGATCACTCACTGGGTTGGAGCCCTAGCTTCTAAATACCAAATCAAAGCCAAAGAGACAGAGAGAGAGTGTTTTCTATATTATTTGGATTCATATTTGCAATACACTGATGTAGGTAAAGAGATAAAAGCTCTATTCCATCAAGTAGAAAAACAGCTTTATCTGTAAACAAGATTGTAGTATACAAAATGGAGAATGAGTAATGTAGAAAAGATAAGGTAGGTGCTCCTATTCACCAGCTTTCATAATACCAGAAAAATGGGCAACCAAGGAAATTAAAAGGCAATACATTTAAAAATTTGATCAACAGGAAAGACTTTTACACAAACATAATTAACATGTGGAACTCACTACCACAATACATGGAAGTCAAGGTTTTTTAAAAAATCAGACATTTATATTGATAGTGAAAAGTATCCCCAAATGCATTAGATATGACAAAATTCTATAAAGGATGTAATTCAGGGCAAATGCCGAATCACTAAATGCACAGGATTCAGTAGATGGAATTCAGTACATACTTACCCTATGTGCTGATTGTTCCATAATCATCCATTATGAGGCCATTTTTCTGTGGAAGCATCTGGAACTAGCTGCTGACAGAGACACAGTATGGTGCTAGCTGGACTACTTGTTTGGCTATACCTATCCTATGCAAAGAAACTGAAGCAAGCCCTGTTTTTGACTAGAGAAGTCACATGTGGAGTTATAGGCCAAGAGACCCAACCCACAACTTTCTTGAAACCAAACAGTGTAAAAATATTAAAATAAAAATAGATCAGGAAATAACACACGGTTAAAAAAACTGAATACATAAAAAGAACAACCTAGTGCTGGGCACTCTGTGCATCAATAATACAAGAGGTTTTCTTGTTAATACATAAAAACACACAGAAAAACTGAACAAGTATGTGCAGGGTTCTGATAGCATTACCAACAACTCTGTGGGTGCACCGGTGCGGCCCTGAGTACATGTACAGCACTGTGCTAGTCTTTAAAGTTATGTTTGCACACTCAGCCAACATACACATGGTAAACGAAGCAGTTGCCTCTCCAGATACTGCAGTGACTCAATGAGGCAGTGTCTAAGAGAGGCCAAAGATATCAACCACTTGGAAGTAAACGTTTGCCATGCCCATGTGATGGACAACAGGGCTCATTTCTGTTTAAACACAAACAGTGCAATCCTACTTCAAGCCAGAATGTGCTATCCCTTACAATGGGCAACTTACAATAAGCAATCAGCATGTGTGCTTCTTGAAGGGAAAACATTTCAGTGAGGAGAAAGATTTCAGGTTCAAGCTTTCCAGGGGCAATATAAATAATAGTGAGGTTAAAAAAAAAAAAAAAAAAAAAAGAACCCGAAATTCACCTAAATCCCTCATGAGCAGCCAATTCATATTGTGTGTGTCTTCTGTTCAGGTTCTTATACCACACCAAGTATCAATATACCTAAGCACTCCCATTCTCTGCTCCTCACTTTCAATTCTGTCCTTTGATACTGGCTCTCTATATTTTACTTTTCCTTCTGAATTTTAAGATGAAAAAATACAGCATTTTTGTTTCTACTTAATAATAAACACAAATAACAGATATACAAACTCTATTTACAAGGGTACTTGTATTAACATCAGACTCTGGATGGCTTTACTGCCACACTCAAGCCCTGTATGTATACTGTATTGTATATATCCATACCACACACAAAGCTATACACACTAATAGGGGAGAGTGCAGACTTTAGGCACCTGTGAGTGTGTGAAATACACTTTTAAAAATACAGTACTTCAATTAAAAGCAAGTGAAGGGAGGTGCGTTTCTGCTCTTGGGCACCCATGTGGCTGAGCTGCATGGATGGGATTCAAGAACATGAAGCTTAAATAAATGACATCCAAAGTCAATGCGAAGCACATTATGTCATGGGACTTCCAGTGGGCTCTGAAACAAACACATGTGATGACAGCTGATACATTGTTGGAGTTATCCCTCTAAAGAGCTTTCTTTAGTGCAACAACTCCTAGGAGTGATGGAGCTTTGTGCTATTTTAAAGGACAGACCCAGACATGTGGGAGATACTTTCACTAGACAAGGAGAAGGGACTCTGCCTCCCTCACACCACATGACCTAGCCTAGCCGTTTGATTTTGGGTATCTAAAGCACCTAACGTGCACCCTTTGACAGTTTGGAGAGCCCTTCTGAGAAAATGCAGCTCCTCAGTTTAGGGCTTCAGTTTGCCCTCCTTCACTAATCTCTCATTGAGCTGGCAGAGCTGTTTCAGGAAGCCATCATTGGGCCCAATCTCCCGCTTCTGCCGGACAGCGCTCACAGCGGACTTGACCTCCATGTTCTGGCGAAGCATCAGATAAGCAATGACCAGTGTCGGGGAGCGGCTGTAGCCTTCACGGCAATGCACAAATACCCGGCCTGTACAGGGAGAACATACAGAAAACAACAAATTATAACTCGGAAGCACTACAGAAACACCTTTGATGGAAAGATGAATGAACAGAGTAACACTGGTCCTTCAGCAACCCAATGACTGAATTTTGAATGGTCTCAGCTAGAAGACAGGTACTGTGTCTCTGTTAGCAGCCACGTTACCATCCAGCAGACTGCAAAACAATTACACATTATAAACACCTGTACAAATTAAAGCAGAAAATACCATATTTGTTTCCAAAGAGAGAGGAATTGGACTCCTTCCATTTGCTAAGTTCCTGCAATCTTTCAGTCTAGAATAAGGGTAGCAGCCTGCAGGACTCCCTAACTTCATCTTCTGCAGAAGAACCAATGTGGTAGCGAAATTAAAAACACAGAATTAAAAGTATGCAAGGCTGCAGATGCATGGTATAAACAGAGACTCAGTTGTTGTTTGGATATAACATTTCACAAAACAAGATACACATCCTTTACGCTGCAATCCTAGCACTTCCTATGTCTCTACCTCAGTTACACCTTCCCCTGCTACTGCCACATCTCTGCTTCTGAAGTCACATTAGCATGTATCAGAGTAGCAGCCCTATTAGTCTGTATTCGCAAAAAGGAGGACTTGTGGCACCTTAGAGACTAACAAATTTATTTCATGCATCCAATGAAGTGAGCTGTAGCTCACGAAAGCTTATGCTCAAATAAATTGGTTAGTCTCTAAGGTGCCACAAGTCCTCCTTTTCTATGAGCATGAAAGCACTCTCATTTTAGAGAAGCTGCCTGTTCAGCATACAGGATACAAATGAAGGTGCTGACTATGCAGCACCAATAGCCAGCAGAACCCAGTTACAAAACATACCTGCACCAAGAGCACACAGAATGCAGCCAGCTGACTGATACAGGATTCTGAATGCTATTACTCCAGCTATTTGTGGGGAATGTGCTGTAGATAAATAACCAAAAAGAAATTAAATAAAATATCACCTCCCTTCTCCCTGTTTGAAATCTGGCCCAAGCTGGTTTGCTCTCAGGTGGCTTCTCACTGGCCCATGTTTCTAAAGACAGACCCTCTCCCTAAACACAGGGGAGATGGGAGATGCTGACCCAAACAAACCCATTGCAGAAGCAAGAGGACAGAGGAATCACACATTTCTCTCATAAAGAAAAGGAGGACTTGTGGCACTTTAGAGACCAAGAAATTTATTTGAGCATAAGCTTTTGTGAGCTACAGCTCACTTCATCGGATGCATGAAAGCCAGTTTACTTTGAACTGCAGCAGAGAAAAGACTCTTAGCATATTTGCCTTGGGCTATTGAGATCCTTGAGGGAATTTTTTAGGAACATCAGCATTGCAACCTTTGTGTTAATTTAAAGGCTGATCTCCTAACCACTCTCCTTTATGTCTATAATATTTATTATTGGAACTCGGTGCCACTTCCCTTTCCATCGTTGCTCATCATTGCAGTATTGGAGAAAAGTTATCACTATCCCTCCAGGAACCAAAGAGAGGATAGGTTTCAGAGTAGCAGCCGTGTTAGTCTGTATTCGCAAAAAGAAAAGGAGTACTTGTGGCACCTTAGAGACTACAATCCTGTCCTGATAGTGCCTATCACCTCCAGAGAAAGGGAAGTGCCTAGAAAATGTAAAAGGAAACTTAGTTTGATAGCATCCTGTCTGGCAAGAACTCACTTATCAATAGCTGGGATGTGAAATCCTCACTTCTGTATTGTTTTGTCATTATAGTTCCCACTTTGCTATTGCTTGTCTGTATAATCTCTGTCTGGTTCTGTGATTGTTTCTGTCTGCTGTATAATTAATTTTGCTGGGTGTAAACTAATTAAGGTAGTGGGATAGAATTGGTTAAATAATCATGTTACACTATGTTAGGATTGGTTAGTTAAATTTCAGGAAAATGATTGGTTAAGGTATAGCTAAGCAGAACTTAAGTTTTACTATATAGTCTGCAGTCAATCAGGAAGTGGGTGTGGGTGTGTGTGGGGAAAATGGGAACAGGGAATGGGGGTGGGGAAATTGGAATCATGTTTTGCCAAAGGGGGAAATGGGAACAGGGAATGGGGGTAAGGAAATTGGAATCATCTTTGGCTAAGGGCAGGACGGGAACAGGGACACAGGTGTAAGATCTGTGGTGTGGATAGTAACTTGTCTGAAAAAGGAAGGGGGGTGAAGCCAATTAACTCCCTGCCCTACCATACAATACAAATAATTTTAATAATGGATTCATTTAATAACTGGAATGGACCTTTAACCTAGTTAAAAATCTATTAGTTTTTGGATAATAACTAGACTGGTAGGTCAGAAGTTGCTTAACAGCACCTGAGACTTAAGGAGTCCCATCAGAATTAACAAAGGCACTGACAAATGACTGAACATTCAGAGTCATTTTGTCACTGGTATTCACATTTCTGTGAGCACTATCCAAATTGACCAGGTGCAGCAGGACTTCCGTGCCTCTATTACAGTTCACCCCAATTGCCTGAACCTGCTAAACTCTCCTTGCTGGTGCAGGCCTGTTTCTCTGGCTCACAAAGCTACTAGGAAGAGGTAAATTCTTGCTTTTGGAATTCATCAGATTGACCAAACTGTAAACTGTCAATCCCTTAACCCCCTACCAAAAAATAAAAATATGCCAAAGGCAGATCCCCCTGGACTCCCTAGAAAGAGTTCTCTCTCCCCCTCTGCAAAAGACTCTTCAGCTGTTCAGATGTGGGCTGAGAAAGTCATTGGGAGCATGTGAAGAAATATGAAGTAAGTAGAAATAATGAGTTGATGAGAAGCACAAGCTGACCTACTGCACTCTGTACTTCTAAGCTTTCAGTATAGAGGAGGCCCATGTTACAAGCTTTTGCTTTGCAGCATCGCTAAGCTTATCTCAAGTTTTCCTGGGACTCTGGGGAGCAGCAAGGTATCTAATATTATACCAGAACTTCCATTTGAAAATGTTTAAGATAATTTGGTGCAGCAGAAATTCCAGGGGGCACATACCATAACCAGATAATCCATCTGAAGTGAGAGTTCTCAGAGCTAAAAATCTCATGACTCAGGGATTGTTTCTTTTAACCAAGCAGCAGTCTGTTTATTCAAACCAGACATCTTTTATCTATGTTCTGATCCTCTGACCAGTGACAGTGTTTGGAACCAGCACGGAAAAGTGTCACCCTTTCCCTCTCTCTTTAATAAAGTCCCAAAGAAGTGTTTAATCTGAGAAGCTGCTACACCAATTCCCAGTTACCATTTCTTCTTGCTCAGAAACACTCTGGCGTTACTACAATACCTTCTGCAGACTCTTTTGGATTACTCAGCACTCAACTTGCTTTATACCTTCAAAGCACTGAACAAACATTAATTAATGCCCTTACAATTTCACTCATACTAAGGACTGTCACATTCAACTCTAGAGTAGATTAACCCTGCCCTCTGTACAAGCACTGGGGCCTTGGTAAAGTCTATAATCTTCTCCTGATGAGGAAATTGTACAGATGGCCCAAATTCATGTCTGTCTAGAGGCCATCTCAATTGGTGTAATTTATACCTTCTTCTGTACCACGCCCTCATGTGTATATTACAGAATCTTAGACTGTGTAATTTACACCCAATCCTACATGCCATCTCCAAATTTAGCCCACTAAGAATAAAAGAGTAAATTGATACATCTCACTTCACATCTGGCCCCATGATGAGTAAAGCAATGAGCAGGGCATTCTAAGGGCATGTACAGGAGACCCTAGAGGAGAAAGAAGCAGCACTGAGTCAGTTGTGTTAAAATATCTAAAAATGTCACCGATTCCCCTAATATGCATAAAACCTGCTGCCTTCGCGCTGGAGTTTTTGGTCCTTATCTTCTGTCCTACTTTCTGAGCATTCATGCTACATCTAAAGATGACCAAGTAAACAACAGAGGAACAATGAATCAAATCCTAAAAAGTCTGCCTGTTTTTGGTGACTGGGGTGCAGATAGTAAATGTAGAAAAGTGTTAATTAATCTGTGAGAAAGGAACCAATTGGGAAAATACTGGTATGACTCCTCATTTCCAGCTGCGGGAAACAGAACATAATTTGCAGGGGGGAAAGACATTAAATGAAAAGCACTGAAGACAGCAGAATTAACTTTTTTCAAAAAACAACAACTTTTATTGCACAGAAGTCAGCAAAATAAATGGAATACCTTCCTAATATCACTATTCAACGTAGGAAACTGCTGTTGCTGCCACATGGGATGTTATGTGACCACAAATGGGAGAGGAGATGCTTTGTATGATGTGAATGGGAGAGGAGCTGCCCCCAAAACACTCTTTCAAGAGGTTGTCCATACACTGACGGTGTTTATAAAGCTCTGTTTCAAAGCAACAATCATACAGTGCATGGTCAAAGAAAGGTTTGTGAAAACATATTTTAAACCCCTCAGTCCAGGACAGAAGAGTGAAAACATGGCATAACAAGTTCCTGAGGCTAAAGGGGTGGGGGCTGATACACTGGGCTTGGGATATTATCTTATTCCTAGAATTCCTTGCTTCTGGAAAGAACAGAGGGGTGAAAAACAAGGATATTCCCTCTGAGCCTTCTGCAAATAGAGCTGCTGACAGAGGAAACAGCTGCTCAGAATGGATTGGTGGATGAAATCTGTGGATCATAATTTAACTGACTTTAGCTGTATTTGTTTAAAGAGTGTGAAAACTTATGCCCACTGTCAGGATATTGGATAAGGAAAAGGCCATGTTCAGATGCATGGGAGCTTATGATGCAATAATAAAATACCCTTTTTAAAAAAGGGAGAATTCCTTCACAGCCATATAAAATATAATATGCCCACTACCCCTGCTACCAGGAAGAAGAAAAGATCTAGAAATAGGTAAGTGAGCTCCTAACCACGGAGAGAGTGGGTTTTTAACAATTCACAAACAATAGGGGGCAGGTATTTAAAGATATTTAGATTCCTAGTGGGATTTTCAAAAATACATAGGTGCCTAAGGCTTAAGACAGGGGTAATCAATTATTTTTTGTCAAGATCCAAATTTCTTGGTCAAGGTACACTCAATGTCCAGACTCCAGAGAAAAGAATATAAAAATAACAACAATAATGATAACAAGTAAATAAAAAGATTTTGCAGTCCGTTCCAAAACATCTTGTGGTCAAGATTTGGCCTGCAGTCTACATATTGACTACCTCTGCCCTATGCTAAGAAATTATCCACTCTTGCATGTGTTATTTGCATTTAATCTGCATCTCTAATATTAGCTTGTGACTTGAGTGTTGCATTTTGCAATGTTCATCCTGACTCTGATTTATGATTTTTACTGTCTTGAATTAGTGTTTGGGTCCTGCATTACTTTCCGGATTTTCCATTCTGATCCACTAATATGTTCAGGAAATATTAAAGCCTCTCTTCCTAGCACAGCATTTCCAATATTATTTTCCTTTACACTTTCATTGCTAAGATGCCCTAGCTGTTTTACTCTCCCCAAATCACCCACTGTTGTGGCAGTTTTCCATTGTTTCATACATTGCGGGGCTCTGTTCATAGAGAGCAAATTCTTCATTGTATATTCAAGTGCCCGAAACTCCTCACCAAGAGGTCTAAGTCCTAATCTGAATGCTTTGGTTTCTGTTCTACTGAAAAACTGAGGAAAGAAAAAAGGAATATTTTAAACAATGAAACAAATGGCCAGTAAATTCACATACTGAATAGAAAACAGGGCAGAGAGACTCTTGGAGATACCTTACCATCCTTCTGGGACAGCGCACTGTCAATAAAGTCAGCTGCCTCCTCAAAATAGCGACTGAGGTTAAATTCTTGGGTATCATTAGCTTTAATGCCATGGTAGGTGATGCCTGTGCCTTCGTAGAACTCTGCATTAGTGTTCACATGCATGAAGGATTTCCCCTCAGCTGCGTTCAGGATGTGGGTGATGCCCAGGCGCTGCAGTCTCATGATATTCTTGGCTATGAACCTGGAAAGTAAGAAGTATCAAGAAAACAATTGGGGCTCAGCAAATCACATAATCAGAGGCCAAACTCTCAGTATTTTCAAGTGCCCTCAGAATCTATAACAAAGCCCCCTGCTGTCCACAGAATCATAGAAACGTAGGACTGAATGGGTCATTTAGTTCAGTCCCCTGCACTGAAGCAGGGCTCAGTATTAACTAGACCATCCCCGACAGGTGTTTGTGGAATCTCCATCATTGGAAATTTTTAAGAACAGGTTAAACAACCTCCCTTTGTAATTTGTTCCAGTGCTTAACTACTCTTACAGTTAGGAAGTTTTTCCTAATGTCTAATCTAAACTTCCCTTGCTAAATTTAAGATTACTTCTTGTCCTGTCCTCAGTGGTTAAGGAGAATTAATTTATCACTCCCCTCTTTATAACACATGGACTCTTATCACCTTTTTATCTTCTAGGTGCTTACAAATTGATTGTTTGATTATTTGCTCCATTATCTTTCCAGATACCGAAGTTAAACTGACTGGTCTATAATTCCCTGGGTTGCCCGTATTCCCCTATTTTATAGATAGGTACCATATTGCCCCTTCCCATCCTCCACAAGTTCTCAGGGATATTGCTACTATCTGGTGATAGGTTTCAGAGTAACAGACGTGTTAGTCTGTATTCGCAAAAAGAAAAGGAGGACTTGTGGCACCTTAGAGACTAACCAATTTATTTGAGCATGAGCTTTCGTGAGCTACAGCATCCAAGGAAGTGAGCTGTAGCTCACGAAAGCTCATGCTCAAATAAATTGGTTAGTCTCTAAGGTGCCACAAGTACTCCTTTTCTTCTATCTGGTGATAGTTACTCAACACTCTGCACTCACCAGCGAGTCTCCTACAGATTTTCGTCTCAAAAGTTTATCATATTTTTAGCCCGTTCACACACAAAAGGTTCAATCCTTTGCTCCATATTATTCAATATATATGAAGCTACTGAGAGCTGGTGTGACAACACGTGCTGCAGTGCCAGGATTATACAGCCAGCTCCCTGCTCTCAGTCTCAGCTGAAATCAGCATCTGGCAAAAGATGAACCCAAGCAAAAGGGAGGCTATAATTTTAGGAAAATGGAAACATTTTGAAGTATTTGCCTCATTGTCCATACACTGTAAAAGTCGGTCCACAGCTTATAGGTCCCTTCAGATTCCTCAGTTCTATCAGATAACAAAAAACCCATGGTGGCCAAAAAAAAACCCCCAACAACCCCCAAAACAAAAAAATATTTCCATCTGCAACTGGCCAGAAGACTGCACCCCTCGTGTCGGGTACAGACCTGGGCATGATGATACATGTGTTCATGCCCTCCAAGCTTGATTATCACAATGCATTAAATGTAGGAATGAAGACATATGACCTAAAAAAACTCCAGCTGGTACAAATGGCAAAAGCCCATCTGCATAGCAACACGAGCGACCATGAATCTATCATGACAGTGCCCTACTCTCTGCATTAGAATTTATATTAGGGATAGGCAAAGTAGTTCAAAGGGAAACAGAAACCACCAACATCCTCCATCCCAAATCTTCACCTGCTTTTGGAAACAAAATCATACCAAACTTTCAGGGTTCTGAACCTTTCAGAGAACTCCCCTACTCACCAGCCCCATTTGTGTACATTCATTTTTCAGAAGTCTCATCCAGGACTGGAACCAGAAGAGCTGAACTATGGTGAAAAATCAGCTTTCACCATGTTTCTAGCTGGGTCTGGAAGCACAAATCTCATGGGAAAGCTGCTTCTCTCAAGAGCCCTGGCCCCATTTAGCAGACACAAGAGGTTTTAATAGTGGTTGAGCTTTAGATAAACATATGTGCAGTATATTTTTGGATGGATTTCTAAGTTCTGGCAAGGTGCCAACAGCTTTTAGGTGGACGCCTTTTTATTAGAAATCTAAATAGATAAATAAAATCTGAATTAGTAAACTGTACCCAAACTGAACCCACACTCTGGATTTTGAGGTTCCCCAGAAATTAGCTCACAGTTACCACATAATAAAATGTTAGATAATGAACATATAAACCTTATCCTTTTCCCCTGTGACTGTTCCCCTTTTTCAATGAGTGCACATTGCAGATGAATCCTCATGTGTGAGCAAATTTTCTACATGTTCTGCCATATGTACCCAATAATCATGGCAATGGGCCATATCATTTTAAAGACTTTCATCTATTAGCCAAACAAAAGTTGGCTAATTTTCTGTCTGGCAGGATAACAGCTGTGCCAGGGGATAAGCCTCAATGCCAGGGGAATTCTACTTGGAACAGAATAGTAAATGCTATAAAAACAAGGCCAAAAGAAAAAATGTTCATTCTGTAGTGTATGCCTTGTCCTTTCTTCTCATACCTGACATTTGTATTGATGGAAGTCCTTTGGGTTTTGAAGGAATAACAGAGCTTTAAGGACAGCAGGAACTCCTGTGTCTGAGAACCACAGACTAGGTTATCAATAACACTAGAGGCTGGTCTCTAATCCTTACACAGTAAATGAGTTTGAGAGTTATACCTAAGGTTCTTATCAGTACACTTAGTGGAAGCACAGAGCAAAGCTTGGCTTCTGCTTATTGTAGAACAAATAAATCCATTTTCAAACAGTCCCAGAAAATCCCACTTCTTACATTTCAGTTTCATTGTATTGCCCTCAAACATTGGCTCCTGAGAAACAGAGCAAGGAGATGGTCTCTGGGAAAGGAAAGCAGGATCAGCTTCTTTTCCCCTAAGAAGCTCATGGAATCTTAACTGCTCTGAATATAGAACTCTCCCCATTCTGGCCCTGTAATATTACAATAGCTGTTACCTGAGTGTGTCTTTCTTCCTACCATAGATCACTTTTACCTTCCACAAAATTCAAGTCCTAAAGGCACATATGGCAGCAGTTAATGGTAAATAGTCCTAAGTAAGACTGTAATGCAACATCACTCATGCAGCCAGCCAACCCAACAAATAAAGAGTTATAGTCCAAGCCTTGCTACAAGACAGAATTCACTAATAATTTCTCCATTCTGCCTACCAGTATCCCCAGTGACAGCACAACTCAATTCTTATTGGGATATTCATATACGTCAATTTTCTTTTCACCACCTCTACCAACAGCTTAATTATGTGAGCAACACACCAACAAAAGATTAACTCTGCCCTATAATTAGTGGGCAGCCATTAACAACTCATTTATCTTAGCCTGCCTATTGCCATGGGATGACAGGCCCAAATACATACACTTTCTACATACAATAAATGCAGGATAAACTGAAGTGTACTTCCAGTTGGAACAAGTACTTTCTAAAATTCCCCTACTCAGATGGGCACCATGAACCAGACTCAGACGTCCTTAGCAAGATCTTGTTACCAAATACATATTCTGGAGATGTGGCTTGAGGTGCTTATACGTTTTCAAAACACAGTTTGAAATACAACACTGTTTCTCTGCCAGCAGTGCAGAAGTGATGCTGTTACATATGCAAGATTTGCTTGCTTTTTGACAGAACAGCAATTTTCACAGGACACAGATTTCGGCAGTAAAAAAGGAAAAAAAAAAAAAAAAGATAAATGGTCCATGTCAGCACAGGGCCAGATGAGGGGGAAATGCAAACACACAAACCAATAGGCTGAAGAGCGTTCTGTACATTTACTTTTCTATGCCAGAACATCAGTGTCTGCTCCCAGCCTGACTCTGAGCATATTATTCTTTAAAATGCTTTGGACACATTTGAGAATTGTGTATTAAGATTATCGACTGCAGCTCACTGTAAGTTAAAAAAAACCCCCTCACATCTAGAGCCCTGAAAATCTGCGGATATCTGCTTTATATCCATCCGCAGACCATGTTTGCAGGTTTGGACAGATGCAGGGCTCTAATCACATCCACATTAATATCCTGTAGCCCTAAGATACAGGAGATCTGGCTCTCAGACATTAATACATGCATTGGGAAAGCCTTAAACATATCCTGTTCTTTTTTAATGCTATTCAGATAGGAATTTATGATTCATTGGTACTAGTCAGAAACAATTATTTTCTGTGAAGTACCTCCTGGAGATGCAATTCAAAACAGTGTTAACACGAGGAAAATGTTGAAATTTGTTCGGTAGACTGAGGATGATCTAGAAAAATTCTGTAATCACAGAAGCTGGTTTAGATTTCATGCTGTATTTTGAATTATTCTGCTGACTTATTATCTGAAAAATATATAATTGTACTGGTCAGAAACCTGTGCAATAGTGTTTACCCTTTGTTTTGAACCTCTGTTTTGAGGAACTGGTCCTCTCTGAATGGTTAGGACTGTCTGAATACGCTTTTCAGTTATTATCCTTCGCTGTTTTATCTTTGTGTTTTCATCAATTATTTCCTTCATCTATTATATGCGAGGTCTGTTCAGGCCTAATTTTAAAGCCTGACCTGAACTCAACTAGACCCACAGCCCATCCAAACATGACCCAAGCCCGAGAGCGTTAGTCATCTCATTTTCAGACCCAGCTCAAGCCCAGCTCGACACTTCCCCCCGAACCTGTATTACCACTGCCACTTGGTCTGGTAAAGGCTTTCTGCTCCCATGCCTGTGATCTGTCTCCGGCCACCTCACGCCCATGAAGTCAGTACAGCCGCAGATGTGTGACCCCTCCAGCTGGCCATCGCCGCTGCACTGGACTGTGTGTGCTGCAGAGGGAATGACACTGCTACTCGTCAGCCCACTCACACTCACACCACAGTGCAGCAAAGAGGTGGTGGCCCGCAGGAGTGGGGCAAGCAGCTGCCACCACATAGAGTCGACAGGCAGAAGGAGGTCATCAGAGATTACCTGACCCAAGCCAGTGAGTGGTGGGTTGTTTTCAGACCCAACCAGACCTGAACCCAAAATTTGCTGGGTTCAGGTCAGGTTACAAGACTCCATATTATATGGAAAATTTAGTGCTTTGGCACTAAGTCACACAACAGAGGGACTGTTCATATTGCATTGTCTATGTTCCAATTTAATCTCACCTTTCTGAATTTCTGAGCTAAGTGAGATCCCTGAATATTCTAACACCACTCCCATTTTTAGCTCTGGATGATTCATTCACAAGAAAAAACAGACATACCACGATGTGAAATAGTCCGGTAGGTTTCAATCAAAAGTTTATTCTGAATCCAGCTCAGATATTTTCATCCATCTGTTTGAATCCTGTTGCCTACATGCCACTCACTGGGCTTGCGATTTCCCTGTGTCTGAAACCCTGCAGGGACGTGTCTGCTCTAGGAAAAAAAATTTTTTTAAGTGCTTCCACTGGGCAGTGATAAATCAGGCGCTCTATCCCAAGAAGGAAGTGATCCATCCAGATCAGGGTTGATGCTTCAGTGTCAGAGCAAATAATCAAGTCACTTCATTCTCCTTGGGAGAACATTTGCCGTACTGCTGTCCAGCACTATCTTGCTGCAATGTTTGCAAAGTGCTTTTGACAACAACTCAGGAGGCATCAGAGACAAGGATTACATGAGGGCCAAAAGCAAGACGTGAACCATTCAACCCATCTCAATTCACACAGACTATCAGTGCACCATCACTTAGCTAGATTTTTTTTACATTTGTTACTTAGTAAGAAAGAAGACTCAACTGGTTCTATTGTAATGTAAGATATGACTCCAGATTTCTTCATATGGACTTGCTATACAACCTGAATTGTTAGAATTAGAACAATCATATAACAGAACATTTTTGCAGGACATAGTTTGTATGAGCTATTATGGTTGATTTAATAAGTTAAATAGACACAGAAAGTTACTTTGGGGAAAGATTTTATCAAATTAATTGGAGATCTGACCTTTCAGTTCCACAACCAGAATAAATAACTGTTTTCATTTGTCAACACATTCACACCGTTCTGACATTCTGTACTGCCACATAAGAGCAATACAAAACTTACACAGAAATCACGCTATACCATCGTCCTCCACAGTTACTTTGCTGAATGATTTAATGGATTTTGAACAGAGTCTTTAATGATAAGGCAGACATTAAAAAAAGAGAATGTCTGTACAAATGCAATGTCATTAACTTGTACTAACTCCTAGAATCCCCATTTCTACCGTGAAGATTCACGTGTTTGGATAAGGGCTTGTGCCATCCCCAACCTCGCATTACCTTTTGTTTGAACCTGCAGTGAAGTCATAATCCTAGCTTTGTGAAATCACAACATGTTGCTATGGAAATTATGAAATCCCCATTTAAAGGGAAAGTATCTTCAGTCCCTCCACCCCCTCACAAATTTCTGATCAGCACTATCCACCAGTCCAGGTGTACATACAGCACAGATTTTACATTTTAAGTCTCTTCCCAGAGAGACAAGGTGGGTGAGGTAGTATCTTTTACTGGACCAACTTCTGTTGGTAAGAGAGACAAGCTTTTGAGGTACACAGAGTCTGGCAAAGGGCTCTGGGTATCACAGCCAAATACAAGATCAAACAGCACATATTCTAACTACTTATGCTAAAGTACAGGACCATTCAAGGTGAAGTGGCCTGTTAGCACTCTGCAGTCAAAGGATAAAAAGAAAGGGGAGTTAGTGGGTTGCAGATTGTTGAAATAAGCCATATTTCATTTAATAAAGACACTGGATTTATTGCTTATTTCAACGATCTGTAACCCCTAACCCCCCTCCTTTTTGTTCTATGACTACAGGGGTGTTAACGGGTCACTTCCCCTAGAGTATGTGCTATGGGACCATTCATTCGGTCTGATCTTGTATTTAGCTGTGACACTCTGAAGGCTTGTCTTCATGTACAGTGCTACAGCGGCGCAGCTGCCAGCCCTTTAAGCCATGTCTACACTAGCGAGCTTACAGTGGCCCAGCTGTTCTGATGCAGCTGCACCACTGTAAGATCACTCATTTAGCCATTCTGTAAAACCACCACCACAAGCCATGGTAGCTATGTCAGCCCATCGACATAGTGCTGTCTATGTGGTGCATTGCTCAAGGCATGGATTTCACACCCATGAGCAACGTCGTTACACCAACATAGGTCTGTAGCGCAGACCTGGCCTGAGTACCTTTCCAGACCTGAAGAAGAGCTCTGTGTAGCTCAAAAGCTTGTCTCTCTCGCTAACAGACGTTGGTCCAAGATATTACCTCACTCATCTTGTCTCTGTAATATCCTGGAACTTACACGGCTACAACAACTAGGCTCTTACCAGCCTGCCAAAACATGATTCTCCTCTCCCACACACCAAAGGGAAGACGTATGTTCTTTTGCCACAGGCCCCAGAGGCCAGCAAAACACAGGAAATTAGAGTGTAGAGTGGATTTATACCAAACTGTTGCTCTATCCTGTGGAGTCCTTGCTACTGTTGTGGGAAACTGTTCATACACCTTCTACACACCTGATGATCTGATAAGATAAGATAACCAAGCGGAGTGCCCCAAGGGTTGGTCCTGTGGCCGGTTTTGTTCAATATCTTCTTTACCGATCTGGAGGATGGCGTGGATTGCACCCTTAGCAAGTTTGCAGATGACACTAAACTGGGAGGAGTGGTAGATACAGTGGAAGGTAGGGGCAGGATACAGAGGGACCTAGACAAATTAGAGGATTAGGCCTAAAGTAATCTGATGAGGTTCAACAAGGACAAGTGCAGAGTCCTGCACTTAGGACAGAAGAATCCCATGCACCGCTACAGACTAGGGACTGAGCAGCTAGGCAGCAGTTCCGCAGAAAAGGACCTAGGGGTTACAGTGGACGAGAAGCTGGATATGAGTCAACAGTGTGCCCTTGTTGCCAAGAAGGCTAATGGCATTTTGGGCTGTATAAGTAGGAGCATTGCCAGCAGATCGAGGGATGTGATAATTCCCCTCTATTTGGCATTGGGTAAGGCCTCATCTGGAATACTGTGTCCAGTTTTGGGCCCCACACTACAAGAAGGATGTGGAAAAATTGGAAAGAGTCCAGGAAAGGGCAACAAAAATGATTAGGGGCCTGGAGCACATGATTTATGAGAAGAGGCTGAAGGAACTGGGATTATTTAGTCTGCAGAAGAGAAGAATGAGGGGGGATTTGATAGCTGCTTTCAACTACCTGAAAGGGGGTTCCAAAGAGGATGGCTCTAGACTGTTCTCAGTGGTACCAGATGACAGAATGAGGAGTAATAGTCTCAAATTGCAGTGGGGGAGGTTTAGGTTGGATATTAGGAAGAACTTTTTCACTAGGAGGGTGGTGAAGCACTGGAATGGGTTACCTAGGGAGGTGGTGGAATCTCCTTCCTTGGAGGTTTTTAAGGTCAGGCTTCGCAAAGCCCTGGCTGCGATGATTTTGTTAGGGATTGGTCCTGCTTTGAGCAGGCTGTTGGACTAGATGACCTCCTGAGGTCCCTTCCAACCCTAAAATTCTATGATTCTATAATAAGACAGAAAATATCGTAGTATCACAATATAAAACTATGGTATGTCCACAGCTTGAATACTGCCCCATCTCAAAAAAGATATATTAATATTGGAAAAAGAACAGAGAAGGGCAAAAAAAATTACAGGTATGGAACAGCTTCCGTATTAGAAGAGATTAAAAAGACTTAGACTGTTCATCTTAGAAAAGAGACAACTAAGATGTGATGTTAAAGGTGTATAAAATTATGAATGGTGTGAAGAAAAAGTGTTATTTACTCCCTTCACATAACAAAAGAACCAGGGGGCACCCTATGAAATTAATAGGCAGCAGTTTTAAAAACCAGCATACGTAAGTATTTCACATACCGCACAGTCAAGCCATGGAACAAACTGCTATGGGATGATGTGAAGGCCAAAAATGTAAGTAGGTTAAAAAAAAGAATTAGATAAATTTGTGGAGGATAGGTCCATCAATGGCTATTAGCTAAGATGGGCAGGGACACAACCCCATTTTCTGGGTGTTCCAAAGCCTCCGATGGCTAGAAGCTAGGACTGGACAACAGCAGATGGGGCACTGGAAATTGCCCTGTTCTGTTCATTCCCTCTGGAGCATCTGCCACTGGCCACTGTCAGAACACAGGATAGTGGGCTAGATGGACCATTGGTCTGATACAGTATGGCCATTCTTATGTTCTTATGGACCAAGGCAGAGCTTATTGTGTGTTTAGGATAAAGGTGGAGGTCCTAGTTTTATTTTTATTTGTATTACATTAGCGCCTACAGATCCACCTTTTGCTATAAAGAGACAGTCCACTCCCCCAAAATCTTAAGTCTAAACAGACAAGACAAAGTTTGAGATGGGAAGCCAAGGCACAGAGCAACATAGTGACTTGCCCAAGGTCTCTCAGAAGGTCAGAAGCAGAGCAGAGAATAGAACCCACAGTTTGGATGGAGTGAATGTAAATACCTTACAATTGAGAACAGGAACAGCCCCAGGCATTTTGCCAGCCAGGGTGGAGAATGTTGTTGGCATCCTAACCCACCTCCAAACAGCTGAGAGAATTTAAAAAAAGAAAAAAAAAAGCAAAAAGCCATCTCCTGGGCAAACAACACATTTTCTTGAATATTTGCTCCCATTTCTGTGGAGTGTCTATTGTGGAGCATAAGACTATAGAACTTGGACTGCAACCCCCAGGACAGCTACACAGGGGGAAGGCTAGTGCGGACGCAGTCACATTCAGGTCAGAGCCTAGCCAGCAAGATTTCTCATCCATTTTTAGCCCACTCTTGAATTAGCTTTGACAGCTTTTATTTTAATATCCCTCAGTTCTGGGACTTCAGGGGACCACCAAAATCCTTTAGCAAACACCACAGGGCCCTACAGCTCGGAATACACACGCGCACACTCCCCTAACTGCAACCTAGGAACCATGGATGTCCAGGGCCACGTAATCCTAACCCACAAACCTTTACTACCCACAACCTCCTAGGCCCCAACCAAGTTCTCACAAATATTCGGATACTGAGTTAGGAGTCGGGAGCCAGACTCCCTGGGTCACCAGCAACCCAGCTTCCCCCATACCCTCGGCTCACCCAGCCCCCGCCCTCAAATCAGGCCGGTGGGAGCCGTTCACAGCTGTGCTGGCTCGGGAAGTCACTGCCTGGGCCTCCCCCCCGCCAAAGCCTCCCCCGCACTCACGCGTTCCCCACGTGGATGCGGGGTGCCACCTCGTTGCTGTGCGCGCTGGGGAGGCTGTAGCAGCCGCTCCCATTAGCCAGCAGGTCGTTCAGCTCCTCCACTGAGATCTGATAGTCGGACATGGCCAGATCGAGGCCACTCCTTGCAGCCCCCACTCTTACTCCGCAGCTCCAGGCAGGGCCTTGCTTCTCTCCCCCCACGAGCGCTGGGCTGAGCCTGATAGGAGGGGCTGGGATCAGCTGGTTCTGCCAGCAACACCCAGCAGCCGGGCACAGACGGGTCACTTTGAGCATGAAGGCTGCACGCCCCGCGGGGGTGATTTTTCCTTGCCCCGCTACTCCCCGAGTCCCGCTGTCCCCCATCCTGACGCCTCCTCCGGGGGAATCGCGCCCCACTGTCCGTCCCTCCCCTCAGCCCCCGGACAGGGCACCGCAGCCCCGGGAACCGGCAGCAGGTGTCGAGTTCGCCTCCAGCTCTGGGCCCCCGCCCGCCCCATGGAACTTTGTGTGTCGTTGTGTCCCCCGGCTGGGAGGCGCTGTGTGTCGTTGTGTGGCCGGGCTGGGAGGCGCTGTGTGTCGTTGTGTCCCCCGGCTGGGAGGCGCTGTGTGTCGTTGTGTGTCGGGGTTGGAAGGCGCTGTGTGTCGTTGTGTCCCCCGGCTGGGAGGCGCTGTGTGTCGTTGTGTGGCCGGGCTGGGAGGCGCTGTGTGTCGTTGTGTGGCCCGGCTGGGAGGCGCTGTGTGTCGTTGTGTCCCCCGGCTGGGAGGCGCTGTGTGTCGTTGTGTCCCCCGGCTGGGAGGCGCTGTGTCTCGTTGTGTGTCGGGGTTGGAAGGCGCTGTGTGTCGTTGTGTCCCCCGGCTGGGAGGCGCTGTGTGTCGTTGTGTGTCCGGGCTGGGAGGCGCTGTGTGTCGTTGTGTGTCGGGGTTGGAAGGCGCTGTGTGTCGTTGTGTCCCCCGGCTGGGAGGCGCTGTGTGTCCTGCACCCTGCGCCGGGATCGCTCCCGGGCCGCTCTGCGCCGGCCGGGCCGGGCCGGGGGCGGGCGGTAATTGGGCGTGTTTTGCTTTCTCCGGGACTTTCACAGCATGGCCCGGGGAGGAGGCGGTGGGACGGGACTCCAGGGCGGAGCTGGGGCACCGGGCGCCTCTCCCTGGCAGTGCGGGGCGCGGAGGCAGCTGCGCAAGGCCCGGCCTTGGCGCCGATCGAGGCGATGGCCACGCTGAAGCTGCTGATGGTTGGGGACAGCGCGGTGGGGAAGTCCAGGTGCGGAACGCGCTCCGGGAGCGGCGGGGCCGGTTTCGGGGGTGGGGGTCCTGGGAGGCCGCTGGGCCTGTGCGGCCCGCTCACCCGTCTCTGCTTTTCCCGCAGTCTCTTGCTGAGATTCACCGATGACACGTTTGAGCCGCACTTGAACCCCACGATAGGTGAGTGCTGCGAGCTTCCCTGGCCGGGCTCCGGGGGATCTCTTAGCTCTCGTGCGCGAGCTCCAGGCCGCCCCAGGGGAGTCCCCCAAACCTGCAGCGTTACAGGGGGTAGGAGGTTGAAATAGGGCAGGTGTAAGGAGCCAGGGCCAGCGATGACACCGGCTGTAGGGATCCGGATTTGGGAGAGGGAGGAGGAGGAGCGCGGCAGAGGCCTCCTAAAGGGGATCGCGAGGCTTTCATAACTGGCTGTTATGACCACACGCAGCCTGTGTTTGTTCATGCATTTTCTCCGTGTGAGAGGCTGTGTACAACCCTGTGCTGTGAAGGGACTGTACCTCTGCCGTGTCGCGAGGTACCAAATGTTGGCGAACTTCATAGCAACTAAACTAAACGCAGAGAAGCAGCCGCGTTAGTCTATTCGCGAAAAGAAAAGGAGTACTAGCTGCACCGTAGAGACTAACCAATTTAGTTAGTCTCTAGTAAGGTGCCACTAGCACTCCTTTTCTTTAAACGCAGAGAGTAGCAAAGCCTCTCGCTGTGTTTGTCCTGACATTGCTTCCCTCTCTTTTGCATACCAGGTGTTGATTTTAAAGTTAAGAAAATGATGGTTGATGGCAATCCAGTGCAACTTGCAATATGGGTAAGTTTTGCCCAGGACGGATAAAGACAAAAAGCCTGCCCTTTTATATTACTAAAGTTTGCTGTACTTTAAAACAGTGTTTAGTAGTGAATGGGTATGCGGCATACACAGTATCTTGAGTATTTAAGTACCATGGTTCTGCTACTGTAAAATTGTGTGAAGTGGGCTAGGCTCCTTTTTTGAAAAGCTTGTCACATTTCATCACTTTCATCCTGAGGTTTATTTCCACTGCAGCATAAATTCCAAGGGCTCACTCCTGCCATTACATATGCAGCTGGGATTCACTTCAGGTGAACAGATAGCAAGTGATAAGGGGTGTGTGTGTGTGTGTGTGTGTGTGGAGGGGGTAATAGGTGCCTAAATAAGACACAGCTTCAAATATCAGGACTGTCCCTAAAAATCGGGACATCTAGTCAGCTTAGCTTCACTAGTTCTTCTGGACTGCTCTGCTGTGCATTAATGGACTTGACAAGACACAGCCATGCATGAAAGGGGAGGGTTGAGCCCCAGATAGACAACCCTTGAACAGCCAAGACCTAATGGGGATGAAATGCCCAAAACAGCTACTGTATGGATTTGGCAGTATTATTTCTATTAGCTGTTTTGCATTGAACGCACGGAGCACCATGCTGAAAACAAACTCTAGACAGTTTTATTTCGACACTTGCCATGCATTGCCCCATTCCATCAATTAATGGGAAAGGGGAATTTAGTGTTGTAATCTCTGTTTAAGGCTAAAGACCTATTTTCAGAGGGTCTGAGCCTTCGCCCACAACTGTTGGCTTCAGTGGAGGAATTCAGAACCTCTGAAAATTAGGACACCAGACTACAACTGCATGGGAAGTATAATTATAATATTTTTAAAGCTTCCTCTCCACACCCACATCCACAGTACTTGGTGCTCAGTGCAACAGAATGATCATGTTCTAAAATACCCCAAATAAAAATCTATTTAAAAATGTCCCACTTAAAATTAAAAGAAAAACTTGAAACTTTCTCGCTCTCCCAAAAATATATTTATACATGATGCCTATTATTCTCCTCTCTGTTTGTTTTCCGCCCCTCTCCTCTCTCAGATCCTCAGCTTTTCTTGTTTAAGTGAGGTGAGGGAGACTGAAATTAAACTCAGGAGGAGAAGGCTCCATACACATGAGGGCACAATTGTCTGTCAGCCTCAGATCTAAAAGTTGGATTGTGGGGGGGTAGATGCTCATATGCATGAGACCTCGTATGCATTATCTTGGACCAATACTATTAAGGCTTTAAAATAAAAACAAAACAAAAAATGCTATCATAGGTAACCTGCCAGTTTGCATAATTTACACACTGATTGTATACAAAGCACGAGTAATACAATCATGGTTGTTCAAACCAGGGAGGAAATATGCTTCTTGCATTCTGAACAAGTCGCAAGCAAAGAAGCAGCTCTGCCAAGAGGGAATTCAAATAACCAAGCCTCAGTCACAAGGCTGTGTCTTGCTGTTCTGAGCTCAAAATCAAGGGCAGAGCCTGTGCAAATTGTGCTACTGAAAAAGATACCTTTGCAGCAGTATGTTAACAGCATCAGGAGAAATCACTCATTACTGACGTGAAGCTGTATTATATAAAAGAAAATCCATAAACAAGCCGCCAATCCCCAGAAAGATGTGCAGAGTCCATCTTTGTTTAAGGTTTATGCCAGTTTACTGTGTACTGTGCATAGGTACTCTGATGACTGGTGCTCTGTAAAAATTAAAAATCATAGATAAGGTTGAAAATAATAAATTTGTTTTTCCGGCTGTTCTGGAATTAGTATTTGGAAAACAAATAAGATTTCAAAAGCTTGGTGGGGAAATTGGTCATCTAGAATATCAAACAGACTTGGAACATAGCACTTGCCCTGCATTCTGTGTACTTTACAATTTCATAAAGGCTCAGCAGGGAATGTTCTGAAATTCCCTGTGGCTGTATGTGATCTGCCTTAGCATGCCAGATGTTAAAGCAGAGCTGCTTATTTCTAAGAACATCACTTTTGTGTAAAAAGAAAAGGAGTACTTGTGGCACCTTAGAGACTAACCAATTTATTTGAGCATGAGCTTTCGTGAGCTAAGCTCATGCTCAAATAAATTGGTTAGTCTCTAAGGTGCCACAAGTACTCCTTTTCTTTTTGCGAATACAGACTAACACGGCTGTTACTCTGAAACCTGTCACTTTTGTGTAGTGGCTTTAAAATCTTTCCTCTTCTTTTCCATTAGTCAGGTATCCAGGAGAAATTTTTTAAGTGTTTATTTTACTAAGATTGCATCAGACACTGCAGGATTTTCATTATTATTAAAACTGAGGATAACATTTAGAAGCCATTTCTTTTTTGTTCTTTCATATTGACAGTTGCATTGGTACAAAGGAGTGCTCTGCTGTTGTATCCTTTTGTACTTGGAGGTTTAAGGGTATAATAACAAACTGCTTAATAAAAACAGGTCAGCCCTTGTAAGTGAATACCATGCCAAACCTATGATTGAATATTTGCTTAACAAAGTAGAGAAATTACATGATGGTGTAGATGTCCAGCATGTCTAGGTATTGTAATCCTTACATATATTTAAATGGAAATTTCTGAGGCAGACTCATAGACTTTCAGGCCGGAAGGGACCATCGTGATCATCTAGAGTGACCTCATTGCAGGCCACAGAACGTCACCCACCCACTCCTATAAGGAACCCATAATCTCTGGCTGAGTTACTGAAGTCCTCAAAACATGATTTAAAGACTTCAGGTTACAGAGAAATCCACCATTTACACTAGTTCAAACCAGCAAGGACCTGTTCCTCATGCTGCAGAAGAAGGTGAACCCCTGCCCCCCCGCGAGTCTCTGCCAACCTGGCCCTGGGGGAAAATTCCTTCCTGACCCCAAATATGGTGATGAGTTAGACCCTGAGCATGTGGACAAAATCCACTAGCCAGACATCTGGGAAAGAATTCTCTGTCATAACTAAGAGAGCTTCCCAACTAGTGTCCCATCACGGGCCGTTGGAGACATTTGCTACTTGCCGTTGCAGATTGACTATATGCCATTGTAGGCAGTTGCATCACACCATCGCCTTCCTAAACTTTACAGGCTCAGTCTTGAAGCCAGTTAGATTTTTTTGCCCCCATTACTCCCCTTGGACGGCTGTTCCAGAACTTCACTTTCACTCCTCTGATGATTAGAAACCTTTGCCTAATTTCAAGCCTTAAATTTATTGATGGCCAGTTTATATCCATTTGTTCTTGTGTCAACACTGGCACTTAACTTAAATAAAAGAAATCGTGGGTAAAATTTCATATTCCTTTGCCCCTTTATAGTCCTTTCTGTGCGGGTTTGGATTTCATAATGCACTCTGGAAATGTTTGAAGTCTTTCTGGAGGGAAATATAGGGTATTGCACTAATAATTGAATTGACCTGTAAATAACTTTTAATCTAATTTCTCATCTGCTTGGGATCCTGCTAGCCTCAAAATGTTTTACACATACCGGGCCCTCTTCTTCTACTGCAGGATAAGCCAATAGAAGAATCAAACCCACTGTCTGCTCCTCCTGCCTGCAGTGTAGTGTCTTGCACTGGATGAATATTTATTCCCATTTCCTCACCTCTTCCACTTCCAACCCAGCTCATTGTATATATAGTATTATTTTGCTTGCAGTATTATTCCCTTATTTATTTTTAAATGGCCTTCCAGATCTGAGTCCCATTGGCTTTTCTCACCTCTTTACTCCGGTTCAGAGGCTGACATCCTCTTTAACTTTAAACTTCAATTATAACCTCTCTTTTTTC
Organism: Eretmochelys imbricata; assembly: GCF_965152235.1. Classification (NCBI taxonomy): domain Eukaryota; kingdom Metazoa; phylum Chordata; order Testudines; family Cheloniidae; genus Eretmochelys; species Eretmochelys imbricata. Next base: position 16,461,977 of record NC_135598.1, read on the forward strand.
ATGGTTTTTCTTTTCATCTCATCACTTTTCCAAATATTTGTTGCCTGTTTCCCTGACTCTACATCGCCTATGCTTTATGTATCCTAATCGCAGGATTCCAGGTCAAAGCAGTGTTAACTTTTTCTGTTTATGCCGCATATTGCAAATTACCCTTTAGTTCTAAATCTTTTTGGTTTTTCCTCTATAGGATACAGCGGGACAGGAACGGTTTAGAACACTGACACCCAGTTATTACCGAGGAGCTCAAGCTGTTATTTTAGGTAGGAGGAATATGATTAGCACAACTGTGAAATCATTATCACTAACTAAATTTTAATACCTCTTTACCAAAAGCAGTGGTATTCACTTAAAAGGCAAGAGGAGAAATTAACATGGTTTTAACAATATGCCTGCTCCACTAGGCTGAGTTTTGGCTCCTAACCTTTATCAGCAGGAAATGATGAGTCTTCAGAACATTTTATACTAAAAAGCTGTAGACTTTATATTACAGACAGCTCAACCATTGAGCAGATGCATTCTCAGCTTTATAGTAATTTCTGTTTGGAGTGTTTCTGGTTACAAAGCAAATTGTTTTCCAAGTCTGCTTTTCCTGAGACATTTTTATTTCCCTCTTCAGAAACAATATCAAATGTGCCTGGTGAAAAGCACAAATAACTTATGGCAGGTCCCATTCTTTGTGATCACATGAGTTGCAAAAATCTGATTCCTATTGTCAAGTGATTATGAAAGCTGAATAACCTGCTATACAGAATATACATTCCTTCTGTGGTATAGTCTGCCACTCTATTCAACTAATTAGTGATAAGTAAGCACAGTTGTGGAGTTACCAATAACCAGAAGTCTCTTTTTAAAAGAGTACTGAAAATTCCAAATGTCTGTTGCTAACCCACACATGAACACACTCCGCTGCCCCCTTAAATACATAACTTTCTATTTTAAAATGTCCTGCAGTTCCACTGTCAGCTCTTGAATTCAAGGCTAGTAACAGCATAAAGCCCCAGCTGTTAGGTTGGGTTTCCCAACCTTAAATATTACAGGAACAGGTGTTTGTTTCCTATCATCACTATACTTACTCTGAGTCATCAGGGATTAGGATTGCCATTCCTACTGTCCGAGAGATCACATCTACTACTCCTACAATTATCTGAAAGTAATCTCAAATGAATAAAGACATAAGAAATGAGGGCAGCACTAATGCAGTAAAAATAGCCCAGGAATCTGCAGTTGACCATGTCCCTTTCTTTTGTTGCTAGTGTATGATGTCACGAGAAAAGATACTTTCACAAAACTAATGACCTGGCTGAACGAGCTGGAGACGTATGCTACGCGGAGCAACATTGTAAAAATGTTAGTTGGCAATAAAATTGACAAGGTCAGTTTAGAGCTGTCATCTTATGCTCATACACTTGGTTCTCATTCGTGGTCAGTAGGTGTTTCCTATGCACCAGGAGGCTCACAGCCCTGCATGCAGCATACCTGGTCTGTGCCGCTTTGACTGAAAAACCTGAAATGGGGCAGGCTGGAGATCTCCTTTCCTTGCTGCCTCCTCTTAGAGGCAGAAGGTTGTTTGGGAATTTTGTGCAAAATTTTGTGACATGATCTAAATCAGGTGAGCTGTTGTAAAACAAGATTAAGAATGGAGAGAGCAAATCATATTTAATGAAAAGAAACTACACTGGAACTCTTTCTGAGCATCTCTAGTGAAGTGCCATCCGAGTTACAAGACCCCATCCTCTCTCCCCTGCTGTCCCTTCCTCCTGACCCTTTGGCCAAGCGGTATGTCTTAGACTCAGCCTCCGGGTCTCTCTGTAGGTGTTACCTCTGGGTTTCAGATCTGCTGTCATTCTCGCTCCTCGTCTGACTCATAGCACTGTTAAACTGTTTAGTTTTCTTCAATGGGCCTCATTTCCCATCTTAACTACTGCAGCCTCCTCGTCGCTCGCCTCCCTAACACACACCTCACCCCCTCCAATCGGTTCAGAAGGCAGTGACTAGAATCGTCTTTCTTGCTCATCGCTCTGACAGCATCACTCTCTCTGAATGCCTCCACTGACTCGCTCTGTATTATCACACTGAGTTCAAGCTTCTTGTGCTTGCCTTCAAGGCCCTTTACAGTTCTGCTCCTTCCTCCTTGTCCACTCTTGTCATGTTATCTCCTGAAGACGCTTCCAGCCTTGTCTACCCGTTTGTCAGCCTCACACACTAACATCTCCACTCTTTCTCCTACACTGGTCTTTATGAACAACTCCTCCTTTAGTCTAACGATCCAGTCAGTGATTTAACCGCTCTGCAGGTGAAAACTTGGTGTCTGAATCTGTGTTTCCTCTGTGAGTCAAATATTTCTTTAGTCACTTTTCAACTAACTAAAACTTTTGTGAATCTCACCCTGTTCTTCAGAATCAATCAGAGGTAACAGACAAAGGTCAGTTGACTCAAAATTCTGTATCTGTCCAGTTATTACCTTCCTGATTTTTACCATCTTTTAGACCCTTTAATTTTTTCTGTAGCTATTTTGAAATGCTGTAGTGGATCCAGGGATCTTTCCACGGTTATAGTGCTCTCAGTATCAGTACAACTATGATATTTTTAAACCAGTGTTACAGTGGTTGTAAAGCCTAATGGAACCATTCAGTCATTTATGATCACCATATAGACTTATGGATTTGCAGCAACAATTCGATGTGTCTGGAGGAGTTTTAGAAAATATACCCATAATGACACTTTTCCTTGGAGTTCCCAAGATCTGGCAAGTATAGCATATTTTACTTTTATTCTTTTCTCTGCAGCCAGATCGTGAGATAAACAAAACAGAGGGACTCCAGTTTGCTAGGAAACACTCAATGCTCTTTATAGGTATGCAGTTATTTGCCAATAAAGATATACAAATAGGATAGTTATTTTGTTGCAGCTGAGCATGAATGAACAGAATGCCGCTCTCCTCCAGGCCATTATTCTTTGTTACTCTTGGGCTATTGCAGCTACAGATGGCTGAAAGCAGTGAGTACCTTTCAGATTCACCTTTCGTTAAATTAACATGACTCCTTTACTGCCTTGGTGTCCTATGTGTGCACAGAGAACCTTATTTTCTGAGGTGCTGCATATTTACCTGATCTGGAGTTTTGGGTGCCTGAAAGTTAGGCCCATAATGTGTACCTAACAGACTGGCACCAGTCTAACCCTTATCTTGCAGACATTAATAATTTCAATTGAAAATAAGATTAGTGTCATTGACTGGGAGCCACATTTAAATCTGTGTCTTAAAAGTAAGATGTGTTGTATTGTGTTCCCAAACCCCAGAGCCTTACTCTGCTCAGACTGGAATCTTTATCCGGGGCTGGTACCCAGAATTTTGACCAGTTCCTATTTTCCAACTTTGAGTTTTTTGTACAGTTATGGAGGTGAATTTATAGCCAATTGTAGAATGCAGTCTGTCTTGGGGAGATGGTATCATGGTGAAGATGAGCAAAGATGCAATGAAATGAGAACCTACAAGTGGTGAAGCCTCTTGAAATGTAGGATTGGAAGGACCTAAAGGGGTCATCTAGTCCATTGCCCCACAGTAAGGCAGAATTAACTATGAAGCAGAACAAATGAGTATAGGGAGAACTTTACATTCTAGAGCCATCTTTTTCTAAAAATATATTTGCAGGATCGATCACAACCTGAGGAGAAGTTTCAATTTAAAAATGCAAAAAGGAAGGGGAAACAATGGAGTTCCCTTTAGAGGAAATTAGACTCTTCAAGCTGCTGTGGGATGATTTGTCAGTAAACTCGAGCTCTGAGGAGGAAAAAAGTACAGCTGCAAATAACAAAATAGCATCCCTTCCCCTCCAAAGATAATTGTTTTATAAAGCGGAAAATTCTGTGCAAAAAAAGGAATTATTGGTTTTACCCTCTTTTTAGAGACCAGTGCTAAAACACGGGATGGAGTACAATGTGCCTTTGAGGAAGTGGTCATAAAGATCTTACAGACTCCAGGACTTTGGGATACAGACAAACAAAAGTGCGGAGTCCAGTTGGAGACTGCAGCACACACAGAGGAAGACTTTTGTGGTGGATACTGTACACTTACTTAAATTCACAGATGCCTGTTCTATCCGACCAGCTGGACTTTCAGGCATGTTGCTAAGGGCTTCCAAAGACACAAACCAACTTCCATTCTGGACACATGTGATTTATGCTATGGGACCAACTCAGATGGGTTAGCTGCATACATTTATGAGTTCGTTTCAACACACCTGCCTGGTTTTAAAATAATAGATTTGATGGTTACTATATTGTCAAAAATGGAATGGATATTTATTTGCATGAATCATGGTGCCTCTTGCTCCGACATTCTTTGCTCAAAAACAGTTGTTACGCTTTTGTACTCTTCTTCCCTCTTATCTTCCCCTGTGTGTAACATACAATTTGATACTGAAATTTTGAACTTGCACTAAAATAAGACTATAGTGTCAGATAGCAGCAGAGTGTTAGTCGTCAGAGGGCTAATACTAGAGCCAAGCTGTCCAACCCACAGTCTTTATTGAAAAGCTTTCAATCGCTACAGTAAGCGTGCAAGGTCCTCAGGCAGCCACGTTCCCTTGAAGTGTTGAAAAGACACTTCCCATGCTACAATCTGGGATAATCACTGATTCTGCCTCCCTGGTTCAGGTACTTTTATGTGCTGGGACTTCCTCCGAGACCTTTTCCACTGGGCTTATCCAGAACATTTCATCCAGTTCTCTCGGATCCAAAAACTCAGTTCAACTCCAGCTCATCATTCAGGTTATTTCATTAGGCATGGAACAGTTCTATGCCCACACTAGCCAGGCCTAGACGCCGGTGGTTTAGATACAGGGTGACATCACAATTGCAAATCATATCACACACTACACATTTTTCTAGCTCCTGACAGCTATACTTTTTAAATGTAATTGGTTTGGACATCATACGGATCAAGTAAGGACCAGTTGCTTTGCTGATTGTGTAGGGCCCAATCACTTATGTCCTCACCTTAGCTACATTTTAAGCTTATCAGTTCAAAGTATTCCCACTTACCTCAGCTCGTCCCAAAACACTGTCTCCAGAAGTCAGCCTGTCATACCCTTGTTTTACAATTTAACCTTGCACTCAAATTGAGCTATATGTAAATTTACTCATGACCAGCAAGATCTAGGCCTACACTATATAGTATATGTTGCTGCTAACCATTTCCAAGTCGGATGTAATCTAGCTGCCTATCCAAAATACTCTGGGTGAGGACAGTCATCATTTCAGTGTCATACTCTTGAAGAGGTAGCCTTTTTCCATTAACTTCTCCTTTGCAAACCCAGGAGTTTACATGCAGCTCTGTGTAGATTTACGCCTCACTGTTTCTTACATAATTTCTACCACCAGCTAGGATCAGTGACTATTAAAACTGTATTGGTTTAGGCTCTAATTCCACAAGCCACTTCTACAGTGCAGATCCCCACTGCAATTAACAGGGCTGTGTGTGGGCCCAGTGGTCTGCCTGGGTGGAGCACCTTACAGGATCAGGAATGTAGTCAAGTCTCCCTTCAAACTGTAAATGTGATCAATACAAAATCTGGTTTAAAGCTATGTGACAGCAAGTGAGGTTCTACAGGATTTTCCACTGAAAATGAGATCCTTCTGTCCATTTTCTTACAATTTCCATAGTGGAGTTCTGGTAATTAGTTGCCACTTACCTTTATTATTTCCCATTACACTGAATCATTTCTCTTCATATAAGAGTTTGAGTTATGGACGCAGCTGTGGCTCTTCTAAAAACTTTGAAATTGCTGGGCCAGATTCTGACCCCAGGTATGTTGCCTTCTATAGAATTACTGCCAGGTTTCACTAGCAACTGAGACAAGAACCTGGCTGGTGGTTTTAACAGCCAAGCTCAGCCAGCAGAAGAGATCACTGTGACAGCAATAAATAAGTTAGATGCAGCAGGTTTTGCAAGAAGGTCCTCATGATTTGGGCTGATTTACAGAGGACCACGTGCACTGTGGGAACTCTCTTTTTATGGTTCTCTTTAGCTAAGTTACAAATGAATATCCAAAGGCTTCATGCTAGTTATGGTGTTTAAATTAGTCTCAAAAGTCTCTTATCCTGCTCTACCTAGCATGTGAGTGGAAGAGGGTGACCACTAGCGTGACACTTAGGAAAGTTAAGACAAATCAATTAAAGTAGTGACGTCAGCATGCCTGAATTAAAACACATTCCATCCCTGTGTGGATGCTCTCATTCAGAAGTAAAGTTGCTTTAGTTCATTGTAGCTTATTTCTCCTTGTCCCATGCAGACAAGCCCTAACATTCATCCCTTGAATAACATAAAGGTCCGAAGCTTCTGTTGAATGAATAAGAAGAGAACAAAAGTGAATTTAAGGGTGAGAGTAGGTGACGGGGGATTGGCTGGGATCAGGAGGAAATCTGAATTCATGGAATCAGAAATAGAAGAGATTGAGAAGGGCATCTTAGAGTTGCAGCTATAATACTTACCATAGAATCATATCAGGGTTGGAAGGGACCTTAGGGGGTCATCTAGTCTGACCCCCTGCTCAAAGCAGGACCATTCCCCAATTTTTGCCCCAGATCCCTAAATGGCCCCCTCAAGGATTGAGCTCACAACCCTGGGTTTAGCAGGCCAATGCTGAAACCACTGAGCTATCCCTCCCCCCAACATTATACTTAAGGTTGGCTTACCTTTCAGCCCTTAAAAATTACAGGCAGTGTTCCCTATGTGCATAGCTGTTTCTGAAGCTGTTTCTGAACTCCTAGCACAAGTTCCAGAACTGCAGTGTGACCATGGGTGTGAGAGCATGTGTATGCACGCAGCACGTGTACAGTCATTGCTGCGTGCAGCAGCCACTGCTGTGCAGCTGCTTCCATTCTGTGACTGTCCTGCTGCCATGCCTAGATACTATGCTAACTGGTGCTATGTGAATACCATAGAGTCAATAACTGGAGTCTACCACCCTCTCAGTAGGACTTTGCTACTCATCAGCTACTGGACTAAATGTAACAAACTGCCTCTCCTACCGTACAAACCAGTAATATGCCCCAGCCTCCTTGTCTGTAATACTGAACGTCATTTCACAGTATTTGTATCTTCTCTCTACATCTGTCAGCATGGGCTCCAAGCTCTGTAGTAGCTATATGGACGTAAACTATTTAATGATTCCTAAAATATGCTGTTGCTTTAAAATAATGGCTGTTTAATAGCTCCCTCCTGTTGTAGTCTACTTTTGCACTTCAATTAATTGCACTGGCAAGATCCTGCTACTCCACCCCCCACATATGGGTAAGTAGTATCCATAACTAAGCAGTGTGTAGGTCTCTAGCTACGCACTCTCATTATTACTAATTAGAATTAGACCACCCACATGCAGACATTTAAGAATGTACCCTGCCATGAAAAATGCACACCTTTATGTGCATGGAATATTACTGTAATAGAAAATAGTTTAATTGGTCTTTTTAATACAGTATTTTTAGAGTTTCAAATGGACACTCATATCAAACATGACCCCATCTTAGGTTTGATAAAATTAAACTTTTAAAAAACTGAAACATCATAGAAATGTCTCCATGAATGTTATGCATTCCAGTGGAAACGGCTTAGTTAAAAAAAAAAAAGTTGTTTGCTTTTCAACTATTTTATCTTTGAACTAGTGCAAGAAAACCTAAAAATGAAATTGTCTAGAAGCCAACTATAAAGAAAAACAAAAGTCTTCAAGATGAGAGTTGCAAAGAGTGCCCAAACAGCATAAACAGGAAACATCAGATAATTAAAACTGGAAGAATTTTAAAATTCAAACTGTTGTATGTAACATCTGAAGAAAATAATAATAAAAATCCCCTACTGAGTCTCACTATTAAAGACCACTGTCAAGTTAGAAATAATTATTGAATTTTAACTTTTAGTGTATAATAAAGCATTTGATGGTAATACCTATCAAGTCCATAAAAATAAATGGCACGTTTTCTTTCCTAACGTTTTCTAATATGTTGCGTGTCATGTGTATTAGTGTAATACAACAAATGTAATATAAAATTATTTATTTATAAATATAAACATTCTGCTACTTGCCAGATTTGTCCTACCTTATTTTGAAGCAGTTATGGGCCTGATTCTGTACTGTCTTGTTCCTTGTAGAGTCATTTTCATTTGTGTAAAATGGGTGTATAAAACTGCCACTGGTGTAAGTGAGTGGATAGTTCGGATATGCCTAAGTAAATGATGGTGTCAGGTGCAAAGCAGTTGGAGAATCAGCCCTTGCATGTTTTCCTGTACTGAAATCTGAGTCTGAAGAACATGCTACAAAGTCAGGGGGCACTTGATGAGCTCAATCAAACACAGACCAATGAGAAAATGTTTAAATCCTAAAGCAGCTTTTAAATATTCTTAGCAACAGCTGTAGAACCATGGCCTCTTAGAAAACCAGCCTAAAGAATAACATCTCACTTCACCTTACTGACTGCAATGTATAAAATGTGACTATTGGAAAGATGGTGATTCAGGTCAATTCATCACAAAGTAAAAGAGAATGGTGGTTTGCTGGTGTGCCCCACCACAAATTCACATGCACAGTGTGTTACATCTCACAAAAGGGACAGCTGTTTCAGCCCTCAACAGTCGGTTTGCAGAATGTAAATGTTACATAATTCAGTCCTGTTCATATCTACTGTATATCACCACAAACAGGGAGTCCAGACAGAGGCAGGGAAACTGAGACGGAGCCCTGTATGTGAGCTAGTGAAGCAAGGAGGTTGAGTGGGTAAGCTCAGATGGGTATTTTGGGGGACTCTGGAGGAAGAAATGAGATATCAGAAGACTGGGATGCATCTGAAAATTGTCTGGAACATGGATATGGTGTTATGATGCAGCAGGCAGGAGAGCCCTTAATGTGGGATGGGTGAGTGAGCAGAAGCTGAGAAGTAGGATGGGTCCAGATCTAATGCATCCAAGGATGCTGAGGGAGTTGGCTGATGTGACTGCAGAGTCATTGGCCATTATCTTTGAAAATGTATGGCGATCGGCGGAGGTCCCGGACAATTGGAAAAAGGCAAATATAGCGTCCATGTTTTTAAAAGGAAAGAAAGAGAACCTGGAGAACTACAGACCTTTCAGCCTCATTTCAGTCCCTGGCAAAATCATGGAGCAGGTCCTCAAGGAATCCATTTTGAAGCACTTGGAGGAGAGGAAGGTGATCAGGAACAGTCAACATGGATTCACCAAGGGCAAGTCATGCTTCACCAACCTGATTGCCTTCTATGATGAGATAACTGACTCTGTGGATATGGGAAAAGTGGTGGATGTGATATATCTTGACTTTAGCAAAGCTTTTGATATGGTTTCCCACAGTATTCTTGCCAGCAAGTTAAAGAAGTATGTATTGGATGACTGGACTATAAGGTGGACAGAAAGCTGGCTCGATCGTCGGGCTCAACAGGTAGTGATCAATGGCTCAATGTCTAGTTGGCAGCCAGTATCAAGCAGAGTGCCCCAGGGGTTGGTCCTGGGGCTGGTTTTGTTCAACATCTCTATTAATGATCTGAATGATGGGATGAATGGCACCCTCAGCAAATTCACAGATGACACTAAGCTAGGGAGGAGAGGTAGAAATGCTGGAGGGTAGGGATAGGGTCCAGAATGACCTAGACAAATTGGAGGATTGGGCCAAAAGAAATCTGATGAGGTTGAACAAGGACAAGTGCAGAGTTCTACATTTAGAAGGAAGAATCCCATGCACTGCTACAGGCTGGGGACCAACTAGCTAAGCAGCAGTTCTGCAGAAACAGACCTGGGGATTACAGTGGATGATAAGATGGATATGAGTCAGCAGTGTGCCCTTGTTGCCAAGAAGGCCAAAGGCATATTGGGCTGCATTAGTAGGAGCGTTGGAGCAGACTGAGGGAAGTGAGGCCACATCTAGAGTATTGCATCCAGATTTGGGCCCCCCACTACAGAAAGGATGTGGACAAATTGGAGGGAGTCCAGCAGAGGGCAATGAAAATGATTAGGGGGCTGGGGCACATGACTTATGAGGAGAGGCTGAGGGAACTGGGGTTATTTAGTCTGCAGAAGAGAAGAGTGAGGGAGGGATTTGATAGCAGCCTTCAACTACCTGAAGGGGGGTTCCAAAGAAGATGGAGCTAGGCTGTTCTCAGTGGTGGCGGATGACAGAACAAGGAGCAATGGTCTCAAATTGCAGTGCGGGAGGTCTAGGTTGGATATTAGGAAACACTATTTCACTAGGAGGGTGGTGAAGCCCTGGAATGGGTTAACTAGGGAGGGGGTGGAATCTCCATCCTTAGAGGTTTTTAAGGCCCGGCTTGACAGAGCCCTGGCTGCGATGATTTGTTGGTGTTGGTCCTGCTTTGAGCAGAGGATTGGACTAGATGACTTCCTGAGGTCTCTTCCAACCTGAATATTCTATGATTCTATGTGGGTGCTACCTCAAGGGATGGTGTGGAGAAGTGAGAGGACCTGCTGACAATGCACTGTTCTAGCTGAAGTGCTTATAGCACAGCGTAACTCCTGCTTCTCAAGGGGTTAGTGTTGGTCTTATCTCCCATATTAAGAAGCAGGGGAGCTCACCTCCAACAGCCCTGGGTATCATTCCAATATGTCATGCCATTTGTATGCACTCAGTTCTGAGGACAGACATGACTCCTGTGCAGTGCCATGATTCCATTTTTCCTCCATAAGAAAGATGGCTTTATGGGTAAAGCATAGGGCTGAAAAGAGATGTGGTGCTCTGCTGCTTCCCAACTATGGGCAAGTCACCTATCTGGTCAGTGCCACAGTTCTTATCTGTCAGGTTGGAATGGCATTTGCTTCCCTCCTAAGTGTGCAGTGAAGCCTGATTCATTAATGTCAGAAACTGATTTGTCCTTCTCTGTTACCTCCTAGCCACAGATCTTTCCAAATGCGGCTTCCTTTGTTTTAATTCCACAAGGCTCCCTTGTCTCCTGTCTGGAGGGGGGGAACCTGCTTCTCCCTGTGTTTGGACACAAACTTGAAAGCATAATATCGGTGAATATCCATAATGCCTCAGCTAGTGTTAATACAGATATTTCACAATGATATTAATCATCAATGTGGCACTAGCTTTCATAAAAGACCTTAACTGCACTTTTATAATATAGTAATATTGTATACAATCAGTTGATTCAATTACTTATCATTTGAGGTTCAGACCCGTGGAAGAGCCTATCTCCCTCACTCACTAAGTTGATGGCTTTGTTTGCCTTTTATGTACATGTACCTTTGTTGTATCTGCCTGGTTGGTCAGACAAACAAATACACATTCTGTTGTTTAGGGCACAATGAGCTGATGCATTGCTTGCCAAACACATTTTAATAACGTAATTCTAGCACATATCCATAACTCATTGTACACATCCCGTACATACAACATGCAATAATTTTAAGTATCAGTGTGATATTAGTTTTCCAATGATAGTTTACATGAGACCTTTTACATCCAGATTATGACAACAGTTTGTTAGCTGTAGTGAGTATGTCAGGCCTGACGGGAGCTGCTAACAGAGCACTGAACCACAGATGCGCATCTGTGTCATACCGTCCCGTAGTACCAAGCACTAAAGGGAGCATTTCCAATGCAGTGTTTCTCTTTTCTCCTCCTTTTTCCTCTCTGTTGTTGGGCTATTTAAATTTTGAAAGAAAGGTTTATTTAGATTTAACTTTATTTCACACCTAAATTGTCAGATCATCAGTGTATTATACTGTTGCTTGCCCTAATTATCAAAAGGAAAATCTACTGAATTAGTGCTCTTGAGGCAAGGGACAGAAGAAGGCCCTGCAAGACTCTCACTTATTCAGAGGAGTGAGCCACTGCAATGGACTACTGTTTTATCAATGCCCTGCAGATGCTGTACCCTAAGGCCACCTCCACTTTTGGGAAATAGCCCAGTGTCTTATAAGATGTTTTCTGAGATATTCGTATCCATTAAACATGTTTGTTCTACCAACCTCCTGCTGAGCTGCCATGGGGCAGAGACAGGTACAGCGTTACTGTCTGTGCAAAAGAATTATAAACTTTCCGCTTGTAATGCCCATGTTCAGTTTGGGGCTTTCCCAGTATGTGTTGTCTAATGGAATCCTCTGATCACTGTTTTTGGCTGTATTTTTTGTTTATTTGTTAGGTCACTATAGCCAATTAATCACATGACAATACTCCACAGCTTAGTTTGATTGTCCAATGAATACTCGTGGGGTTGCTTAGCACATACAACATCGCACTTTAAACTATCCTTATTGCACTGTGTTCAAAATAATTAAAAAAGAAAGAAGTATCAGAAAGGCAAATTAGAGAGTTCCAATGAAAAGTCTCTTATTCTAAGAATGTGGAAGATTCACTTAAAATGAGATGCACGGTTTCCTGAGCCAGACAGATTAGCTCTCTAGGTGCTTATATGGTCCCATCACTATATTATTTCAGCACCTTCCAAGTTTTTAAATGTAGAAATAATTGATCTTCCTTCCTACCCTGGAGGAAGAATAACTTGATTCGTTTATAGAGAGATGGGGGGGGGGAGGGATGCTGCATGTGCACGCTTGCATGTGTGTAGAATTTATTGAGGGAAAGGCAAATCAAAGAAATGAGTCTTGCATTTAGTTCCAAACAGAGGGAGGGGGTGGGGTAACAAACATACAAATGTACAATATTACTAGGAATTATAAGAAGCATGTAAAAAGCTACAGATTTAGAATCCTTTTTGAGCATTTGGCTGTGTGAGTAAGCTATTTTTATTAAGAAATATTTATCTGCAGTGAGAAGTTGCTTGCTGGTTGGATAATTTCACCAAAATGATTTGTTATGCTTACAGTGCTTTCTCCTATAGCAAATGCTGACCTCTGATGTCATAAGTGGAGTATCTATGGCAACTTTGAGTGGTACAACTCATTTTACACTAGGGCTTTACCTCCTTACTTGGTACCTGGGATTAGAACAGCAAAGATGAGCAGTTTAGAGTACTTAGCATATCCGGTGATTATTGCTAATCACAGGCAGAGTACTAACATGAAGAAAAAACTGGACATTGGTGACTACCTCTCTCACAAGAACAAACTAGAACTCGGTATGTTTTCTTAAATATTTCTCCTCCACATTTTTGAAGTAACAGTTAAAGAGGTTTTAAAACCAGATGAGATATTTTCCTGAAGGATAGCTAGCCACAGAACTCAGAAAGTGTAAATTATATACACCAGAAAAATGGGAACTTCAGTCAGGACTCTGTATAAGTAAAGAAGGCTTGAGGAAATCCTGCTGGGAAATACGGGTACTTTCTCTTTTTAAGATAAGACCAGACCCATGTTTTAAGATGACACTCCTGTTAGTTTGTAGTTTCCATGATGAGAGCCAGTGGATTCACAGAATGACACAGGGTTTCTTGAGGATTTGAAACTTTCTCAGAACTTCATAATTTTACAGATTTACAGATTTATACCCAAACATATTAAGAGTTTCTTTTTATGTTGGAGGATAGGTGGCATCAGAGGATTTACACAATTTATTTGAGAAGAGTTTATCAAATTGGCATTGCTAGTAATCAGATAGATTTATTGATAAGAATATTATATATATATATATATATATATATATATATTTGCATGTATATTGAAAAATCTTGTATCTGACCTGCAAGTGCTGATGGAAAAATTATTAGGACAGTTGGATTTTTTATTAATTTGAAGTTAAGATTCTTTAATTTCTGTTTATTCTGATTCAGAGATCAAATGAATAGATTAAAAATATGAGGTGCTCTCTAATAATTAACTAATGATGGAACAGTTTCCGTATGAGAGGTTTCAGAGTAGCAGCCATGTTAGTCTGTATTCGCAAAAAAGAAAAGGCACCTTAGAGACTAACCAATTTATTTGAGCATAAGCTTTCGTGAGCTACAGCATCTGATGAAGAGAGCTGTAGCTCACAAAAGCTTATGCTCAAATAAATTGGTTAGTCTCTAAGGTGCCACTAGTACTCCTTTCCTTCTGTATGAGGAGAGATTAAAAATATGGGGATGTTTCAGTTTGGAAGAGTGGATGTGATAAAGGTCTACAAAATCATGAATGGTGAGGAGAAAGTGAATAAGGAAGTTTTTATCCCTTCACATAACACAAGAATGAGGTGTTACCCAATTAAATTAATAGGCAGCAGGTTTAAAACAAACAAAAAGAAGTATTTCTTCACACAATGCACAGTCAACCTGTGGAACTCGTTGCCAGGGGATATTATGAAAGCCAAACTATAATGGGGGGGGGGGTCAAAAAGAATGTGGTTCTCAACCTTTCCAGAGTACTGTACCCCTTGCAGGAATCTGATTTGTCTTGCGTACCCCAAGTTTCACCTCACTTAAAAACTACTTGCTTACAAAATCAGATACAAAAATACAGCAGTGTCACAGCACACTATTACTGATAAATTGCTTATGTTCTCATTTTTACCATATAATTATAAAATAAATCAATTGGAATATAAATATTGTACTTACATTTCAGTGTATTGTACATACAGCAGTATAAACAAATCATTCTGTATGAAATTTTAGTTTGTACTGACTTTACTAGTGCTTTTTATGTAACCTGTTGTAAAACAAGGTAAATAGCTAGATGAGTTGATGTAGCCCCTGGAAGACCGTGACATACCCCTAAGTTCATGAAGGAGAGGGCCATCAATGGCTATTAGCCAATATGGTTAGAGATGCAACCCCATACTCTGGGTGTTCCGAGTTTCTCATTGCCAGAAGTTGAGAGTGGATGACAGGACAGCTCGATTGATGATTACCTGTTGTGTTCATTCCCTCAAAAGACAGGATGCTGGGCTAGATGGACCCAGTATGACCGGTTTTGTGTTCTTATGATGCTGTGCTAAGTAACAAAAGACTGGGGAAAGGGAGTGGGGTGTCAGCAGCTCTTAAAGACTCATCATAGCAAAATATTCATTTTGATTTTGTCTTTTTCCTCAAGCAAGACCTCGTGTTGATAATAAACCCCCACGTGCACAAACTCACCATCACTTTAAAATGAGCAAGATTCAGGTACTCTTCTTTCCATGTGTGTTCAGTTAGCTCCTGTACTAATCGAGGTTTATTCATCATGCTTTGCACAGTGCCATAAAGATCAGGCAGCGCTTCAGATAAGTAAAGAGCAGGGTATACAGTCGACTTTGGGTGTGGCACAGCAGGGGTTCACACCTAGGAAAGCGGGTGGGGAGAGTGAGAGGATGCAGAAACCATAGTCAAAGGATCAAAGATGCGCCTGGCCTCTGCATGTCTTGTTAGTTTCTTTAAAATACATATATTTATTTTGATGAAATATAGTGGGGAGGACAGTAGTGCTGGACAAGCAGAGAGCATGGCAGTTATGGATATGATGGATGACAGGAGTGGGCAGGGGGGCTGGCTGGCAGGCGTGGCAGGCAGTGGATTATGGGAGTGGACGTTAATGGGAGGCTAACCCAATAAAGTGCTTGAGGAAGGATTTGAAGCAGGAGAGTGATGTCACAAAACTGGGTCTCTTGCACAGGAGGACCAGAAGAGAATTGGTAGAATCGAAAGAGAAAACAAGCAGCTGGCAGAGAGGTTAGCTACCATTCAGCGTGGGACAGGGATGGTGGATTGCTGGAATGAATACTTTCAGAGGAGGTAGATAGTATTATTTTGTTGCGGTTCAAATACAAGACAGAACAAAGCTTTAGGCAAGCAAGCAGGCTGGTCTGCCGACGGGCTTCTGCCTGTTAGCTTTCCATCCTCCCTTTTATTTCTCTCCCCCCTGCGCATTACATACTCCGACCGCAAAAGGCATCAACAAAGGAAATAATATGACTTTAATTAATATTCTTATTTACCAGCCTCTATCTACTACAGTCCTTGTTCTCAGGCCTTGAGCCCAGTCCAAGGAAGCTTCCCACGGTTCATGTCCTCTGGGCGACTTCCCATGGTCCATGTCCTTGGACGGAGCAGTGTGTGCACTGCTCCTACACAACACTCAGGGTGTGCCCTGTTTCCAGGTGCATGAACTCTACGTGAACCCTTCATTATTTGGATTACAGGAGCAGCCCAAAGCCTATTGTGCTGGGCATAGCACAAACGTACAGCAGACAGTGCAGCTGCAAAGACCTCATACTCCACAAAAGGCAGAGCTATCTCAGTTATCACCCTTTCATGTTCACTCCTTTGTTCTCAGAAGTTGAACTGGTGCATTTGGGGAACGCGGTACCGTCAGAGCCCAGACGATGCCCTCAGGCTTAAAAGGGCCATTTTTGGCAGAAGCAGCTGGAGTTGCACCAATAAGGCAGCATTCACCCACCTCACCCCTCCATGGAAGTCACTTTTATGCGTTTCTGGGAGGGAATGGGACAAGGCAGTAATTGCTCTCTGCTCCAATCCATGGGCCTCAACTGTATCCTCATGCTCCTTGACCCCTCCATGGCTTTTGATGCTGCCATTCATTTCCTCTGCGCACACACACACACACTCTCTCTCTCTCTCTCTGTCCTCCTGCCTCTCTGACTGTCTTTCTTTTGGGGTAGGGATGTCTCCTCACCTTACCCATTCTCTGTCGGGACTATACAAGGTTCTGTCCTTGGCCTGCTCTACCTTTTTCTGTGCACTCTCCACCTCAACTGTACCTGGCCTCCCAGACAACCACCCAGCGAAAGCTCGCACCCAGGTCCTGATTATCAGCTGTCTGGCTGATGCAACTTTCTCCTCTCTGGCCACCCTGTCACCGACATCACCCCCTCCAGTCCACGCAAAATGTGTCCAGTAAGATAATCTTCCTGGCCTATCTCTCACCCCCTATCAGCCTCTCCCCCACCCACATCGTTCGACTGTCTGCTCTCATTCCACAACAAGTTTTTGCTTCCCATCCTTCCTCGCCTTCAGAGCCCTGCATAGCTCTTCCCCCCCCGTCCCCCACACTTATCAAACCTTGTCTTTCATGAGCCCTCACCCATTCTGCACTTCCAGCCCTGATACTGTCGGGGGGAGCCAGTATGTTCCAACCCACCATCCAGTGACCTTGTAACAGTCACTAGAGCGGGAAGCTCACCTCTGACAGAAGCCTCCAGTCCTTGGATCTGATTAGTGGAACTCGGGGGTAGGGGGGACCCTGACTAGTTCCCTAATTCAATTTAAACCAAGCAGAGGAACAGGAAGTTGTTTATGCAACTGTTTCCCTTGCTTAGGACTGCCTCTCCTGCACTATCTGACACTGATCTCCCGACCCTGCCTCTGGTTCTGCTCTTTGGCACTATCCTCAGGCTCTGATTTGCTGGTAACCTGACCCCCCTGCCTCTGATGCCTGAGGCTCAGTCTGCCCTTCAGCACTCTCTCCACCTCTGATCACCTGCTAGCCTGACCTGGCCTGCCACTTGGCTTCTAACTCGTCCTAACCCCTAGGCATGACTGCCCACAGTCCAGTCACGACAGAGATGCAGTACACCCATTCTCCCTCAAGAATCCAGCCTTTTCCCGTGCTGCCCTCCCCAGTCATGGAATGCCCTTCCAAACTGGTTTATCAATATATCACCACCCGTGCCACGTTCATGCCCCTCCTTATAATCCATTCCTACTAGGACTCCCATCTGAAGCGAGCCAACCGAGAGATGTATTTTCTTTCTGTACATTTAAAACTATAGACAAGATTCCATGTATGTGGTGCACATGTCTTTGCTAGCAGCAGCATGACTTTATTACTGTCTTCCTTTCTACACCCTTCATTTCTGTTCTGTTGCTTCTTTCCTGCAGCACGTGTGATACAGTGTAAGCTGTTTGGGGCTACATATGCACCGGGAG
This sequence comes from Eretmochelys imbricata, assembly GCF_965152235.1. Taxonomy (NCBI): domain Eukaryota; kingdom Metazoa; phylum Chordata; order Testudines; family Cheloniidae; genus Eretmochelys; species Eretmochelys imbricata. The sequence goes on from NC_135598.1 coordinate 16,479,794, forward strand.
ACACCTGCTACAGTTTGGGATGCTGCAAAGTCACCAACAATCATAAATTTAGAAATCAGCATGGAGGGAACAGGGGACACTTATGCCAAAAAATATGATTTCACAACTCTGGGTTTCAGGCAACATCTGCTATTGAGCCTTTATAGGAGAGCTGTGAACTGGAGTCAATCATCAGTGAGCAGACTCAGTGAAATACATCAGTTATGCCCCTTAGCCGAGGACAGATAAAAATTATTTTCACTGAGCATATGCCACCTGTTACTGTCAGCACATGCCTCACTAGTGTCAGCCATTCAGCACAAAGATTCTGAGTATTCGATGGGTTTACAAATAAGGTTTTCATTCACATTTGTTTTTTGCAGCTCAAATAGGGAGAAGCAGAACAGAGATATGGTGAGAATCACTGTTGAAAACCAGGGGATTCTGAAGCGACTTGGTGATCCTAAACCTACATATGATCGTAGGAAGTCTGAGATTGATTGGCAGGTATGTATAATCATTTTATTCTTGGAAACACTATTTGCAGTTATAGTCAGACTAAACAAGGCGCAGAAGATGAATTGGCTGATCTGAAAGTTTTCCAAACCAAAATATGCATGAACAGCTGTTGGCTGGTTTCTCTGGATCCTGTAGTTCTGGGCATATACATCCTTTATTAAAGCAAACCACAACAGTCTTATGTTGGGTATAGATGTATCTAGAACATAAGAATGGCCCTACTGGGTCAGACCAAGGGTCCATCTAGCGCACTATCCTGTCTTCTGACAGTGGCCAGTGCCAGGTGCCCCCGAGGGAATGAACAGAACAGGTAATCATCCAGTGATCCATCCCCTGTCGCTCATTCCCAGCTTCTGGCAAACAGGGGCTAGGGACACCATTCCTGCCCATCCTGGCTAATAGCCATTGATGGACCTATCCTCCATGAATGTATCTAGTTCTTTTTTGAACCCTGTTATGGTCTTGGCCTTCACAACATCCTCTGGCAAGGAGTTCCACAGGTTGACTGTGCATTGTGTGAAGAAATACTTCCTTTTATTGTTTTAAACCTGCTGCCTATTCATTTAATTTGGTGACCCCTAATTCTTGAGTTATGAGAAGTAGTAAACAACACTTCCTTATCTACTTTTTCTGTACCAGTCATGATTTTATAGACCCCAAGCATATCTTCCCATAGCCGTTTCTTTTCCAAGCTGAAAAGTCCTAGTCTTGTTAATCTCTCCTCATACGGAAGCTGTTCCATACTCCTAAGCATTTTTGTTGCCCTTTTCTGAACCTTTTCCAATGCCAATCTATCTTTTTTGAGATGGGGCAACTACATCTGCACACAGTATTCAAGATGTGGGCATACCATGGATTTATATAGAGGCAACATGATATTTTCTGTCTTATTATCTATCCCTTTCTTAATGATTCCCAACATTCTGTTTGCTTTTTTGACTGCTGCTGCATGTTGAGTGGATGTTTTCAGAGAACTATCCACAATGATTCCAAGATCTCTTTCTTGAGTGGTAACGGCTAATTTAGACCCCATCATTTTATATGTATAGCTGGAATTATGCTTTCCAATGTGCATTACTTTGCATTTATCAACATTAAATTTCATCTGCCATTTTGTTGCCCAGTCACCCAGTTTTGAGAGATCCTTTTGTAGCTCTTCGCAGTCTGCCTGGGTCTTAACTATCTTTAGTAATTTTGTATCATCTGCAAATTTTGCCACCTCCTTGTTTACCACTTTTTCCAGATAATTTATTAATATGTTGAATAGGACTGGTCGCAGAACAGACCCCTGGGGGACACCAGTATTTACCTCTCTCCCATTCTGAAAACTGACCATTTATACCTACCCTTTGTTTCCTATCTTTTAACCAGTTACCAATCCATGAGAGCACCTTCCCTCTTATGCCATGTCAGCTTACTTTGCGTAAGAGCCTTTGGTGAGAGACCTTGTCAAAGGCTTTCTGAAAATCTAAGTACACTGTATTCACTGGATCCCCTTGGTCCACATGCTTGTTGACCCCCTCAAAGAATTCTAGTAGATTGGCAAGGCATGATTTCCCTTTAGTAAAACCATGCTGACTCTTCCTCAACAAATTATGTTCATCTATATGTCTGACAATATTGTTGTTTACTCTAGTTTCAACCAGTTTGCCCGGTACTGAAGTCAGGCTTAGAGGCCTGTAATTGCCGGGATCACCTCTGGAGCCCTTCTTAAAAATTGGCGTCACATTAGCTATCCTCCAGTCATCTGGTACAGAAGCTGACTTAAATGATAGGTTACAGCCTACTTCTGCAATGTCACATTTGAGTTCCTTCAGAACTCTTGGATGAATACCATCTGGTCCTGGTGACTTATTGCTGTTTAATTTATCAATTTGTTCCAAAACCTCCTCTAAGGATACCTCAATCTGGGACAGTTCCTCAGATCTGTCACCTAAAAAGAATGGCTCAGGTTTGGGAATCTCCCTCACATCCTCAGCCATGAAGACCGATGCAAAGAATTCATTTAGTTTCTCCGCAATGACCTTATTGTCCTTGAGTGGCCCTTTAGCACCTCGATCATCCACTGATTGTTTAGCAGGCTTCCTGCTTCTGATGTACTTAAAAAAGTTTGCTATTACTTTTTGAGTCTTTGGCTAACTGTTCCTCAGATTCTTTTTTTACCTTCCTAATTGTATTTTTATACTTCATTTGCCAGTATTTATGCTCCTTTCTATTTTCCTCACTAGGATTTAACCTCCACTTTTTAAAGGATGCCTTTTTGCCTCTCACTGCTTCTTTTACTTTGTTGCATAGGTGTATCTGTATATGTCTATCTAGGTATAGGCAAGCCCAATACCATTGCACAGTAATATGGAGGGGATCTTGTTAAATCAAATACTACTTAGTTAATCATATAGTGGGCTAGATATAATTGCTCCCTAAAGCTACCTATTGTGGTAATCAGCAAGACTTGGGTAATGGAAAAGGGGAGAATTCATTAGAATTAGATTAATGCCTTGTCAAGTATTTATTAAATGAAAAACATCTCCCTGTTCATCAGGCTGAAGGGCTGGCTCCCTTAAGGGATGGAGTCTAAGTGTAATAAGGGTTCTCTCATTGGGGTGTGAGCTTCGTTGACCTTTTATTCTGACATTCTCAATTAATATGACCTTTTAGTACAAAAAAAGAAAACTACACCTGTTATGCTGTGTTTATAACTTAAATGTGAGCATCACCCTCTAGTCACATGCGTGATTTCAGATGTAAAATCCGTTTGTGCCTGAACAAGATTTTAGGCTCTGGCTTTTTCTTGTTAGCTACAAACTGCAATAAGTGACAAATCCACTGAAAGAAGAGTCTGAGCCCTAATTTCTGGCCAGGGTCCCTAATTTGACTGACAGCAGTGACTGATTTCTCACTGACACTTTGTGAAGTCACTGGAGTCTAAACTGGAAACATTGCATTTCTCTAACTTTATGGCTAGAAGAGCCACCTCATGTTGCAGTCTTAGCAACACCTGAAACATGATTTACCTGTGTGAGCTTCTCAGCCCAGACAGCGGGTAATAGGCATTATTCCCTTCTTTGTGGCATAATCTATGTGCCACTCGCCATTCAGGAACTAAGACTTCACATTTTTTAGTCAAAGCACTGACTTTCAGTTAATTTATTTTTTGCAGCATTGACAGATTTTGAGAGTCTGGGGTAAATTCTTAAGCAGAGTGCGGGAGCAGAGTGTACAGACCCTGTTATTAGTGAACTGGGGTTGTATATGCATTTTCTCCCACACACTGCTTCAAAAGCATAGTTCTCTCTCGTAATTGTGAAAAGATGCCAACCCCAATTTCTCTGTCACAGAATTAAATGTCTCCCTTAAGTCACTTCTTACGCATGCAATAAAATTCACAAAGCCACAAAACTCCCTCCAAAGAAGGAAACAAAGCTATGGAACAGCTGCAGCTTATTGTTGAAGGAAGGCTATTGAGTTTACTCAATAATTGTCATGTCTCTGTCTCTCATTTTAAAACAAATTTGCTGAACCCATTTTGGATTCCTCAGTTACTGAAGATGATTTAGAGGCCCATTACAGCCTCCTCTATGCTGCATTACTATCAAAAGGGTTAAGCAGGATCTGGGTCTCCAGATAACCTTAGTGTCCTGGTATTTCAGCTCTCGGAAATTCAAGAGACTAATAGAATTCTGTATCAAGGTTATAGACAGGAATTAATTAAAACACATGATTTAGAATGTGGGCTTTCTGTGGCAGGGTCTATGTCTTTGCTTGTTTTGTGAGAGGTGTGGCACATTTTTGGTAGCTCAAAAATACATCTTTTAATTTCTTGATTGCAATCAGGATAAAAATGTTACATTTTCAAAAGTGGCTTCTGCTATTTGATGCCCAACTCAAGCACCTTCAGCTCCCCATGGCTTTAACTAGAATTCTGGGAGACAGCACATGTGAAAATCAGACCCAAAACACCTCATTCTGAGATGCCCAAATCAGAAGAATCCAAAATCAGGGTCTACTTTTGGCCTCAGGCTTTTACACTAACTACTAATAAAACAGAAAACATGGATGAGCAATCCACAAAAGACCAGACTAAGCCCATTAATGACTAATCGCTGCAATGAAGAAATGCAAGTACTGAAGGAACAGGATGCATAAGTGTAAGGAAAACAAAAAAGCATCATGACCAAACAGTGTACTTGTTTTAATTACAATCCTAATAGTCACTTTAATAGATAATTAGTGTCACTGACAAATCTACTCTTTCCTTCTCGTTGGCAGAATTCACGGCACTATATCCGGAATACCACGCGGTATCTCATTGCTTCTCAGGATAGCTAGGTATACAGTTCTGCCTTGGCTTTATTCATTTTCTAAAACTGTATGTGGCTGTCACAAAGCATTGTTAGTGATGCAGCCTGATTTGTGTGTGTATATTTTACCCCTGCTGCAGTCAGTGCATGTGCATAATACCTAGGAGAGACTGCTCCAGATCCTGCCTGCTCACCCATGAAATGCAGGACTGCTGAGTGACCTGGTAGCTTGCATTTAAACATGGCATCTTCTGAAATAACGCGGGGGGGAGGGGGAAGATTGTGTGTGTGTGTGTGTGTATCACAATCCTTTCCTCTCTCAACTTACCTGATGCCCCACAGGGCCTGCAAATCAGCACTGCCCTGAATTTGTTCCAGCAAAGTGTATGAAGTATGGATATTGCCACCTTCTTCCATCTGCTCCTATTCCAGCCAGCTGAGATCTTTGCCCCACAAGCCTCTTCAGCTGGTGCCAGTCCAAACACCTCCCAACTCCCCTCTGTACCCATTCAGTTGGGGCCCTGCCTATCATCATTCAGTTCCCCGTAACCCCTCTCCAGAGGCCCTGGCTGTTGCAGAAATGCTTGAGCTCTAAATAATAAATGAAACTTTAAATTAGGTTAGTTGCTTAATAGTTGGTTTATTAGGAGTTAGAGTTTTGCCTTTATATGATGATTGACAACATGGGGCTGGTGAGTAAACAAGAGGTCTTGGCAAGATGAGGCAAAAGTTATTTTCATTTCATAACCTCAAAATGCAAAAAGGAGGAAATTGGTGTTTGCCAAAGGACAAAATTGGCAAAAAGATTAAAGAAATGCCCTAAAAGATTTGTAAAGTGTGAGACATTAAAAGAATAAAGAAATTATTTGTGAATGTCCCAGGATGCCCAATCTGTAGACCTCACACTTGGGCCATGATTCAGCAAAATATTTAAGCATGTGTTTAAGGTTTTGCTGAAGTCAATGTGCTAATGTACTTTGCTGAATTGGAGACTCAGGCATAACTCCTCATGGAGTCAACACTTCATTATCAACTGATTTTTTTCAGTTCCCCTCCCTCTCTTTTCTTTCCAAATTGCAGGAGAATACACCAGGCATGGATAATACAGCAGAGACTGAGCACATCCTGAAAGTCTGATGGCTTGTTAGGGATACATATCACAACTGGCTGATGTTTTCTTAGGATTGTAAAATAAAATGGAGCATTGAATGAATGCAGTTTTCCTATAAAAGTGCAACTCCCCACTCCAGCCCCAAAATCTTCACCACATATATGTCTACTTTTGCCATAATTTATTTTGAATTTACAAACAAAACTGCACCTAAAAAACTCACATCACAATTCTCCCAAATTAATAAAAAAGCGATCGTGTTTAACTACAGGGTTTGATGCCTGCACAGGATAGAAATGGAGGCAAATATCATTTATTAGATGAATCAGATTGTAAATGACATTTTAGCGCTGTGTTTGATACCAATTTAGACCATAAGACATTTTCAGTTATTGTAATTTTAAATATTTTACAAAATCTGCACATTTCCGTTTGTCTTGGTTCTTTTAGCAACTATTTCCTCTATTGGGATCTACTGGACTATAAAGCAAACTGAACCTATGTTGTACTTTTACTGCTACTATTTTGCAAGTGGTTTGATAGTAATTCCTGCATTGAGTAGATTTCTGTTGATATTATTTTACAGAACAGAGAATGATGTTTCATCTAACCTACATCCTTGTTCATGGTGACACATGGTATATATTTTATCATGTCTAGCTGGATGTATTAAAGCTGTTAGTAATCTGCAATAAATCTACAGACGCATTGATTATTTTACACAAAGGCACCCTCTTTCCATCTGGTATTGTCACAAAGTCACTTAGTGTGAAATTTTACTCTTTAGTTTAAAATTGCTTTCAAAGAGTTATGTCCAGCGATTATAAAATGGAAATGGTGCCTCAACTACCAGCTACGCTTGTCCAGCATCACTGTCTGTGAGTTACCCCCTCTCGGATGTGGTGGGCGAGGCAGAGTGTGAAAAGACTTGCAGGCAAAGCAGCTGGACACTCAGGCTTTGTGGTTCTGGCATGGAGGAGGCGCTGTTTCTCTCTGGCAAATACCTGTGGCTTTTCAGAGAGGAACCCAATCTGGCAGTCCAGAGCTGCTCGCTGGCAGGCCACTACAGGTCCAGCAGCCTGAGAAAGTGTCTTCCTCAAAGAGGTGACAAGGTGGAGTTTTCCCTCAACACCTAAGGCCAGGTCTCCATTATACACTTTTGCCAGTATAATGTCAGTTAGAACTGTCACTTTTTGCCAAGAACCTAAGGTAAACGTAAAAAGAACAGGAGTACTTGTGGCACCTTAGATACTAACAAATTTATTTGAGCATAAGCTCTCGTGAGCTACAGCTCACTTCATTGGATCCATTGATGCATCCGATGAAGTGAGCTGAAGCTCGCGAAAGCTTATGCTCAAATAAATTGGTTAATCTCTCGGGTGCCACAAGTCCTCCTTTTCTTTTTGCGAATACAGACTAACCCGGCTGCTCCTCTGAACCCTTAGGTAAATGTGACTATACTGGCATGGGACTGGGGAGAGGAGGGGGAAGCACCTTTTCCCTAGTATAAGCTGTGTCTATACAAGTAGAGTTTGCCATTCTAGCTATACCAGCAAACCTCTTCTAGCATAGCTCTGGCCTAAGTTATTCAGGCACACAGCTCCCACTGACTTTCCAGGGGACTTGTACTCCATAGTCACGTTTGAAAATTCAACCAACAATCTTGGTATCCTGGGGAAATTTTTGTTGTAAGATTTCCATTATCCCTCCCTCTGTTGAAGCTAATGAGGTAAGGAGGACAGCGAGAGGAGCAGACTTCAACCAAAACTTGCTTTGGCAGTGAAGACTGTATGTCAGCTAGAGGAGAGATTCATCAGCTGGTCCTGTAAACCTCACTTCTGAGCCCCGGCTCCCACCCAGATCCTTGTCTGAATTTTATGCATATCTACATAGGCCCCAGCTACCCTTCCATGCTCACCCACTCCCAGGTCCCCTTGCCTCTGCTAAGTATTTATATAAAGCATAATACATCCCCTATAGATGTAAAAATTATCATTTTTTTCCATTCAGAGGTGGGGTGGGGAAGGGGAACATAGGACTGGGGCAAATCTATGTGGAAAGCCAAGCCTGCCTCCAAAATCATACACAACCATAATTTCAGCCTCACAGTTTTATTACTAAGTAAAATTATCAGTAAGGAGATTATTGTTGCTAATGTTGGGTAGTGTCTTTTTAGAGACTTTTTAACATTTTCAGGAACTGGGTGCGTGCAATCTGGGTCACTGACTATTGGAAGCGAAAGGGAGTGGTAAAGTACATGAACTGAGATGGGTCTGGATATAAATGTAGTTGTGAGTTTCAGTAGTTGGGGGTGAAAGGAAATGGATTTGAGCAACAATAATTCTCACATAGTGTCTACCAACATTCTTTGTGTGGTATGCACAGTGGGGCTGGGGGGGATTTTCATTTCTGTTTCTTTACTGGTCTCAGACATTGTAGTTCTACATTTCTGTTGGTAGTTTGTGTCTTGGTCTACCTGCAGACTATAAGGTCCTTTGGCCAGGTCATTTTACTTTTGCCTATAAAACATAATGTACTAAATCAATAATATGGAAAACAGCAGAATTTCTTCATGGAGCATAGTTTCTGCTATTTTACAACAGAAACAAGATGCAAAAGATGTTTATGCATTTAGTGAGCTGGTATAAAAACCAGGTAAAATGTTAATATGCCAAATTCAGGCCTAGGCTCCACTGAATGGGCTGAGCCTTTAACATGCAGGGATGGTGGAAAGCTCTGCTTTTGGCCATATAACGCATACCTGGCTCCATCCAGGTGATATGACTCTTTTCAAATATAATGACGACCCATCTCCTCAGATTCACAGCACTAGAAATTCTCCTCCACTCTATAATTCATTGAAGACTCTATCATGTTACTGGGGTTCATTTGTTTTACCATAGGTTGTTGACTTATGTGAGAGACTTGATACTTGCAATAACATACGGTTGTAGTGATGAGAGTTGATTAATTGACCCATCTCTTTTATGCCAAGACTTATTTGATCACAGTGCTCTACCCTTTACCATACGGGTAAGTTGACCATATTTTCAAAATCAAAACCCAAATGTTTTTTGTGGTAACCTTCTTAAGGTCAGGAAAAAACTGAATTTCTTGGCATTGACTCGCTTTTCATAGATTTATGCTGCCTGGGTCAGAAAATCACAGAAGAGCTGAGCACCACCATTTCCTTCCAATGACAATAGCAAGGAGGGAGCAGAAGGACCACCAGCACTTCCTCCTGGGGCCAGAGCAGGGGTTTTGCACTGACCAGTCTGAGTCAGTCTTAGACTTGTATTGCAATGTGGTCTAAAGACAAGCACTGACCCTGCCCAATGATTGTCACAAAGCACATGCTCACTTCTTGATCAGAATGAAACAGTGTGCAAAACACTTTAAGAGTGGAACTGATCTTGGACAAACATTTTGTAGTTATTAAAAACCTGAACATTTTGATAGATGAAATGAAAAACTGGAACATTTCATGTGTCCCATAAGAAGTTCCAAGAACTTCATAAAAAACCTGGGATGCATGGTCTTTTTACATAATGGCAAGATCACATGAACAGGGCAGGGTCTAGTAACCACACAGAGCCACTCCAGATTTGAGTAGATTAGGGCCCATATTAGACCCTGAATGAATAATGTGATTGAATACTGTTTTGAATATAGACAAGAAAACATTTTACTTATTGTTCTTTGGAGGGGGAATGTAACAGGGTGGCTTGCTCTGTGGGCTGGAGAGCCTGGGGCTGATCCAGCCCTGACTACAGAATGGGCTTCACCTGAGTGAAATGAGGTGATTCCTGTATAAAAGGACCAAGGTTTAAGTGCTGAAAGGGTCCAACTGGGGAAAGAGATGGCAGGGAGCAAGATGGTTCCTGCAGAGCCCTGAGTGAGGAAAGTTATCTAGGCAGAAAGCAGCCTGGGAGGGACCCTGGGTAACAGGAAGAAACTGGTTGAAGAAGAGCATCAGAGAGGGTGGAAAGTTTAATTCTGTTAAAAACAGTTTTGAAGCCTAGTTTGGACAACTATGACCCAGGAAGGGTGGAATAAAAGATTGTCACCCAGCCAGAGGGCCAAGTTACCTGACAGAGTAACTGTCACAGCACTCAGTGAAGGAGATGGTATGAGAGCTGCAACACGATGCTTGGCATGAGGAGCACATAATGGTGGGTGCCTCAATGGTGAGTGGATTCCATTACAGAAAATCCATTACAGTGATTTTGCTTAACAATAACTTCATATTGTTAAGACAAAAATAAGTATGGGTTTACATTTGAAGCCATTGCTAAAGGATTTGATATATAGGAAAGATCAAAAGTGGCAGGCAAATGGAAAGCAGGAACTCCTAAGTAGATAATGTACTATTTATCAATAGCAGATTCAGCAAATTATGAACTGTCATTGGTTTCCAAAGTCCTACTGCATCTGCATTTTCATCTATACACTAAAAAATTCTGTATATCCAAACTTCCTGAAGTATTTGGAAAAAAGTCTTGCAGCCATGTAGATTTAATCTCCAAGGCTCGCTTTGTTCCTTACACTCTCTGGGACCATTTGTCTGAGTTAAGATACTTGTTTCCATAGCCATTGGCAGGATGGAAACTTAGACAGTAGGTGAAGTTTCACTCTGTATCACAAAGTATTTATAAAGCTTAAAAATCACTAAATTTTTATCAATCAATTTACATCGAGCACTCAAAATTTTAAATGACGCTACTGAAAATTGTGGTTCAGGAACCCCATGTCAGCTTCTGATTGATAGGACATTTTTATATTCCTTTCTAGACAAGCTGGCAGTTTTGGAGTGCAGCTGACATGTTCCCTCTTATAATCCTTACATTTACAGCACATTTTATATAGGCTTTCCTTTTGACACGTGAGAGCAGGCTATGATCTAACCCAACTCACTGGCACCCAAAATGAGTCCTCATTCAGCTTCTCTAGCAGAGTTTTCAACTGATTATAGGCACTCTGGAGGTCTTCTTTCAGCAGCACAGTGTCAATTAAATGGCCATACTGCTCTTCGATAAATGCTGCCGAATTAATAATGTCCTGCTGTTCTTCATCCTGCAGGCCAATATGTGAGAAGACATTAAACTTGCAATAGTCATTCTATCCTTCTCATGACTTGTTTAGCTTCCTTGTATCCTCCCCAAGCTTCTAACAACTTTGGCAATAGCTTTTTTGTTTTATTTCCTTTCAATGTGAAAGGATAAAATGAATTCCTGCTATCAAGTTTGAGCAAGGTGCTAGTGCTGGGAGTGATATGACCTCAGGGATGGAAAGGGTGAGTGAGGGATTTTGAAATGGTTACAAGAGTAAAATGAAAATGTGGCATTGCACTCAAAGTAACAAAAGTGCTGCCTAACCAAACTCCGGTGCCAACCAGACTCCCTTCAAAAGTAAAAGAATGACAGTGGAACAGATGTGCCCAAGTTCAACAACACTGAGCATTTCACTGGAAACTTTGGAGGATCCCACAGGCAGTGTGCATGTGAACTCACACACTTTATTACCAAAATAAATGAACAATAGTGTGTTGGTACTTCTCTAAAGAGATAATACCAACCAGCTTCGTTTCCTCTTCCTTGCAAGATTACACTTCTTGTAATGCAAGGACCACCAATAAGTAACAGCCTAATCAGCTTGGTCTTCACTCTCCAGTCACAAGGCAAAATGGGCACTTACGTAGGCTGCTCAGTGGCAGAACAACAAGGTTACTAACTAATCCTACTACACTAGTAGTTTCCACGGGCGTGAACCTGAATATTTTGTACTATTACAGACAGTAGATTCTTACTCCTCCTGCATTCCTGACATGGTTTATATTTTAGGGGGCAGAATCTCCCTCTGAAGTTCTAACTCTGTTCAAGTCATGGTGGGTGTTGTTAAACTGAAAACAAGCCTGTTTCTCAACTCCATCCCCCCCCCACCTCCAAGAGGATTTGCGTGGTAAGAGCCAAACACAAAGTAGTCTTCCTAAGAAGAAACCATACCTCTGGCCCAAAACAAACAAACAGGATTATCCAGCAGATTTACCCCTCACCCAGATACAAATTGTCTTTGCAAATTGTATGTTTTATGCCTCCCATACTATCCCAAACCTTCTCTAGAAAAAAGTGCAAGAACATGAGAACATTGAATAATTTGCCTACTCTTCTTGGATTACCTGCCTGCCCTTTCTCCATACTGCAGAAACAAATTCTAAATGAATTCAAGAAACATTCAACTTTCTCCTACAACTGCCTCCCTGGGTAGCTTATTTCATATCTCTAATAGTCAGTGAAACAACTATGTCAGCAACTGTGTTTATTGTTTTACTTGTGTTTGAAGAAAAGTCATGCAGCACGAAGACACTTGTAAAATTAAAAGGCAAAACACACTAGGAAAATTAAGTAAATTAATATAGGAGATGAAGGTGTGGCAGCTGAAATAATGGTAGTTGTATTCACCTTAGCACGGGGGCTCTGAAAACTGTGTAGCAGCTTATAAAATCTGAATCTCAAATCAGAGTTTTGTTGGATATCATTATCTTGCAGAACATCTCAGGCATGTCCTGTAGGAGGATGCTTTGCTGTCCATACTGACCCATCAGCAAGGAGACATAATAGAGGAAGGCAAAAAGAGTTCCCAGGTAATTGCCACATGAATGTAGCTACTTAGAACTCTCAACCTGACTTCCCATCATAAGACTAGAGCCAGTTATGTTATCTCACTCAACTGGAGGGACAGGTATTTCTCTTATGAATATTCCAAATAGGGCTTCTTCAGTGTCTTAAGAACTGAGGTTAAAATACTTACAAGTGGAGCTGAGATTTCTTCTGAAGTTGGAGATGTTGGTGCATTTTTTTTCTTTTCTGGAACCAGAGCCTTCACAAATATAACATACGGTTTAAACTCTGGTGTTCTCAGGTGCTTTACTGCCTGTGAGTAGAAATATACATGAGCTTTTTATGTATGTTAAGGAAAACTTTTACATGATAATTGAAGTTTCATACATTAACTTATCCCTGTTCCAACTGTTCTTAGTAATGTCAACTGTATAAATTTTTCATTTGAAACTCTGTGTAAAATACTGTAAGTCTGAGCATTATATCTGTAATTCTCCAAAAAGGAGACGAATATAATGTCAGTGTCATTGCACACAGATCTTGCTGTGCATTAAATTTACAGAAAGGGGAAGGTAATACAAGAGAAAAGGGTATAACTTGCCTATTAGGCCAAATTATCCTTACTTTCCTTTCATAAAAAGTGGACAAAATCCAAGAAATTGAACTCTACTTGCTTTCACAGGAGTATTTAAAGTTATTTCCTAATCCCAGATACATGACCTGGTCCAGCCACTGGCATAAGAGAGGAGTCAGTACCCAGTGACTTCAGTTACAGCTAGAATCACACTTTTTTTGTGTGGCCAGAAGGACTGAGAATGCAGAGCCTGTTTATGGTAGGAAAAGTTCCATGTGGGCTTACACAGGAAAGGAGGACGTGTGCGCATCTCTCATAATGCAAGGGCAAGCTCCTTAATAAGAAAACTAACTATGTAATACATTGTGGTTTTTAGGGCACACTTTGCTTTTTGTTCAGCAAGGCTCAGCACTGTGAACAGTCCAGTTCTGCTGAGCCAGCACTCAGACCAGCTGTTAGATTCACAAGACAGACAAGCATCATTGCTTTCTGTAGAACAATTAACCAGGGACTGTAAATAGCATTATTCACCCGAGGAGAAGTCAGATATTTACTTTGCTTAAGAACAATCCAGAAGAAACTCTTTCCCATTAAGAGGACAAAATGTGAAGAAAAGACACAGCACAATTCTTCATTTACACCTTTCTATGACCTCCACAGTATATTCATCCCAGGATACTCTCTTACAGCTGTCATCAGTATTTAAGTTTGCTTTTCTATTAACTTTAATATTTTTTATAAGCCATCATACAGGGACAAGTTGTAAAATTGAGGAGGCTGGTGTTTTGAGCATAAAGGTATATGGTCTTTACAAAGGGCATGAACTAGATACATAGAATGACAAAAAATGTCTGTTCCAGCCATCTGCTATCTCAGACCCCCGATATCAGAATCCTTGTGGATTAATTAAAGCAGAGAAATGTGAGGGTAACCTGCTGGCATCTGATGCTGCAGCAGCTATACTATGTAACAGGAAATTGGTGCTTTCATGGCACTGGTGAGATGAGAAGGTTTTATTGTAATAATGCCCTAATACACAGCACGTCCATATGAAGATCCCAAAGCCCTTTAATGAGGTAATATCTCAGTTTCTCCATCTTTGAAATAAGGGTAATAAAAATCTTTCTTACACCACCCACATGAGAAAGATGATTAAGAGCACCAATGATTTGCCTAAGGGTACACTGGAAGTTAGTGCACAGCCAGGAATAAAACCTAGATCTTTCAAATCCTATTCTTGTGCTTTTGCAACTAGACAGTTCTTCCTCTCCAAAAATCTTAAGTGAGGAATCCTACAAGTTCCAAGTTCTTAAAACAGGAACAGCAGCAATATCCTCTCAGATATGGATAAGGTCCAAGGTAGCATCTAATTAATGTGCAATGGATCTCAGAGAGGAATGGGTGCAAATTTCTCTTTTCTTAGTTTAAAAAAAAAAAGTCTGGTACCTGATTATGTCCTTAGCAGGTATGTTGGGAAGGGAACGCCTCAAATTTAGAGCCTGTCTACACGGTGCCTTAGTCCACATTAGATGGGGTGTAAAATCTAATTCATGCCAGCATGTTGCCCACTAACTGGCCCATGTGGACACTGCTCACACACCCTAGAAGTTTTCTAGTGCACTTTAATGTAGGACTGTTTGAAACAGAAGCTTCACACAGGCCAAGCCAAGTCTAAGGTTTGAAAACAAAGCCATGTTGGAATAACACAAGTGTTAAAAGCAAAGCTTTACAATTGTTCTTACCTGAGGGAAAATGTTTTGCCTCTGCTTAGCTAACCGAAAGGCAGCCCAAATGTGTGTGTGTGGGGGGGTATTTTTGTTTTAGTTTTTTTGTGACTACACACATGCCCCATCTTTACCTCCTCCCTCCCACCAGACAAAATTCTTGGTCTGGCACTCAGTATGAGAACACTAATCATAAACAGTGGTTTGCTTCAGTTAAAAAGTTGAGAGATTGAACATGGTGTAAAACATAAGATACCATAAAGCCATATCGTGTTTTCCATACTCCCCGTATGGCTTGTAAATTAATAATGCAATGCAGAAAGCTGAAATCTGCACAGAGGAAATAAATAGTTCTCTAGTAAAGATTTAAAAACAGAATGATACATTCATCTATAAAGCTTTGGGAAATGTTTTTTTATTTGCTCCCTCTAGTAATTTTTTTTACAATGTTCCTGTTTGTTTGAACACAGTATATTTGACTTTAGTGTTACAAATCAAATTTAACATAACAAATCAAACAAGTTTCAAAGCAGATCAGATTATGCTGTTTTTTCTCCGTTCTATATAACCCCAACAAGAAAAGACTCATCTTCTTCTATTACTTCTCCCCATGGGAAACAACACTGTTTTCCATGTTTAAAGCTGGTTGAATACTGCAAAGCCATATCCCTGAACATTCATTCACATTCTGAACGGCTATTCAGCAACATTTTTCTTCACATGAACGTTTAGGGAATGCCGATTCTTCATAGAGAAACCCATAATTTGCCTACAAACAAGGGTACTTGCTATCATCCTTTAATCACTATTCTCATTGTTAGATTTTTATTCTGTTTTAAAAGTTTGTCATCCAATTAGGGAGCAGGAATAATATCGGATTCTGGTGGCCAGTCACAGACTGCAAATAGCACTTGATCCTGCTATCTGAAGTCAACAAATTTCAAAAGGAGTTGGATAAGGCCCTTGATAATGAAAAGTCAAAGTGAAAAATTTGCAAAACAGCTCAGTGGCTGAGTTTCTTCAACTAAAGTGTTTGATGAATACCAAAAAAAAAAAAAAAAAAAAAAAAAAAAAAAAAGAGATGGAAAAATCTAGATTGGGTCACAAATGATTCACAGACAGAGGAAGGGGCTAAACTAGTTATTTGCAACAATTTCCTTGATATTGTGCCACAAACATTTTAACGTACTGAGATGGCTGGCTACAGCAGCATGCTTATTTTATTTCTGACCGCTGCTACCAGGCCCCCGAAATCAGAAGACTTTATAAAAGCAGCTGTACTTACTTCGGGTACCACATCCACCAAACAAACTTTATTTTTGGCCATAACAGATTGGATTGCCTCAAGGCTTGTTCCATACAGATTCTCTTTGTATTCTCCATGTTCAACAAATCTAAAAAGTTAAGGTATTTATACTCCATGAATATATGCCATAAAGAAAAGGAAATTAAAGAACTTTGACCGCCGTTGTCCCCCAAACCGGTTACATTTGTTAATTCCAGGGAGTCATGAGAAACAGTTGTCTTCAGGGATGCTGAAAAAATTCGTACAGTGCGGGTGCTGAGAGCCATTGAACCAAACTGTAAACCCTGTATATGATGGAAACTACTTCACGCCGGGGGTGCCGCAGTACCCCTAGTTCCAGCACCTATGGGTGTCTCCCTTTACAAAACTAGTGTCTGGGGTTCAGAAAATTGAGACCATGCAATCAGAAGTCTCCTTCCATTTGAGGCTCTCAATATGCTTTAGGATTTTGAAGGAATTAATTTGTACATCCCCTCTCAATGGGGGGGGAGGGATAGCTCAGTGGTTTGAGCATTAGCCTGCTAAACCCAGGGTTGCGAGCTCAATACTTGAGGGGGCCATTTAGGGATCTGGGGCAAAAATTGGGGATTGGTCCTGCTTTGAGCAGGGGGTTGGACTAGATGACCTCCTGAGGTCCCTTCCAACCCTGATATTCTATGATTCTCTTCATGGAGAAAGCTGAGGCAAAGGGAAGTTCAGTGACTTGCCAAGGGCCACAAGAGTCTTAACTGAACCCAGCTTCCCTGACTTAATTACAAGTCAACCCCTTTCTCTCACAGAAAAAAAATCACAAACAAATACAAAAGTACCACTGAATAAGCATGGGCCCTGTGGAGTATATTGAGCAAATGGAATGTCCTAAAAGAAAAGTCTCTCTTGGAATATGTATCCTTATTTGGATGTTCTCAAAGGAATGTGGAAATGTTATAAATATTGCAGAAAACATCCAAGCAGTTTAGGACCAAAATCTGACCTACCTTGAAACTATTAGTTTATGATGGGGAAAGCAAACTGAGCTCTATGCATTGGTTTGGTTTCTATCTGTTACCATTACAATTTCAACAAAAACTCTACTCTTTTAGGGCATCTACAAGACTCGGGACATGTTGTTCCTTGACTTTAGCAAAGCTTTTGACACTGTCTCCCACAGTATTCTTGCCAGCAAGTTAAAGTAGTATGGACTATAAGGTGGATAGAAAGTTGGCTAGATTGTCGGGCTCAACGAGTAGTGATCAATGGCTCCATGTCTAGTTGGCAGCCAGTATCAAGTGGAGTGCCCCAAGGGTCGGTCCTGGGGCCGATTTTGTTCAATATCTTCATAAATGATCTGGAGGATGGTGTGGATTGCACCCTCAGCAAGTTTGCAGATGACACTAAACTGGGAGGAGTGGTAGATATGCTGGAGGGTAGGGATAGGATACAGAGGGCCCTAGACAAATTAGAGGATTGGGCCAAAAGAAACCTGATGAGGTTCAACAAGGACAAGTGCAGAGTCCTGCACTTAGGACGGAAGAATCCCATGCACCGCTACAGACTAGGGACCAAATGGCTAGGCAGCAGTTCTGCAGAAAAGGACCTAGGGGTTACAGTGGACGAGAAGCTGGATATGAGTCAGCAGTGTGCCCTTGTTGCCAAGAAGGCCAACAGCATTTTGGGATGTATATGTAGGGGCATTGCCAGCAGATAGAGGGACGTGATTGTTCCCCTCTATTCAACACTGGTGAGGCTTCATCTGGAGTACTGTGTCCAGTTTTGGGCCCTACACTACAAGAAGGATGTGGAAAAATTGGAAAGAGTCCAGTGGAGGGCACGAAAAATGATAAGGGGCCTGGAACACATGACTTATGAGGAGAGGCTGAGGGAACTGGGATTGTTTAGTCTGCGGAAGAGAAGAATGAGGGGGGATTTGATAGCTGCTTTCAACTACCTGAAGCGGGGGTTCCAAAGAGGATGGCTCTAGACTGTTCTCAGTGGTAGCTGATCACAGAACAAGGAGTAATGGTCTCAAGTTGCAGTGTGGGAGGTTTAGGTTGGATATTAGGAAAAAATTTTTCACTAGGAGGGTGGTGAAACACTGGAATGCGTTACCTAGGGAGGTGGTGGAATCCCCTTCCTTAGATATTTTTAAGGTCAGGCTTGACAAAGCCCTGGCTGGGATGATTTAGTTGGGGATTGGTCCTGCTTTGAGCAGGGGGTTGGACTAGATGACCTCCGGAGGTTCCTTCCAACCCTGATATTCTATGGTTCTATGTTTTTGTGATCCTTCTGGGGGCTTAACAGTTTTCCCAGGGCATCAGTGATAATCAGTGAGGCTGACAAATAAGGAACTTAAAGAAAACTGCCATGGTATTTTCAGATGAATTCTAAAAATAGAGAAAGGGGAAACCTCATGTTTTCCACAGAGAACAGTACAAAGCTAGCCAGGAAAGAAATTTTACTTTTCAGGCTTCTACGGGAATTTAAATTCTATAGGAAAACCTTGCACTAGCAGGAAATGAACTGGATAATCCAATAGGTCATTTACATTCCCAAATTCAGAATAAAAGTAATTAGAACTTGCCAGCATACATGTACCAGAAAATAGCAGTGAAGGTAGTTAATGGGACTGCCAGTAATTAGGCAGCAGGGTTGGATTCTGCGTCCTGCGCCTCTTTCCAACCCTTTACTGTTCCTGACTTGCCTTTCAGTCAGGCTTTGAGTGAGTTTATACTCAAACTGAAAACAAGAGTTTACTGGAAAAATTGCCCCATCCCATTATTACACTGAACTAGGTATGTATATACTATACATCTTGACAAGCAATATGTTGAAAATGTAGCCACACTATTTCTGTATGTTAAAACAAACCTACTTGTTATGCTGTACATCTATCTCAAATGATTGCTTAGAGACAAAATTGTATTCCACTCCCTCTTTTTCATGACTTTTCTTTGACCTGGTTGTATCTGGAAGAGTGGAAACAGTACAGTGAACATCAAACATGGGGTAGCAGTTAGCAGAAGTTGGATGCTGACTTTCCTTTGTTTAGTCTTAGGTTTTCATGCTTCCAAAACTAAATGGACACACACCATCAAGTGAAAAACAGAACTGAAAACAAAAACCCCTTTACCTGCATAAAAACAAAACCGTAGATTAAAATTGAAATAGTTAATTTACTTTATCTTTTAGATGATAGCACCCAAAAGGCCACCAATCGAGGTCAGGGTCCTGCTGTGCTGGACACTGTACAAATATATAGGCTGACATGGCCCTTCTCTCAAAAGATTTGAAGTCTGGGGCCCTGATCCCGGTGGAACCCTGCATCCTTGTAGAATCAGTGGAATTGCTTATCTGGAGCAGCTGGTGGAATTATAGCTCAATTTAAGACAAGATGGAACAAGTAAGTGAAACAGGCAAACAAGAGTAGGGAAGGAGGAAAAGCATGTAACCTGCTGTGAAACATTGCATGTCTGCACACAGCTTGGTGAGTCTTAAAGTAAATACTTTATTTAGCTTTTTAATTCATCTCTGCTTGGGCAATGAAAACAGACTCAATTTCAGATATGGTCTGGGTCAACCACAAGACATGGGATTGATGCAGGAATTATGGGGAAAAGTCCTTTGAGGTTCTGTGTTGTGTGCATGGGGTCAGACTACTATACTGGTCCCTTCCAGCCTTAAACTATGAAATTTTTGTTTTGTCTGTTTTGCATTTATGTTGTCATGCCCCTGGCACAAAGGTGCTGTGTTTTGGGTTGCAAAATATGCAAAGGTTGTTTATTTGGCTTTAGTATTTTTTGAAAATGTTTCCATTGGAATTTTAGAGGGACACAAATGTATCTATTTTTAAATCTGTAAAACCCCGTTTTTCTAAAAACAGTTGAAGGCCAAATTCAACCTCTGTTCTTTAAGATAATATAGCATACACAGAAGTTTTTTTACACTTTTTTTTTCCTTGCACATGGCACCACCATACAAATTCCTAGGGAAAATGGTATCGCTTCTAGTAAACAAGTTACAAATATCTCTTGTATCACTACAGCCTTTAAGAAAAGTAAACTCTCAAAAGACGCCCAAAACCCCAATCACAATTTTAGAACATGTAATTCATCACAAAACAACCTGGAAACAATATAAAGGCCTTATCCTGCTCCAGTCTAAGTTAATGACAGAATTCCCATGGCTTTCTGTGGGAGCAGAAGAAGGTCCTAAAAGAATAAAAGGAAATCAGATGTGACCCACTGGAGATAATCATTAGGAAATAAAATCAGCTTGTTTTTTTCAGCATTTTTTCCACCCAGAACTTCAAAAAAAACACAACAGGCTTGTTTGAGTAATTTCTGGGTTTTCTCCCCAAGCTAACTAAATTAGTGATAGCGGCAAAGAGTCCTATGGCACCTTATAGACTAACAGACGTATTGGAGCATGAGCTTTCATGGGTGAATACCCACATTGACAGACCCATGTAGTGGAAATTTCCAGAGGCAAGTATAAATATGCAAGCAAGAATCAGGCTAGGAATAACGAGGTTAGCTCAATCAGGGAGGATGAGGCCCTCTTCTAGCAGTTGAGGTGTGAACACCAAGGGAGGAGAAACTGCTTTTGTAGTTGGCTAGCATTCACAGTCTTTGTTTAATCCTGAGCTGATGGTATCAAATTTGCAAATGAATAAATTAGTGATTTAACTCTGACTTTGAATTCTTGCTTTTATATTTTTTTAAGTAGTTCTTTCCTGTACCTTTTTTGAGTGCCATAATGTCTCTCAGTGCAGTGAATATTTTAAATGTGGTCTGACATGTATGGTGTTAATCTCATCATTAGTCCTTAAGACATGCATTCTATTTCTATACATACTGTGACAAAGCTCTGTCCTTGTCTCCATGGGTCCCGCATTTCCCAGCAGATTTCGCTAGCCTCAGAGGCTCACTGTGACTCTCCACATAACCCTTCTCTCTAGGGAGAGAAGGGTCACAGTCTACTGAGCCATTTTCATCATAAGCCAGCAAGGGAGGTGAGGAGAAGCTATCCTCCCTTGTACAGTCTCTGTTGTCTCCCAGTCTCAGTGATTAATCAGGGAGGGGGCAAAACAGGTTGGGGGGGGGAAAAGAGCCCAGGCCCTCTACTCCAGGCTCCAGCCCAGGGACCTTAATAGTATCAACTATGGTAGCTGACCTTTTAGAAACAGGACACATATCATTCCCTGGGCTACTTCCCCACAGCAGCCTCCACTTCCTCAGGCTCCACTTCACCCTTACCTCAGAACCTCCTTCCTTGTGCCTGATATGGTGTGTACTACTCAGCCTCTCCAACAGCGCAACTTCCTCCCATAGCTCCTGACATCCACACCCACCAGACTGGCTGGGAGGCTTTTAACTAGTTTCAGCCAGTCCCTGATTGGCTTCAGGTGTCCCAATCAACCTAGCATTCTCCCTGCCTTCTGGAAAGTTCTTAATCGCCCCAGGTGTCCTAATTGACCTGGAGCAGCTGCCATTTATCTTATCTTGGTACCAGGGATTTGTTTAGCCTGGAGCTAATATATCTATCTCCCACTACTTTTCTATAGCCTTCTGGCCTTGCCCCGTCACAATACACTACGTGTCTTATGTATTGTTCACATTTTAAAATATTAGTAGTTCGCTATCACAAGCTTCTTTCAGTATTCTTGCTTTTGAATCCAGTAACTTTAAAATTGCATCATGTAGTTCTCTATTCCTGCACAACTGTTGAAATCAAATTTCATGTTTTCCTTAATCCAGTTACAGTAAGGAAGTAAGTTATTTTCCACGGTGACATGACATTGTAAAACTGTTACCTTTAGTATATTCTGTTTAATTATTTCAAGATCTTATATTGCAATAAAATACCAATGTAACGCACAGGAAAACAAACCTGTTTGCTATCAGAATTTGAGCTCTTGCCTGTTGTACAATTAATCTCAACATTAACATTGCCGTTGCTGTTTTTTTGCTTTTATTTGTCTGTTTGGTTTAAATCAATGGTACTCAGACCTCAGTGGTTCAGGAGTCAAATTAGCAGTCAACATTACCCAGAAGAACCACAGTAGTGTGAACTCATTGTTTCATTTTTCTATAGTACCAGTCACATTTAAAGAGTATATGCTCTGATAATATCAACTTGTATTAAGTTATTAACTTAATTGATTAATAACATAGTAAAAGCATCCTGATTGGTTAATAATTAATTCAGTGTTTTAATATCATATGCTGCAAAGAGCCACAGGAGACACCATTAAACAGGCATTTGCAGCTCGAAAGCTGCAGTTAGGGTATCACTGTTTTGTTTATTGATTCTCATGATTAGCTTAAATCGCCTGATCCTTGGGATCTAACCTGTGGCTTTTTAATGCATCTGGTTGGCAACGCTTGTATATTTGTGCTTTGAAGTCTAGTGCACTCAAATACCTGTCCACTAGCGTAAAATTAGGATAAAGTACAGGAATGATAGATTTGGGGCAAATATTTATGGGAATGAATCCTGCTCTGCTGAGAAACACTGCAGATGGACAAGCATAGCAGAGGTGAATTAAGAAGAAAGTCCTAGAGCATTAGATAGGTAAAGACTCAGAACGTTAACTGTTAAGCCTAAAAATTATTGGTTTTCTGTGTGTTCTCAACTCTCACCAGGACCAACATCATATTAAATGTTCAATCATGGATTCACATTCAATATATTAAGCAAAAGTCACTATATGTAGATAGGTTTCAGAGTAACAGCCATGTTAGTCTGTATTCGCAAAAAGAAGAGGAGTACTTATGGCACCTTAGAGACTAACCAATTTATTTGAGCATAAGCTTTTGTGAGCTACAGCTCACTTCACCGGATGCATACTGTGGAAAATACAGAAGATGGTTTTTATACACACAGACCATGAAAAAATGGGTATTTATCACTACAAAAGGTTTTCTCTCCCCCCACCCCACTCTCCTGCTGGTAACAGCTTATCTAAAGTGATCACTCTCCTTACAATGTGTATGATAATCAAGGTGGGCCATTTCCAGTATGTAGATACTTTCATTTCACCTCAGTTATTTTGTTCTGTTACCTCCTCCTGTTGAATTGTTCTCTCTGCTTTCTCATTACAGCATTGTTCATTCCTCAGAGATGCTAAATTATCTACCTGCTCTCCTCCTGTAACACTCTGATTTTTTTCATGCCATATATACACCATCTATATAAGTATAGCTCTTCTTTCCTTAGCTTTGAAGTTGTCATTTCTTTTAATTTCCTTAAAAGAAATGACTATTAGTCATCCCTTTACTTTAACAGTACACTCTGGTGACCATTTGCACAGCTTGATACAAGCTGACCATGAAAGTGTAAACCCATAACTTTCCAATGTTACAAGTACATCAAATTCAGATTTAAAAAACTAATACAAATTATGTCTGTATGTGATGCACATCTTTAACAAAGGGCTACTGGAAGAGAAACATGTCAAAGCCAGCAATCTAAATCAGATGTATGTAAATCCAAATAAAATTTACACACATGGGTTGGGGGTGAAACAGCCTCTATCCAAACATTAGAAGTTCCCTTGATATAAGTTTAAAACTTCTGGAAGACAAAATGATCAGTATAACTCTAAATCAGTTTTTGGGGCCCTCAGATAACAAGATACACAGTGATATTATTGCAAAGTTCTTAAAAAATTGCTAATTTCAATCTGTATACCATCAGCCCCCATCTCCATATAACTGATAGACCATAAATTCATGCACCAGCAGAGCAAAACCACACTTTGAAATACGTTTTTAAATTCCAGTCTTGCATATCACTGTGGCTCTGTGTGTATGAAGAGAATTAACATGTTAATCCAGGCTTCAAAATATCAGTTTTCCATTTTAAGGAGTCTGCCTGCTTTATTGTTCTCTGTTTCTTAAGATTAATATTTTTCTCTCTCTAAATAAATTGATGAATTAAAACTCTGTACCTAATCCAGCACCATCATCTTTAAATAGGAACAAAGAAGCATACATTTATCTTCTTTGCTGAATCATAAGAAATGTTTCATTTTAATTCTAATTTTTGAGATTTACAGTCTAATTTCTTCCCCCCTGTAGTCAGTCATTTTTTTAATGGATATTGAGAAAAGCAATCTGTTCATTTGGGAAATTAAAAAAAAATTATCAAAGGAGCTGACAAGATTCCAGATCAAGATTCCAGATCCCAGAAAGAGATGTGATATGCTGAGTCAATAAGAGACAAATACAGACTCTCAAAAGGAGGGGGAAGAACTTGAGCTAATTCTGAAAAATGCATGTAAATAGTGTGGGAACAGGAACAGACTGGATAGTAGTGTAATCAATCACTATATTACTGCATGCAGTATACAGTAAAAGGTGGGGACAAACAGATTCCTGTAAATGTTACTTACGTGGTACTGCAACACCATATTCCTGTGGATTCTCTGACACAACTTTCTGCTTGAGCTCATTTAGTCTGGCTCCTAAAGAACCTAAGCAATAAGGAAATGAAAACTGATTTGTTTAGGTTCTGAAAGAAATATTGCAAACAGAATGAAGGAATATTTTCAATCTCACAAATAGGATGCATGATGTAGGAGAGGGTTTAAAGAAATCTGTGCACGAAACAGCAAGAACTCATGTCCCACCCCCATTCTACCTTAAAGAGCATCGCTAGCAGCAGCTTGAATCCTAAATGGCAGGAGACCAGATATTTATCCAGTCACTGTAGCAGAAACTCTATGTTCACAGCATTTAGTTTTTCTGGATACCCCCCAGACTCTAAGCTACCCTGGAAAAATACCTAGACTCAGAGTTGCTAGGCTTACTGAACTGCAGAAAATCTTACTGAGCCTCCTTTTCTCTGACATCCAGTTTTTTATAAATTATTCTAACAGCTAAACATGCCTAGGTCCTGGTCAAAACTTTTTGGCAGGAAATCAGGGTAAACTACAGGACCTTGCCAAGACTCAGAGTGCTGTTTGGAGCTTCTGGAAGGGAATTTTTTCAGCTTTTCATTTTAAAAGGTCTTTTTAAAAAATGTTGATGGAAAAATTTCTGACCAGTTTTGCGACATACCAATCAAAACCACCAGTCTCTGCTTTTCTCCCGGCTGCTGCTGATATTTAGTGACTTCTTCATATGTTAGGAACTCAGATATGTCTGCTTGCTTTGCTTGATTCTGGTTGTTGTGTTTCTCCTTTCGACTTAACCTAAAGCTCCTCCGCAAACCAGCTGAAGAGCAAAATATAACAAACATTGTCCAAGCTGCTTGTCTTTCAATAAGAACTAGTATGGTGAAAACTGGCTTGTCTTAAGCATCACATGCACCAGTTTGTTTATAATGATGGGGAAGGGTGGGAATAGTAGAATTCTTAACTTCATAAAAGAGATACAATGAACCCCCTACTGTAGCATAAATACATCTATTCCATGGGAAGTTCATGACAACTAACTGCATTTGTTTATCAGGTGGAAAACAGGGGAAAGAGGTATTTGAGTCTCCACAACAAAGGAGCTGCCTTGGGATGAATTCTTCTTGAATCCTTGGTGCCAAGCTCAGGCTTTGTCAGTGGCCTGTTGTATCCTTGCATGCAGTTTTCAAGTTAACAACTCACATGAAACAAATTCAGATGAAAAGCAACTTGATTTAAAGAGAAGCATATTATTATACACACCAATTTTACAGGAAAAAGTACTGGGAATTAGGTTCCTCACCTATATATTGTCCATTGAAATATCCCTCACAGTCACAGTCTTCTGTTAATAAAGATGATGAGAGAAGGGGAAGCAAGATGTTACAATACCTATGTTATGTGGTTTGGGGGAAAAGACTTTGCATCCTGTATTATCAATATAAACAAGTACTAATGATAACTAGTTTAGCCCATGGCTAATGCCTTATATTAAATTGCCATTTAATGTCTCAGAATACATCTCTCAGTAAAAAATTTTTTATTGATCATCGCATCTGCTTAGAGTTGCTGTTAGAGAACATTTAAGCAATATAAATACTATATGCCCATAAAAACAAAGCAACTCAGAGGAAGGGCTGGCATTCATTCGCTACCTTCCCTGGTACATAGGATTGCAAGTGGATCTAATAATCCAGAACACTTCTTCTTGTTAGACTCAAGCACCATTTAGTACAATAGTGAGAACCATAGACGAAGCATTGCTCTGAACTCAAACTGAGAGTCAACAAATTTAATTTTAATGTTGTTTCTGTGCTAATCTCTTGTAAAAAAAGATAGATAAAAAGCATATTATAAGACTAACACTGGCTTTTTATCAGATCTCTGGGTCACTCATATACAATAATATACACAAACCAAGAGCATGCACAGTAAAAATGTAATCACTAGAATCTGCAGAATGTAATAGCTATACACAGTAAAATACTAAAAAAAAGTGGTCATACTTGCTCACTTACTGAAAGAAAACAGCTTGGCTTTTTATACTTTAAGGGCACTCCTGCAAAACGTTACACACATTAAAGGCAACATGCTAACTTTACTTAAGTCCTTAAATAGCAAAAGATGCCAGCCCAAAGAAAGGGCTCTTTTTTTCTATCCCAGATATCTGCATGTCAGTCCAGTAAAATTAATGGGGTCTTTTCTTTCAATGCAGGTGAAGAACAGTGAATTGTATGCCTACTGTAACAGAATATATTTGTAGTAACTTTAAGTATAAGATTCACTATTAAATTTTCCCCCTCATCGCTGTAACTAGCTGTTTGCTTCTCTTCCTCCCTGCTAGACCCTCTCCCCCAAAAGCTAAGTCACTGGCCATCTGATGACAGAAGGCAGCTTGTACTATGAGCGAAGTCAGTGGAATTAAATTTCAACACCTGAGACATCCTTTTCTAAAGGAGCACATTCAATGTGAGAGAATATCAGCAGGAACAGCAGTTAATTAAGAAAACACCTGCTGTTTAAAAAGACAAGGAAGTAATACAATGGCTATTATAAACAACATGATCTTAATTCAGTTGATTAGAATGAAAGTAACATAGTAAAACGCAGTGCAAATTAATAGCCAAGACAATGAAACCAGATTGACACTGGTGTCCCAGAAGGTGTCAAGGTAACCCTTTTTTTCTTTTGTAGAACTCCAAACCCACCAAGTTCTGCATCAGTTTATAATTCCTGTTCACCATGCGGACCTGAGCAGGCTGCAGAAGGTGTAAATTAACACAGGATTTGGCCCATAGCA
Organism: Eretmochelys imbricata; assembly: GCF_965152235.1. Classification (NCBI taxonomy): domain Eukaryota; kingdom Metazoa; phylum Chordata; order Testudines; family Cheloniidae; genus Eretmochelys; species Eretmochelys imbricata. The sequence continues at coordinate 16,507,102 of NC_135598.1, forward strand.
GCTAACAAGAAGCACTTGTCCTAGATTTGGAGTAAATTGGAAACTGAGTATTTTTGTAGATACCTTGAGGTTAATTCTAATTCAGAAAAATGGCTGTAGGAGCAAATTGTCTTTAGCATTCCCCTTTGCTTTGGGAGTTCCTGTCTGTTTAGGAAAAGGCATTGTTTGTTCATACCAAGATAGGCAGAGCACCTACCTTTCTCAGAAGACTGATCATCTGCAGTTAGCGTAAAAGATAGAAGTGAGACAGTTAAAAGATGGGCAGACAAATGACTGAGAATCACAATGGAATGAAGGGAAGAATCTTCTTGCTTGTGAGACTAGTCAGTAAATTATACTAAAAGAACCTATGAAGTGATGTTTCCCCTTAATATCTCCACACCAGCTCAGGAGCCTTTGCAAAAGTGTAGTATTAAATCCAGCAGCTCTGATTAATTGGCTTCCTTGAGAGTGTCTTATTAAAAGCAGTAGGAGGCAATTGGCATTACATGCATCCTAACAAAGGCTAATTGAAACCATTTTATTTGGAAACACTTTGATTTATAAACTTATCTGACAGCTGTCTTGTGTGTACACTCTTTCCTCTCTGTGGCTAATGTATATGTATATAGTACTGAAAGGTAAACAGATGGTGGGTGTGAGAGACCAGAAGCTCACTTGTTGCACTGGGGATGCACATTCACTTGTTTCCAAAAACAGCAGTTTGATACCTAGCTTTATTTACTTGATTTCTGAAAACTTACACTTTGGTTTCCAGCTGTCTTGGCTAGTGCACAGCAGCATCTTTATTTTCTAAATCGATGTGGCAATACTGGGGCAAATTCTAGCCTCACCCATCCACATGGCACTCTTACTCCAACAACAGCTGAATGTAAACATTCAAGGGCAGCATTTAACCAGTTACACTTAGTGGTAACACAGAACTGCCACCCAGCCTTTCATCCTACATTCTATGATCCCAGGAGGAGTATCATTTTCTTCTTCTCTTTTGAGACCCTTTTACCAACCCCCCCCTCCATCATTAGCAGCAGCAGCTGCTGCTGCTAATAAACATCCAATAGCTGTTTCCTTCCACATGCTAAAGCTTTCTTATGGCATAGACTCTAAGGAATGCGATAGTGATGTTAAATTCTCCTTTCAACCTGAAGGACAGATGTCCAGAGGTGGGAAGTGTTCCCAACTCTTGTCTGTTGTGTTTTTTATCATGAATCTTTGATTATTTTGTGAGGGCCTTTAAAACCCCAGTTTTTGAAATCATAAGATTATGTGATAATCTCAGCTTCCCCCTTAACCCCTCTTTTCTTATTTTAAGTACATTTCTGGCCCTTGAGCTTGCAAAGAAAAGCTTGAAAATGTGACCCCCATTCCACCCCGCTCACAGACACCCCTAAAGCTCAAAGCCCAGCTGGTAAATAACAAGTCTAAACTTTATTATGTTTAACATCTCATTATTTTAAAATTTCATTATTTTTAATTCAATCTTATGACTTTGGGGGCTCATTCATTGGTTTTCTTTTTTGTTTTGTTTTTGAATGCCTGGGACTCGCAATACTGGGCAAAACGCAAACCCAAATCCTTCCATGTGACAGCTAATCATCATTAACATTATCTATGACATCAGAGTAACAAATATTTAAGCACATGATTAAAATCATGTCAACCTACTGGAAAGTTGATATATCAACAGTGAATTCATTGAAGAAATAAAGATCTGTTGAAACTTACATAATGGCTTCTTTACAGTTTTGGAGTTTTGCAGAGTGCCTATAGTTCTTCTATAATTCAAACGCCTAAATATTAAATAGTTATACATGAGTGACTTATAAAGAATTTTAATATAGACAATTTATACATATGATGGTATGGCAGATGAAAAATTAAAGCTTTTTCTTGCAACACTTTGCAAAAGGCAAACTTATCTGATTCTGGCTTAGATGCATTTTTTAAACATTATATTTAATGACTTCAAATTGTCACTGCTGGGTAACAGGTGGAAAAGAGATGCCAAAAGGTGAATATACCAGGGAAAGACTATCACAGAAATACAGATGCAAGTATGAAAAGCGTGGTTGTTTCCAAAATACATTTGTTTCTATTCCCACTGTTTTTTTCCATCTCTGTACCAAAGGTAAAACAAAACTAAGTCCTAATTTCATTCTCACTTATGAAAGATAAGCCAAATTCTACCATCAGATTCTCCCACCTACTGAATTCAATGGGTAGTCAAAGGTGTGAGATCAGTATCTAGTCCAAAATACATAATTTGAAGATATGATATTCAGAAATTATCCAGAGCCTGCCAGATGATCTCAGAACTTCATGCTTATTCCATAAAAATCTAACAAACCAACTGAGCTAGCTGGAAAAGCATCTTGTATGGAGATGAAGTGAGACAGCCATAAACGAGTCAAATATTCTAGAGTGCCCAAATGATTAAACCAGCTTCTAAACTTTCAGTTTTATACTTAAAATTTAGCTACCTGCTTGAAAACTACTTTTAACAAAAGCAATTAACTTCACTTTTCTTCAGAAAACTGCACCTTGCACTGATCACTGGAGAACCCTCCTTAAAGACAGTTATTTATACTACATACTCCACACACAACTCCATAATGGGAGCTAAAACAAAATGCCCAGGGATTTACATTATGTATATTCATGATGGGGGGCGGGGAGGGGAAGCTTAACCCCTTACACAAGTCCAGAGCAGCCCCAGATCTGAGAAAGAGGAATGCCAGAATATTTATTTTTATCCCCAGGAAGGGGAATAATAATTTTCCTGAGACCAATATTTGCAGAATTACCAATATTCTAGAACGGTTTCAGAGTAACAGTCGTGTTAGTCTGTATTCGCAAAAAGAAAAGGAGTACTTGTGGCACCTTAGAGACTAACCAATTTATTTGAGCATAAGCTTCCGATGAAGTGAGCTGTAGCTCACAAAAGCTTATGCTCAAATAAATTGGTTAGTCTCTAAGGTGCCACAAGTACTCCTTTTCTTTTTGCAATATTCTAGAAGGCTCTCTTGACACATTAGAGGAATACCAGCCACCCTTAACTGATGTCTATGAACAATACAGCCAGGTTAGGACAGCTACTGACAAAAATAGGCTGGCTATGAGTGAGCTGCTTTGAAAAATGGCTCTGTGGCCATGGTTTTATGTTCACGCCCCCAGGGAGTGTTCACAAATGAGATTACAGCCTGAAGAACAGCCAAAACATTTTAATTAAAAAGATGAACTTTGGTAAAGAGCTGAACCCAGCTCTTTGGAAACTGTGGCAGCCTGAGTTACATCTACATACAAACTACACTACCCCAGAAATTCACTTTAATGGTGACCATGGTATTAACCTTCCCCTTGTACATACTCCAATGCAAACACTGGAACTACCAATGGGTGTCAGTGTAGGTAGCCTCTTTCCCCTCTTCCCTGTAGCCTCACAGCAGCGGGACAGGATTCATTCCTTGTTCTCTCAAGCACTAGGCTGTGCCCTCCTAATTTGCTTGATGTGTTCCACAGTCACAAAGATGGGTCAGACCCATGACTGCCCTGCCTATTATGCTTTGCACAGTAGCACATTAGAGAGTGGTGAGTGCTACAGTAAGGTGCCTATTATGCACGGTTCTCGCCAGCCTCTGGGTCAACCTGACTAGATGTAGAAAGATGCAGTGAGATTAAGGGTTCAGATATGTTTGGGGGGTGGAGGTTATTACTGATTAATTTTTAATTAAAATGCCAGTGCTTTATGGAGTTCAGATGCTTGGCAACTAGCAGCAGTATACACTTCGAAATAACAGCACCAATTTGTTTTGCTGCGAGTGTGTTTGAAAATTTTCAACCTATATCAACTACCTCCTTGCATTTAAGGAGCTCAGAGCCGGCCTGACACACCAGCAGGAGAGTGAATTTGTGTGGGGGGGGTGGAGGGTGAGAAAACCTGGATTTGTGCTGGAAATGGCCTAACCTGACGATTACTTTAGATAAGCTATTACCAGCAGGACAGTGGGGTGGGAGGAGGTATTGTTTCATATTCTCTGTGTATATATAAAGTCTGCTGCAGTTTCCACGGTATGTATCTGATGAAGTGAGCTGTAGCTCACGAAAGCTCATGCTCAAATAAATTGGTTAGTCTCTAAGGTGCCACAAGTACTCCTTTTCTTTTTACTTAATATTTTAGTGTAAGGTAATATCTGATGCTTTTCTCTTATTGTTTTAAGAGATCAGCATGTGTTAAAACTCAATACTAGTACAAAATATGTAACACAGATGTTGAAATCATTGCTAGATCCTTCCACTTGCTTCACTTCAAAATCTCATGCTGTTCAAAGACATCTCCATTTGCTGCAAAAACAACAAGGAGTCCGGTGGCACCTCAAAGACTAACAGATTTATTTGGGCCTAAGCTTTTGTGGGTAAAAAACCCATTTCTTCAGATGCATGGAGTGAAAATTACAGATACAGGCATAAATATATACACTGGCATATATACACTCTTCATGTGCCGGTGCATATATTTATGACTGTATCTGTTTACCCACAGAAGCTTAGGCCCAAATATATCTATTAGTCTTTAAGGTGCCACTGGACTCCTCGTTGTTATTGTGGATACAGACTAACATGGCTACCCCTCTGATACCTGGCATTTGCTGCAATGTTCATTAATAGCATTTACAGGCAACAGCCCCTTTTAAACTCTCTCATTTTTGCATAATGCAGCCTTGTTTGTCATGGAAACTTCATAATAGCTCTGAACATTAAAACAAGAAGAAGCCTTAATTACTACACTCTGCTGCTGCAGTAATTCACTCTCACAGAAGTGGTAACTTGGGCAGGCAGTTCTGGTTTCGCTTTCCAGTAGAAGAACTCTCTCCTGTGGAGAAAACGGGGAACCCCATCCTCCACCAGGAAAAACTGAAGCGCTTGGAGTAGTTTCTTTTTGTTCTTGTCTCACCAGCTGTGGTGATTATTCACAGTAGTTTCTCTTCATCCGGACCTTAGCAGTTGTTCAGGGTGGCCTCTTTCAGGTCCTCTCCACCTGAATTGGTATCACATGGCGGTATTTTCCCCCATCTTTGGCTCCAAGCAGCATTAGTATTGCTGTGCCCCAAATCCCAGTGGCAGTAGAAGCTCTTTAGGGGGAGATGTCTGTAATGAATCCCTAATGGTGATGGTAAGTCTTCAAGGCAGCTTCAGGACTTATCTTCAAGTGATAAAGGTCGCTTTTCTGTATGGCTTCCCTGCTCAGCTCAAACCCAATCAGAAGTTGCCTGGAAAAAAACTTGATCTTCTAAGTAGAGGCAAGAGATGCCACTTGAATGGGTAACAATGAGTATCTGGGTATAAAGGGGAAAAGACCCTTTTCTGTTCTTGTTGGTCTCCTCTCTACCTGTAACAGAACATCTTCTTTCAGAAGGATGATTTTAACATTATGTAGAAATCATACACACTCTTACTCTGCTCCTAAGAGGTCACAATTTAATGAGAGTAGGGTAGAAAGGGTAGAAAGTTGGCTAGATTGTCGGGCTCAATGGGTAGTGATCAATGGCTCCATGTCTAGTTGGCAGCCGGTGTCAAGTGGAATGCCCCAGGGGTCGGTCCTGGGGCTGGTTTTGTTCAATATCTTCATAAATGATCTGAAGGATGGTGTGGATTGCACTCTCAGCAAATTTGTGGATGATACTAAACTGGGAGGAGTGGTAGATACGCTGGAGGGGAGGGATAGGATACAGAAGGACCTAGACAAATTGGAGGATTGGGCCAAAAGAAATCTGATGAGGTTCAATAAGGATAAGTGCAGGGTCCTGCACTTAGGATGGAAGAATCCAATGCACCGCTACAGACTAGGGACCGAATGGCTAGGCAGCAGTTCTGCGGAAAAGGACCTAGGGGTGACAGTGGACGAGAAGCTGGATATGAGTCAGCAGTGTGCCCTTGTTGCCAAGAAGGCCAATGGCATTTTGGGATGTATAAGTAGGGGCATAGCGAGCAGATCGAGGGACGTGATCGTCCCCCTCTATTCGACATTGGTGAGGCCTCATCTGGAGTACTGTGTCCAGTTTTGGGCCCCACACTACAAGAAGGATGTGGATAAATTGGAAGGAGTCCAGCGAAGGGCAACAAAAATGATTAGGGGTCTGGAACACATGACTTATGAGGAGAGGCTGAGGGAACTGGGATTGTTTAGTCTGCAGAAGAGAAGAATGAGGGGGGATTTGATAGCTGCTTTCAACTACCTGAGAGGTGGTTCCAGAGAGGATGGTTCTAGACTATTCTCAGTGGTAGAAGAGGACAGGACAAGGAGTAATGGTCTCAAGTTGCAGTGGGGGAGGTTTAGGTTGGATATTAGGAAAAACTTTTTCACCAGGAGGGTGGTGAAACACTGGAATTCGTTGCCTAGGGAGGTGGTGGAATCTCCTTCCTTAGAAGTTTTTAAGGTCAGGCTTGACAAAGCCCTGGCTGGGATGATTTAATTGGGGATTGGTCCTGCTTTTGAGCAGGGGGTTGGACTAGATGACCTCCTGAGGTGCCTTCCAACCCTGATATTCTATGATTCTATGAGAGCTTGTGGTGCTCAGGAGCAAGCAGGATCAGGTCCTTACTTTAGATCGCTTCTCAGAACTAATATAAGGATGGCCATATTGGGTCAGGACAATTGTCCCTCTAGCCCAGTATACAGCCTTCTGACAGTGGGCAGTGCCAGATGCCAGACTAAAAAAAACTTGCTATAGAGTTTGGATAGAAAACAGTTTATCTTGCTCTCTACCTTCCAGCTGTCCCAATACTATCCGTGATCAGCAGTTCCCATGTTATTCCTTGTTTTCCCTTATTCTTGAAAAAATAGTTGTTCAGGGTCTTCTCTCCACTATCCTGGACAATTCCAGACAGTGTTTTGCTGTCGCCATATGTTATGCGTCTTGGCAGCTTCTTCATTTATCGTTGTGCCAAAAATATTTTTCATGTGCTTAAATGTGTATGCTGTGGGCTGAACCTCTCATTTCCATATCTGTATTACATAGTGCAGATTTGTATTATGAACTACAATCTACTTGCTGCAGCTCAGTTATTTATACATGGCTTAACCAATTTACATAATTTTTATTTAGGAAATTGTGGCAACCTTTCTTCTAGATTTCATCTCAAGTCTGTTTTGGAAATGGCCAAAATGCTAAGTAGTAAAATCAACCTAAACTATACAGTCTTCTTGCATAATAAAAAGGAAGGGCACCTTGTTTCTCCACTCTGGCAGCTGCACTGTGTAACATTGTCCATTCATATAGCCCCTTCCACATAAGCATTTCACCTTAACAAAATTAATTTAGCCTCAAAATCCTCACTGTGGAGAAGATATAGGAAGTATTATCTCCATTTTGTAGAGGAGAAAAGTGAAGCACAGGGAGAAAATTACTTTGTAATCACAAAATATCTTCCTGTGTAAAGTATTTCCAATAATGAAACAAATTTAACAATGAGAATACTTGTTATGCAATGTATAAGGCACCTGTGGAGCTCACTGCCACATGGTATCCATAAGGTCAAGAACTTACAAAAGTTCAAGGGAGAGACATTTACACTAGGTTAAAAAAAAAAAAGGAGAAACTGTGTCAGCCTTCATGCTTCAGGACATAAACTAACAATTTATTGCCGGAGCTAGGAAGGCTATTTGCATCATTTGTCCATTTTGGGGATTTTGGCACCTTTCTCTGGCGCTTTTGGTACTGGCCACTGCCAGAGACAGGATGCCAGAGCAGATAGCCTCCTAGCCTGATCCAGCATTTCCTATACTTACTTCTTATTTTATGACAGGAATGTCCCCAAACAAAGTGCTGAAGCACTAAAAGCACCACAAAAATAATATAACATTATGGTTATGATTAATGAATCTATCATCCTATAACTTTCACTGACAAACCTTTCTTGGAACTGTTTTGAAGGGATCAATCCTGCCCTGAGGTTGGTATCACCAACACGCTTTGCTTGCCACCATGTTGGATCATCCTGGCTCACAACTTCTAAGATGTGTCTTCTCTTAAATGGCAATCCTGCCTCCTGACAGGGAATGGCTTTGTCCTCTTTTGGATTATAGCAGAAGAGTGCCCTCATAAATACCTTTAAGAAAAAAAATAACATACTCTTTGCCGTTTGTCCCATGTAGAATTTTAAAGCACTTTTAAAATGGCATTTCCACATCCCTAAATATTATACAGATTATATGTGGTTTCATACTGAAGTGGAGGAGTATCAAGCTACACTTACATACAAATTTGATTTGCTCACTACTGTAGAAAATGTGACTTTGATAGTACCTAGGAAAAAGAAGTAGTGTGGTAGCACACCAAGGCCCAAAGAAGGACCGGGGCCTCACTGCACTGGGCACTGCACAAACATCTACTCAGACAGTCCTAACTGAAACCATCTTTGTCTAAATAAGGACAAAATATAACAACTGGCTAGAGGGAAAATAAGGAGAGGGGGTAGGGAGGGGGCGATATGGTAACAGTAATGGAAACACAAGTTTGTGTAGATTAGCTATTTATTTATAAAAGTTATGGGATTCAGTATCTACAAAACTTTTTTTGTACTACACAAATGGACACCAGATTTAGAAGAATCTGTAGCATGCAACCTGCCAGTCATTATTAGGCATCTTACTATGGTCATAAGAGAAATGGAGCTTGAAATATATTTGAAAGGATCTAAAAGTGGATTTGTGAATTGATTATGAGAGGGTACTCCATGCATGTGGAGCTGCCAGAAAGGAGTCCTTGAAAAGGATTAGCAGACACTGGAGACTGCAATTGTTGGGCTGGTTCATGACCAATATAGACAACTGGGTAAGAACACAGGAGGTTTAGTCATGAAGAGTTTTGAAGGGGAGGACCTGAAGTTTGCATTTATGCAGTGAAGAAGTTGGAGTCAGTGAAGGGACCTCAGAGTTAGTGGGGTAACACTGTCAAAGCTATGTGCAAGGAAAATGGCAGCAGCATTTTGACTTGAGTGGATTTCAAGAAGGCCAGAGAGGAGGTGGTTACAGTTCTCAAGGTGAGAGATGGTGCAGACCTGGATAAGAGTTTTGGTTTTATGGAGCAAGAGAAAATGCTAGATATTGGAAATGCTACAAGGAAAGATGCATCAAGAGTTAACCAGACCCTTAGTTCGTGGTAAGATAAAGTGTAAATCTACCCATTCTAGCCTGTTGTGCACTACATGTTCTACTGTGCACTTTGAAATTGGTGTAAATTAAAGTGCACAAAGAAACTTAGAGTGCACAGCAACAAGGTCCACATGGTCACTTCATGTGCGACAGGCTAGCACAGAGTAGATTTGTACCGTAGCTTGTCGCAAAATTAGTGTTCATATGCAGCCTGGAATCTTCCAAATTATTTCTGTTTAGCAAAAATTTTCTTTCTGAGAGTACCATATTATTCCTTTAGATATAAATCAATTTAGGGTCTCATTTTGCAATTGGTATTTCCCAATGAAATCAGCAAGAGTCTTCCATGCACAAGAACTGCAGAACTATGCCCTAGATTTTTTATTTATTTATTTTTAAAGAGAGATTTCAGATGGGTTGCATACCTTGCTGTCCTTCAGACGATCTTCTTCTTTGATGGCCGGAATTATTTTTAATGTTATTGATCCCTGAGACTGAGCCTGAGAAAAAGAGAAAAATACATTTCTTTCAATTGAAATAGTACAAAGAAACGCTGCAGCACACTCCGATTCAGTTTCTGGTGCTAGTGAATTGTCTGATCATCTCAGCCTTCACATGCCAAACCAAGGCATTCAACTTTGAAAAGACACTTTTTTAGCTTTATGGTAGTTACCATGATGCCCCAAAGATGTCAAGTGTATATTCTGTTCCTTTTTATCCCTTGTATGTGTTACCCTGTGCAGTATCCTCTTAATTATGGAGACCTGTATAGTGACTCCCAAGCTAAGCCTATATTGAGGCTTGCACTAAAAAATCTCTCTTCATATTTAATTATTACATTTAGTTTCCAATTTAGACACAATCCACAGGATAGAACAGTCTGTCTTTTTAAAGTACAATATTGACTAATTTTTGCAGATAAAATTCAAAAAGGTTTTGTCATGTTTTCTATATATTTTTTTCAAGTCCGTCTAGTTAAATAACTACCGTCCCCAGAAACTCTATACTTCACACACATTCTAACTTCATCTCACATATAGGCCACTTTTGAAACTTTAAACACAGCTATTCCCTTTAGTCAGCAAAACCGTTTTGATCTAAAACAAAATTAGCTGGTTGGCTGATCAAAGCAGTTCCATCTGTCTCCCTGACCCATCAGCTTCATTCCTCACAGAGACCATGATGAGGCAAGGCACAAGAGGGGATACGAGAGCGGTGGGAGAGAAGGTTCTCTTGGGGCAGGGGCCTTGTGGAGATGAGCAGGTATGTGAAGGGGTAGACATACGCAGGGCTTGAGAACAGGAGGGTCTGAGTAGGGATTTAAGCAAGAATGTGTTAATGTCATAGGGGGTGAGGAGAGAGGGTTGCAGCTGTGCAGGAAGCCTACATGAGACCCATGCCTCTGAGATAAGGCTTCGTTCAGCTCCCTAGCACACCACATTATGAATACATTGCATATATTTTAAGGATATATTTTTTTAATCTGCGATTCTCATGTCATGAACCAATCATAAAAGAGAAGCTCTTGGTCAGAGCCATAGATAACCTAGGTTATCATATTCGTCATGTTCAGAATCAAACTCGAAGTTTCATGCAACTTTCTTAACTTTAAAACTGAAAGTTATTTATTTGATTATAAACAGTTGGAATAAATTCATAAGCACATTGTAAAGACAGCCCAATTCTGTCCTCAGTTATACCTGTGTAATATTATTAAATGAGGGACAAGGGTCACCTAGCTACTGCTTTAACAAGCCTACTTGGTAATAATAGATCTCAAAGTAAAAATAAGAGCAGACCAAAATCTGACTAATTTCTTCTGGTCGTTTGTGAAGCACAGCAATCCCATTGACTTCTTTTAGCTCATCTCCAACATGGACAAGACCTAAAAACAAAATAACTATATTAGAACTAATACTTAGCCTGCTAAGCTGCTGCTCACCTATTACCCACACCCATGTTAACCATATGTACGTCATGACTTTCCATACTAGTCCTGTACTCTGCCAACATTGCACCTTACAGTCTCCTGCCCTCACACTACCTGGCATTCTTCAACAGTAACCCATAATCACCTAAAATGGCAATGGGGAGAGAGAGGACACTGCAAACCATGTGTCCCATGGTAATGGTCAGGAGGAAACTTAGTGTCTAACCACACTGTCTGTGTACTGGACCTGCAATGAGGGACCATTTTTACCAAGCTGTTTTGGTACACTGCATCTGTGTCTGAATCCCCTGTCTGCACTTTGGACATTATACTGGAATTGACTTGCAAAGATGGACAACTCTTATAGAATTAGAAGATAAGCTGCTAATTCTTCATACTGAAAGGCCTCTGCTGCTGTGAGCTATTTATAGACAGCTCTACACAGCATGGTCTCGGAAAGTCTAATGGGCTAAATTTTGAAACTATAACCTAGAGTGAACCATAAAGGGTTTAGCTTTGCTCATGCAGTCCAGTTTTGTACTCCTAGTAATGTCAGCACTAGTTACTGACCATACTAGAACTTCACAACAAAACAAACAGCCAGCAGCTCTCGATCATACCAGAGGAACATCTCTCTCCATCTGTTTTAAAGTGGAATTCCCAATGACGCCAGTGGGAAGTTCTGCATAGAACTGGACAGAATGATATAGCTCACAATCACTATGGGTCCACACATAAAACATTTAGTATGTCTTACTGATTTATGTAAAATACAAATGACCTTATTTCTTCGCTGACGTCTACCTTTTACAGGAAGACTTAGTACTAACAATAGGATAACTGGGTAGACACTCTTATTTCAAACTAGTATTTCTACAAAAGAATATTTAGAAGTCCTTTGAAAAGGGTCAGCACAGTAGCCTTGGTGTGTTACATCAACAGTATTCGGAGCTGAAAGCACACCAAGGTTCTGGGTTAAAAGTAAAAAAAAAAAAAAAAAGCCTCCTTGCTATTTTGTTTAAGTCAAAATTTGAGACTAGTCTTCCTCATTCTATTGGCAGTTTTTATCCTATAACCATATTACAGAGAATCAGATTAAAAAGGTGCATTATTGATGTGAAGCGGAAATGCTAATGGCACTGTTTTATCCCCTTCACAATAAATGTCTTATCAGATTATTTTAATATGAAAAATGCTAATAAGAGACTAGAAGAAAGCTGTAATTTGCTAATATTTCTTCATCATAGTAATACATTAGCATTGGGATTGTATTACTATTGTATTAAATAGGACAAATTATAACAAAAATTAATGACACTTCAATACTTTATTTGCTATGTATAAAATCTCCATGCAAGCTCAATTCAGATCATTTAATAAATTCTAATAGAGCTGCCTCTAAGAAGTGCAAGGTCAAATATATTAGGAATTAACCCTGTGGAGACTGGAGACATGCTGAATAAGCATTTATTTGGATATCTGTAGGGTAAATGTCAGTATTCAAAGAAGAAATGGAGTACTTGTGGAACCTTAGAGACTAACCAATTTATTTGAGCATGAGCTTTCGTGAGCTACAGCTCACTTCATCAGATGCATACCGTGGAAACTGCAGCAGACTTTATATATACACAGAGAATATGAAACAATACCTCCTCCCACCCCACTGTCCTGCTGGTAATAGCTTATCTAAAGTAATCATCAGGTTAGGCCATTTCCAGCACAAATCCAGGTTTTCTCACCCTCCACCCCCCCACACAAATTCACTCTCCTGCTGGTGATAGCCCATCCAAAGTGACAACTCTTTACACAATGTGCATGATAAGCAAGTTAGGCCATTTCCTGCACAAATCCAGGTTCTCTCACTCCCTCACCCCCCTCCAAAAACCCACCCCCATACACACACAAACTCACTCTCCTGCTGGTAATAGCTCATCCAAACTGACCACTCTCCAAGTTTAAATCCAAGTTAAACCAGAACATCTGGGGGGGGCGGGGGTAGGAAAAAACAAGAGGAAATAGGCTACCTTGCATAATGACTTAGCCACTCCCAGTCTCTATTTAAGCCTAAATTAATAGTATCCAATTTGCAAATGAATTCCAATTCAGCAGTTTCTCGCTGGAGTCTGGATTTGAAGTTTTTTTGTTTTAAGATAGCGACCTTCATGTCTGTGATTGCGTGACCAGAGAGATTGAAGTGTTCTCCGACTGGTTTATGAATGTTATAATTCTTGACATCTGATTTGTGTCCATTTATTCTTTTACGTAGAGACTGTCCAGTTTGACCAATGTACGTGGCAGAGGGGCATTGCTGGCACATGATGGCATAAATCACATTGGTGGATGTGCAGGTGAACGAGCCTCTGATAGTGTGGCTGATGTTATTAGGCCCTGTGATGGTGTCCCTGAATAGATATGTGGGCACAATTGGCAACGGGCTTTGTTGCAAGGATAAGTTGAGTAACCATAGGATTTCATTAGAAATTATTAAAACCTTTTTACAAGTTTTAAAATGTAGTTTATAAATTGTATTTTGAAACTGCTTTTATTCAGAAACCTACCACTGCGGTCAGCTGCACCACCTCTCATGATTCTCGCTACAATCACAGCCCCTGTATGCTCATCCCTTCTGATGGTAGCACCCTGAAACATAAATAATAAACCAGGATAAAGCATTTATTTAGAGCACATTTAATGGCAAAATAATGAAAAAGCTGATTAAATTTTGAAAAATTGAATTTGGTCTTTTCGTATGGGGAAAACAATAAGTAAATTTTGTCTTCCTTCGTAACTAATTTTGCTATCAACCCAACTTGTGTTTGGACACTGCTTTTATATGATAATCAGATGGGTGAGTACAACTGCAATCCCTTCTACCACTCTACTCTGTGCTGATTAGGCCTCAACTGGAGTATTGTGTCCAGTTCTGGACGCCATATTTCAGGAAAGATGTGGCTGAATTGGAAGAGTCCAGAAAAGAGCAATAAAAATGGTTAAAGGTCTAGAAAACACTACCTATGAGGAAAGATTGAAAAAAATGTATATTGTATTTGGGAAATAGTATATAATTGATGACTGTTTTGTAATGCAGAAGCACAAGGGGAAGAATTGGGGTTGAATGCACAACCTTAACTTTTGCTTCTGGACTCTTTAATATAGCTTTTTTTTAAAAATGGAATTTCCTGGTTTGTTTTTTTTAAAAGAAAAAATTTAAATTTGAAATATTTAGTCAGACCCTGTACTACACAGTGTAAGTTCCAGGAGATATGGACTTACTGAATGAACTTTATAGAAATGAAGAAAGAGCTTAGTGTGCTATGCTGTGTACATTTTAAGTTGCCAAAGTTCACTGAATGAGACAGTTTCATATGAGCATTGCTTCATGTACACCTTAGGAGATGCCCAAATTCAATAGCTGCATAAGCCTTGTAAACACGTATGGTACAGCCTTTGCTTAGAATGAAATTCACTCCTGTTTTCTTACCTCAGGGAAAAGCTCCTGCTGCAGAAAGATACTGGATAGCAGTAGGAAGCTACCAGAGCCTTCCCCTGCCCCAAGGAAAGGCTCCTGCAACAGGGCGCTGGTGGAGCAGAGAGTCTTTCCCTGTGGCAGAAAAAGGCCCCGGCAGCTCCCTGTTGTAGAAGTCTTTCCCTGTACTGGGGAAAAACTTCAGCAGCAGGTCACTACAGTGCTAAAAATAGCAGTGTAGACAGGGAGATACCCCTTGAATTAATAGAGACAGGGGTCACGAGTTTCTTTACCCTAGTAGCTTAAGCAGTGCCTCATTATCTATACTGCTATTTATACTCATGTTGGGGCGGGGGAGTGTAGTTTATGTACTCTACACGCTGCCGAAAGGAGTACCCTATACATACCAACGGCTCTTTATTCTTCACTAGACGAACAATTTTAACTGATTCTTCATCAAAATCATCATCAATATTGTCTGGCAGAGGGGGAAGGACTGGGTCAAAGTTCTTCTGGGCAACAGTATCATGTACTACAAGCATTGCCTGTACAATAAGAAAAAAATAAAAGATTAAAATAGTTCAGGCAAAATTGAGAAGGATCCCATTTCTCTTATTCCAGACATAAGAGCCGGTGCAAAAAGAGCATGTCTACTTTGGTGAAAATCCATGTATTATTTTCTTGGCAAGCATAAACTATTTCTTGTCTAAAAGAGTACAAAGGTTCACAGCTAACATAATGAGTTTCTGCTCTGCCTGCTTTAGTGAAAAAGGAAGCTAAAGATCCAATTTGCGTTAAAAAGACACCTGCATACTCAAAGAAAGAATCCTGAATATTTCCTCTTCCCTTCACCTTTAAGGGCCTGATCCTGTACCTCCGAAGTCAATGGGAGTTTTATTATGGACATCAGTAGGAACAGGACCATGCACTAACTGAAAGCGAGGGATGATAAAGAAAGTACTTAACTGCTTCTTCAAGTCACCCTTTAAAATGATCTTGCTTGTGCAGATTTTTGTGTATAATAATGCTTTGCCTTTTTTGCAGGCAAATCCTTTACACTTTTCATCTGCACCAGTCATTTGCTCTTCCCTGGAATGATCTAGCCACAGAGGCATTTAGCATTAGAGAAAAGAAATTGGAAAGACTGCATTACAGGGTTTGTCTTACATCAATAAATATTTCACATAATGGATATTTGGAAGCTCAGATGACAACCAACCATACAACTTTATTGGGAGTCTACTGGTATATTATAATATCACATTCTATGGCTACATTTTCTTTTCTTTTTTTAATTTAACTTTCAATAGCACAGGGGTCGGCAACCTTTCAGAAGTGGTGTGCAGAGTCTTCATTTATTCACTTTAATTTAAGGTTTTGCATGCCGGTAATACATTTTAACGTTTTTAGAAGGTCTCTCTCTAAAAGTCTATATTATATAACTAAACTATTCTTGTATGTAAAGTAAACAAGGTTTTAAAAATGTTTAAGAAGCTTCAGTTAAAATTAAATTAAAATGCAGATCTTATGATCTTATCAGTTTAGTGCAGTGGTTCTTAACCTGGGGTGCATGCACCCCTTGGGGGTGAGAGATGCCCTTTCTTGGGGTGCGAGATATGCGAGATTTTTTTTAGAAGGTAAATCATTGAAAACACAAATTAAGCACAGGCACATAAGTACAACTATTTTGTTTCATCAAACCTATGTATTTATTAACATTATACATTTTTAACGATTACTGTAATATACAAAAAAATTCAGTTTTCAAGTTTTTAAGCTAATTGTGGTGTAATTTTTGATAAGGGCTGCAGAGCCCTGGGCTGGCTACCAGTACCCCAGGCCAGCAGGAGGGCTGAGCAGGGCCGGAGGCCCGGACCCCGGCTGGCAGGGGGCCAGGCAGCTGGAACCCCAGACCAGCAGCGAGGTGAGCGGGGCTGGCAACTGGTATCCCAGGTGGCAGCAGGCTGAGCGGGGCAGATGGCCGGGACCCAGGCTGGCAAGGGGCCAGGGGCCAGAACCCCAGATTGTCAGCAAGCTGAGCTGGGTGGCGGATAGAACCCCAGACTGGCAGCAGCTCACTTGCTGCCGGTGTGGGGTTCCGCCAGCTCCTGCCAGCTGGGGTCCCAGCCGCCAGATCTGCTAAGCCTGCTGCTGGCCGGGGATTCCGTTCACTCAGGCCAGCAGCAGGCTGAGCGGGGCCGGCAGCTGGAACTCCAGACTGTCAGCGGGCTGAGCAGGGCCAGTGGACAGAACCCCAGACCAGTGGTGGGCTGAGCCACCCACCACCAGTCTGGGGTTCTGTCTTCCAGCTCCTGGCCGCCGGCCCCGCTCAGCCTGCTGCTGGCCTGGGGTTCCATTCACCCAGGCAGGCAGCTTGGCTGAGCGGGGCTGGTGGCCGGGACCCCGGCTGGCAGCAGCATGCCAGTAAAAATATAGTTCGCTACATTTTGATTTGTGGCCAAAATGTCTTGACTAGCTCCCAAAGAAGCCCAACTGAGTTAACGTTTGTCAAACATATTGCAATCTTGAAAGGGAAGGAAGGTGCTTTGTAAATGCAAAATCTGTATTTATAATATTTAATTACTGCTGTCCTATGATTATTGAGCAGCCAAATAAAATCCACCAGCTCCCGTCCCCCAAATTAATAGGTTACAGCTGGGCCTGTAACAACTTTTCAACAAACTGAAGTAAAAGTGGAGAAGGGGTTCTTGAATAATAGCAACTGAAATAGAGTCATGACCATGAGGCTCCACAGCTTCTTCTAACTTATTTTTGCAACACTGTCAAAAACAAAACAAATGGTAGAAGAGAAATAACAGTTCACTGGGCTCATCTACTCAAGCGCTAATGCACAGAACCAAAGTTTTGTTGCTTGCAGTCCAGTTTTTAAAGTAACTAAGATTTTAAACGGGCTCTCCCAAATAGCACGTGGGCTCTGGTAATTTATGCTCTCCCACAGCTCCGGGGATCCTGCACTGACTGAGACAGATGAGTTAAAATAAATTCTTCAGAACAGTCATGAGCCATAATAAACTCCATGGATTAACAAAGAGAGGCCAAACAGGATTCATACTTAAGAGGTCTGCAGTGTGGTGGTGAGAATGGATTATAGTGAGCAGAGGGCTGGTGGCGGCAGTAAGATAGGGACAATGCTCTTGTCTCCCACCTTCGAAAATATGTAGGAGGGAAGGATAATGACCCTTTCTGCATTAGGAGCCCCACATGCCACAAACCCCTGGTCTCCTCGATCTGCAGAAGGAGACAGATTCTGCACACCTCTTAAAATGTCTAGGAATTAGAACCCCAGTCCTGCAATCCTTAGGAAGCATATTTGGGGTCTCTCCCTCCTCTTAGGTAATCTTAGTTGTAACTTGCCCTTAACAATATTTTCTGTCTGGGAATCATGCTGAGAATTGCATTGCTTAAGAGTATGTGTTTTACCCGAAGATGTGGTGTTGACAATAGCTGAAGCAGCTCTTTTTCTTCATTATTCACTGGTGTAGTCTGCAACTCTTCAATTACCTTAAAAAATATTAACAAAAGAACATAAGGCAATATATTTGCAACTGGATTTTCTGGTCAACGTTTGTTAATTTCGGTCATGTTTCCAAGAAGCAACAGTAACTGAAATATGCATTTAAAGGCAATTTCAATAAAATATGCATGTATCCTGAAAGATATGCATGCCTCTAACCTGCTTTATTATGTGTATATTATAGTAGTGCCTGAAAATGGACAAAAATTGAGGCCTTTAGATGTAAACCCTACACAAATACACCAACACTAAACTCTAAGTTGATTAACTAGCCTTTACTAGTACATTGTCATGGGGATCTGATAAATCATTTAAAATATTCCAAATACTTCCAGGCTTTCCAGTACATGATTACATCCCCGGCTAGAGCAGTGGTTCTCAACCAGGAGCCTGGGACCCCCTAGGAAGGCCGTAAGCAGGTTTCAGGGGGGCCACCAAGCATGGTCAGCATTGGACTCACAGGGGCCCAGGGCAGAAAGCCCAGCCCCACTGCATGGGGGCTCCAAGCAATTGCCCTGCTTGCTACCTCCTAATGCCGGCCCTGGCTTTTATATGCAGAAAAACAGTTGTTGTGGCACAGGTGGGCCTTGGAGTTTTTATTGCATGTTGGGGGTGGGGGGCTCAGAGACCAACTTCACGTACCACTGAAGAGTGACCTTCCTGATCAATTATAAATGGGTACAGATGAGTTCTATCAAGTTTTCCTAAGCCAGAAAGACGTAAGCTGTGATGTTTCTCCATTCTCTTCAGTGTTTATACCATGCTCATTACTGCAATACCACAAAGCAGCCAGAGAGACTGTTTAACTGGCCCCTGCAGGATTCCCATTTTGTGAATGGGAACCACCAGGTGGCACAGAATCAATGTAGGGTGTGTAGCCCCCTGCTTCTCAGCAATCCCTGGATACCAGAACTCCTCCTTGAGCCTCTAGGCAGCCAAGCACAACTTAGAGAAGCCTTGGGGCTGTTCTAGGTTGTGTACTAGGACTGGCCCAGGATCAGGGGGGAGGGATAAAGGTGATTTAAATCCTCCTTTTACACTGTAGCCCTTTCCCCAGAAATACACTGAGGACAACTCTGGGATGGCCCAGGGCCTGCCCTATATACCTTATGACGGTGGGGAAAAAACTGACAAGAAGATCAATATTATTCACTGATAGCTCCAACCTGTGTATTTAGTGGGAAAACAACAGGAAAGAATTCTGTACAGTTTTATGCAACTTAGTTTACTGTGTATATTGAATATATTTGTTAAATAACAGTAAAACTAAAAGAGGTGTTTTAAGTTCCAAAGCTAACAGCATAAATGTGGAAACCTCAATTTTTTAAATGAATTATTTGAAGGTCAGTTATTCTTTTACTTCCTGTTTCAGTGTAAAAAGTTGCTGAAAGTACAATTGCCTAAAGCAGAAGAATGGAACACAGGACTTGCCAGACTGGATCAGACCAGTGTTCCATCTAGTCTGGTATCCTGTCTCTGACAGTGGCTAGTACTGGCTACTTCAGAGGGGAAAAACACACAGTAGCCAGTCTTGAGATATCGTCTCCAGGGAAAAGTTTCCTGCTAACCACCACTAGCTAGAGGTTGATTTATACCTTGAAACCTGAGGACTTATATCCTTGCCAAAGCTGTTGTTTGTTTTGTAATATTTACTGTTATAACTCAGGATATTTTTCTTTATCCATATAAATGGACAATACTTTTTTGAGTTATGATAACATCTTAAAAAGAAAAGGAGTACTTGTGGCACCTTAGAGACTAACCAATTTATTTGAGCATGAGCTTTCGTGAGCTACAGCTCACTTCATCAGATACATACCGTGGAAACTGCAGCAGACTTTATATATACACAGAGAATATGAAACAATACCTCCTCCCACCCCACTGTCCTGCTGGTAATAGCTTATCTAAAGTAATCGTCAGGTTAGGCCATTTCCAGCACAAATCCAGGTTTTCTCACCCTCCACCCCCCCACACAAATTCACTCTCCTGCTGGTGATAGCCCATCCAAGGTGACAACTCTTTACACAATGTGCATGATAATGAAGTTAGGCCATTTCCTGCACAAATCCAGGTTCTCTCACTCCCTCACCCCCCTCCAGAAACCCACCCCCATACACACACAGACTCACTCTCCTGCTGGTAATAGCTCGTCCAAACTGACCACTCTCCAAGTTTAAATCCAAGTTAAACCAGAACATCTGGGGGGGGGGGGGGGAGGAAAAAACAAGAGGAAATAGGCTACCTTGCATAATGACTTAGCCACTCCCAGTCTCTATTTAAGCCTAAATTAATAGTATCCAATTTGCAAATGAATTCCAATTCAGCAGTTTCTCGCTGGAGTCTGGATTTGAAGTTTTTCTTAGGCTCAGTAATATCTTGTGGCAGTGAATCCCACAGTCACAAGTGCTGTGAATTCTGTCCAAATGCTCCCTCAAATCTTCCTTCAGGAGTCTGTGTAGTCATGTGTAGCAACAGAAACAGGAATCAACTTTTTTTTAAAAAATCTGAGTTGTGTTTTAGTTCAGTCCAGGCAAGAGTAACGTCAGTTGGAGACTTTCGGTTCTTTAGTATGTAACTTAAGCATCTAAGACATTAAAAAGAATTTACTGGACAAACATACTTACATCCTCAGCTAAAGCTGCTGCACTATGTAAAACAGGAGTTGGACTCTGTCTTTCATAATGGCGGAGCTTTTCATGAATCTGAAACACAGGTGTTTTCAGGTAAGTGACTACAAAGGTCAAGAATTTCTGATTTTTTGATACTGCAACGTATGGGAGGTCATCAGCTGAAAGTCCTATTGCTGAAACCAGAAGGATCTATATCCAAAGGAACTATCATCAAGGGAACTAATGCATGGGAGATTTTCAAAGGTGCCAGAGGGTTTTAGGAGCACAAAGCCCAATTTGTGCTCCTAAATCCCTTATGCCTCTTTGAAAGAATCTCCCTCGCAGCGTAGCTTGGAGGAAGAAAAAGAAGACTTGATTAATGTCTTTGGCCTTTTGCCTTAAATAATCATCTAACAGCTGTGTGTTAGTACTCTGCCCATATTCAGACCTCGGTGATCAGACTTACAGCAGGATCAAATCACTACTTTGGTGGATATACTCATCAGTGATGATGGCAAATCAGCAAAGAAAAGGATTTAAATGAACATTCTAATATTACTTGTGTGTTAACTGGCATTACTAATTCTATAGTGGTACTCCTCAAATTAGTCTTCTGGACACTTTTTATTAGTCCATGATGCATATTTTTATATCAAAAGGGCATATTATTTTGTCAAATATCATAAGTGTTAATGCAGTGGTCCCCAAACTTTTCAGGGTCATGCCCCCACTTAGCCCTGACCACCCCCTCCCCAGGAGCCAGGGCTGAGAACGGAGACACAGCCAGGGGCCAAAGCTGGGGGCGAGGCCAGGAGCAAGGGCCGAAACTGGGTGGCGTAGCCTCCCCGCTCCCTAGGGAGGCTGGCCCATGCCCCCTATGCCCTCCCAATGTTCTTTCATGCCCCTTAAGGGGGGCACACCCCACAATGTGGGGACCTGTGTGTTAATGAATGATCCATGTCAAGAGCAGAATAGTCCTGCTCATATTTTTGCTGCTGTTAGTTCTGTAGATGGGAGAATATCTTGTGAAACTGAGGTTCCATGGTTTAAAGGAAAATTCTGATTATTATACTCAAATGTTTTCATTACTGGGCACTGATACTTGCATTTATCAGTTAGTTAATTGACAGTACAAAAAAAACAAAAAAAACCTCCAAATAGAGAAAATTATTATTTTAACAAGGAAAATATCAATTATGTGACAAGAGAATCCCCTCTTCTGATTCTTAGTGATGGCAGCTTTCTCCAGCTTCAAAATGACATTCACTCAAAACTAGGCAGAAATTTCATTTCAGAGCAAGCAAAAAAGAGTAATTTTCGTAGGATATTGTTCATGTTTGTTGATTTAAAGTTACTTTAATATACGTATTTTCTCTGTTCAGTTTTCTCTTCTATGTAAAAACAAGTAAGCCTTGTGGCAAAGAAATTAAGAATACTGAGAAATACAGGCCACAAAGAAAAGGAAATTTTGTGAAATAAACATTTACCTTCATTAGATAACTCAGACTTTTTTCACTGAAGACATCTCTAAGGAATCCCATTTCTTCTTTGTGATTTGAGTCAGGTCTTAGCTGGGATGTCAACAGGGCCAAAGTCTCATGCAATCCTAAATTAATTGCAAAATGTACAGAACAAAAGCTTTGTGGATAACTAATATCTCTTATCTGAGTTCTGTTATTGCATTGTTAATAATTTTATTTGACCAGCACAATAAAATTGTGCTTCTGATAATTAAGATTATACTGAGAGTTGCAGCTTATTTCCAATCATTGCTCTTCATTTTCAACTCCCTTCTTAAACAGCAGATCTCACATGAATTTTCTACATGTGCCAAAACCAGCAAAGGCAGAATCCACTGATTCTAAGACTGTAAAAATCACAACTAGTAAAATTTTGCTCCCTGTGTCTGATGTTTCCCTGCATTCCAATAACATTGAGATTTCTTTGAAATACCCAATCACTCGTCTACATTATATCTTGGACCTAAGCTAGAGTAACCCACTTGCTTGCATTGCAGCATTGAGAGGTGTAAATAAGGAAAGAAATAGTATGAAGGATCCATCTTTTGTTGATGTGGACACAGCTGCAAAAAGATAAACACATACATGGAATTAAGTGGAAGGTCACAACTTTTATTAAACTTTAACACAGGGGAGGGGGACACTACCCACCCATTACTCATACTGTCCTGTACCAGGCATTTAATTTGTTCCAGTGTAAGGGTTACAGGGCTCCTTACCACATAAACCTACCCCAAGTTACAGGTTTCCTCTGCCAATCTGGCAGGACTCAGCTGTCTCTGAATCCTAGACCCACCTCCACCCTATGAAAGAGACAGAGGGCGCAGAAGGGTGGGGATCTCAGCTTGCAAAGGGCAAAAGGTCTTACCCTATCCCATGAGCCCAAGGCCCCAAAACCCCAGGTTTTTTAGCTCTGGGAACCGTTGATTATTCTCTTAACCGCACTGGAAACTGGCCCCAAGTTGCAACGAACAAACAACTCAACCCAAGTACCACAATTAGGTATTAAGCACATTCCTACTTAACCACTATGGCTTGAAGGTGCTGCTAGGAAAGCAAAAAGATCCCACCTGGAATGGAGCCAAAAGAAGTACCACAGGGCCCCCCCAGGTTAAACCCTGGGAGGTGGGAAATGCTGGATAAGCTGCACCCATCCCCACAACTGGCCAATGGATGCTTGACTCCCAGGGGAGAAGACACTTGGTGTTCCTCACTGCTGGGCCTGTCCCCTTTCACCGCTGGCCCCATCAAAGTCCCCCTCTGTTGAGGCAGGTGGGTGGCATTTTTTGTGTGGAGGAGTTACCCACAGAGCTAGCTTAGCATTCAAGTTAGCAGTAATGCAAGGAACCTACAGGCCTATATCCTGTAAGGCATTCCCTTAGGCAATTAGCATAAGTCTTTGAGGCCTATGAGCCTTAGCATAAGTAAGTTGCCCAACAGTGACCCTGAGTTTTGGGGAACTGGGATCATTGTGCTGGAGGGGGAAGTTTGTACAAAACAATACCAGGAACACTGAACTGATACTAGGCTTGAATATTTTAGGATAAAAATGCTGGCAGATGCTTAACCATGGACTTGCCTTGGCAACAAACTGATGTACATGATAAGTTAAAATAATTAATATACTAATCAATATAGGATAAGGATACCTCAACATTATTAGGGTGAAGAAGTTCAATATGGGCAAAGGAAGATGAGCATTTGTATGAATATTCATGGAAAATATCAGACCCTATAATAGGCCAGACCACCATGTCAAAGAGATCTGGACCATCGAACTTATTTGGCATGCCAGGGACAGAGGAGATGACTGCTTGTCTCTTACCACCAGATTCCTAAGGTTGTGAGTATATGTAAGGAATGGTAAAAAATATCAGTGTCACTTTATATTACTGCTATCTTTGTATGGGGTTTGGAGCAGTTGTGTCTTTAAGTAGTTTTATTAGCCCAATGAGTAAAGTTTTGCTTTGCCCTCAGAGTGAGTGTCACTGTTGTGCACATCAGTGTCGGGCTGGAAACCCAAACTTGATAACTTTGCTTCTGTTGTGCCTGATTCTGGGACTAAAACCCCATGATCCCCAACTCTTTGAATTAGTAATTACTGGGAAATTAATAATAATCAATAACCACTAAAGAATCAGGCAAGGGGGGGACTCTGTGGGAATGACTACACTGCAGCTGACAGCATGCCTCCTTTCCCAGATAGACTTGTGCTAACTCTGCTTGAGAGCATGCTAAAAATAGCAGTGTGGACGTTGCAGCGGGGTGGCAGCTTGAGCTAGCAACCGGAGTGCAAGCCCACCCAACCCTCTAGGTTTGAGCTCAGGTGACTAGCCTGAGCTACCACCAATGCAGCAACAACCATACTGCTATTTTTAGAACACTAGCTCAAGTAAAGCTAGCATAGGTCTGCCAACCTGGGCTGAGAGGCAAGCTTCCACTTGCAATATAGACATATCTCATTCAAACAGCTAATGGGTACACCTAGTGCCCACCCTACCCAGTTTCTTGATGATTCTGGCCCAGCCAGCAGAGTCACCCTCCCTACCTCTAGTAAGTCTGCAGTCCATTAGCTGTTTGAATGTGATTTCCATTGTAGGCAAGCAGGCTGGCAGGACATGCTCTGAGAGTGGAACTAATGGAAGAAGGAGGAGGAGGAGGAATTTATATATCGGAAGAATGGGAGCCATGAAAAACTCAGTGGTGAAACAGTGCAAACGCAAGGATGATGTGCTGTGAGGACTACAGTCCAGGGATTTTTGCCAGTTTTAGATTCAGATTGCAGGCTTCTTTACCTCACTGGAGAAGAACATTAGAATTTCTGCAGGCTGTGCAAATTGCAGACTGTTGCTGCAGAGATTCAAAGGGAGTTTGAAAGAGACTGTGGAGCTATCACTTGTTTCCCAGACTTTGAGGAGCTTGTGTGTCCTACAAAGGGTTTGGACACCGTTCCACAGACAGAAAGGTAAATCCTCCTAGAGAAGACTCCTAGGGAAGTGTACACAGATATTTGCATTTCAATTTGTGATAGTATCGAGTACTAAACTTAGGGGAAAAAATCCTGCGTGTGTTTATCTTTAAAGTAATAAGTAAACTCTTAAGCATTCATATATTCAGAGATTTAGTAAACATTTTCCTTTAGAGATTGTCACTCTCCTATCTGATTTAACTCTGGACAATATATGTAGACAGAGTTCTGAAGACTAAGCTCTGGTCTGTACCATAGCAGAAAGGTAAATTGAGACACAGGAAGGGGAAAGAAATACCATACCGGACGTTTGCATGCTGCCTTCCCGAAACCCATTATGCTAGCTAATGAAATAATGTTTTTAGAAGTCTGCACCAACTGAGCTGATGGATAGATATGCCATGATCTGTCAGCTCCTATTAACGGACGCTGCTAATATTGTCACAACAGGTGCTATTTATTTTGTTAGCAAGAAGTGACATAAAAAGTATCAGAACTGTAGGAAAATTATCATTATTATGTATGCATAGACAACAGTGCTATATGCTGACAGGCCTGTGTTTGTCCAGTAGGAGCCTGGCCACCAGATTACATTACTGAACTCCAGGTGTGTCACCAAACTATGTTCCTCCTGAAATCCATCTCTTTATCCAGTCCCACTCATACTGTGATATCCTTGATTTTTAGTAATTGCATTGATGGGAAATAAATGTGTACATTCTCAACTCTAGTTTAACAAATTAAATTACAGATAGTGCTTTGTGTGAGAACATACTAGGATTTCAGCCATTCTTAAATTGAAAGCATGCAGACCAATTACCTGAATCTTCTGATAGCACTGGCATAGCTGTTGTCTTAATGCTAGAGACAAATGTTCAACTTAAACCAAAATGATTTTCTTCTTGCAGGACTGTGATTCAGAAACAATCCTGAAATAAGGAAAGATAATGTCTGAAGTCAAGTATCTCTGACATACAGATATTTTATTATCCTGTATAATGCTAGCATTTTCATTTTAGTGCATCCTTCTTTAGTAGGTTGCTTGGGCTAAATATGATTAGGGTCCAATGTGCAATGAAGTTATGTGGCCTTACAAATAGTAACATAATATCTTTTTGCCAAGGTGTTGCACAGCTCTCTGATGCAGCATAATCCAGAAAACAGCCATTTCCATGCCTGTTCGAGCTCCTCTGCTTATTAGTCCACAATTTTAGGCACTTCAGGAATACCACAGAGGGGAAAACTGATAAGTGGCTAGGAGGTGATGGGGCAGCAGGAGCATGCTATAGGAGGGGAGGACCAGAAGGGACTTAAACACTTGGTGGGAGCAGGAGGAGAGAGCTGCCATCATATATCAGTTTTGCATTCTATAGGAACAGTTTTGGGTCCAGGCATAAGCAGGTGCAACTCTCATTGAAGTCAATTATTTCTGGCTCTTAGAGGAGAAGGTAGCATAAATTAGAGCAGGGCTACTTCATTGTACACCTCTGTTACTTCTTTTCTGTATTATGCTTCCCCTTCCACTAGTGAACAATTTCTCAATTTCAAATAGCAACAGTTACTCTGCCTCTTGAGATCATACATTCAAGACAAAACACCCATTATTGAGAGTTGTAAACGGATTGGGGGTTCCAAAACAATCTTTGTACTTTACTCTTGTAAAATTAATTAAAATATTCTTTGCAGAGAAATATGCAACAGCACTCAAAGGTTGCTAAGAAAAAAGCCCTTTATCCTTTAATCTTTGCACACTACATGTCTTATTTGGCAAAGTCATTATGGACAGGTCACAAAGTTTCATTCCAGTATGCAGCTGGAAAGCTTGTCTCTCTCACCAACAGAAGCTGGTCCAATAAAAGATATTATCTCCCGCAACTTGCCTCTTTCATTCCAGTGTCATGTGAAAGTAGTTTCAGTGTGTTGCCTCTCATCTAAATATTGTTTATGAAGATTGCATCCTCAAATAGTTCATTTTCTTATTGCTCGGTGGCATTTGTCAGTTTATGTCAGTTTATCCAGCTCCCCCAGGATTTTATAGAAGTGACTTTACTCTCTGTGATATTAATCTCAAAATAGTATTTGCGTTTGCATTCCTTTCTGCTTTGAAATGTCTAATTAGTCCATCTGGGTATTACCGTTCAAAGAAAACTTTATCTCAGTTCTCTCAAGCTCCTGAATACAGTCCGGGCTGAAACTTCATTTAACTTCACTTGCATGTAGTTAGTGGATTCAGTCAGTGTCACAAACAAACAATGGGTGAGCTGTGGGTCAGAGTTATGAATTTAGCAAAGAGGGAGAAAAACCAGAAAGTCAGGAGTCTACTACAACTATAGAAAAATAAGATCCCCTAGGAAGCATGTTAGTTTTGCAAAATTCCAACAGTAGCTCAATAAACTAGAAATAAGTCTCCCTCACCCCCCATGACCTGGGAGTTCCTTGCTGCTGTTTAGGTTTGTTCAGACAATGCAGACCAAATCTAGACTGTAAACTCTCTAGGGCAGAGTCTGGTCTCAACATCTGTGCCTTCCACAGGGCTGAGCACATTGTCACAAATAATCATAACGAAAAACGTATGACATAACTTGCAAAGAATTTCACTTCTTTAGACAGTGCACTGAATCTGGTTATTTTATTAAAACAAACTAGATATCCCCCCTACTAACCTAGGGGAAAGCACTAGGGATTTTTTATACCTAAATTTGTTTTTATGCTCTGCAGATTAATTATATAATGCCCTGCAGAGGGTGAATTACTGTATGTGGAAAATGTTCCTTATAATTAAGTTTGTCATGCTATGTTAAGCCAATTTATTTTTATTTAAATCCATAGAAAATATTGTAGTCAATCCTTTTTTAAACTTTCCTTTTTCTACATAGTTCCAATAACAGGCCGTCAAGGTACAATCATTTGAATAACCTCCCTCATTTTCCAATATCAAATTAAGCATTAATGCAGGCAAAGGTTATGTATTAGATAAAACCAAGTGGTCTCATTAATGTCAATGGGGACTATTCATGTGCTTGAGGCTCAACATACAGTATGCTTTAAGCACTTTGCTGAATCATACCCAGAGCGCTCAGCACCTTGCAGGATTGAGCTCTAACGTTGTCCAGTAGTCCCTCTGGCCCAATATCCTGCCTCTTACAGTATCAATAGTGAATGCTAAGAGTTTCCTCCAAAGTATGTTTTGTTAATTGGGATGCAGACCTTCATTGTTACAATTTATAAAGTGGGTGCGATGCATGATCTTGGTCCAAATAACATAGGTGTTACCTTAGCAAGTCACCAGCCACTTTGTTTTAAATCTAACCTTCTCTTTCACTTGCAATAATGATATCCTGTTTGGCATTCTGTTTTAGTTTGCTGGCATACTGCTGCTTGTAACTACTTCAGGCTTAACTGTCTGGTTGAAGAGGTTGGTACCAAGTTTTTTGCCATGCCCATAATTTTCAGAACTGGTGACCTAATAAAGAATTGTGATATATATTGTGATATTCTTACAATGTTAAATATTGATTCTAGCCTCCTGCTGTAAGTATTATGACATGTCATCGGTAGAGAAATCCATCAAATGCAACAATTTAATCTCTACAGTACCCACAAAAAAGTATGGTTGGAGGTGACTGGGATAATTCTGTAGGTCATCAATTTAAATTTATTCTCTGAGGTTGTTGTAAGGCTCAGCTGAGGCATTTTGTGTTTCTTGTTTTAGCTTCTCAAATACTGTTCTGGAAATGGGTTGTGTGAGTCTTTACTTCAAACTCCTTTGAAAACATGTCTGGTATAAGAAGGCCTTTCCAGGCCCGCATTTCACATTGGACAAGAAGTTTAGTGATCATTTTTTTTAAGTCTAGACAGTGTTTTGGGCAATAATTTCTGTATTGTGATTGGTTATGATCAGTTTCTACCTAGCCTTATTTCTCCCATAAACATTAATGAAACAGCTCACTACCTGAAACAATTGCTAGCTTTTCTTTTCAATATGGGCACAGTTCTATTTTAGGTTAGCCAGTGCATTAGAAGCAAGTGCTTGATCTTGCAGGACAGGCTCCTTACCCATGTTAGTTTACATCAACTGAGACCATAGGTTCTTTGCTGATCTCAGAGTATTTGAGTGAAGATATGACTGTAACAAGTTATTTTTATTCTCAAAAGCTCTTGTTTTGCCAATCATCTTTTTGTCATTCTCAACTATCCTCACTCAGCATTGGGAGTGGAGCACTTACCAAATTTGGGATCAATATGCTTAGATTAACATGCCCATGAATCTTTAAGGTTTCTTTGTTTTGGAGTCTTCATTTGTACAGTTGCCACCACCTTTCTTGGGCCCAACTAAACTCCTTTGTTGAGTGTGTGTTCTACTCATTCAGTGAAATCTGGAATTTATTTCTTGTTCAGTTACAGATTCTTCTCTTTGGCATGCTGCGGAACATTTTGCAGTCTGTCATTGAGGTGCTAATCAATTTCACCCCAAATCAGTAAAGTTTCACATACTGTATATAAACCAGCATGTTAAAATATATACGGTATATTGAACATATCTCTCCAAGAGTACATTACAAATTAAAATTATAACTGATATCAACGAGATAAGGCACTAATAAATATTAGCTATAAAATCCAGTTAAAATACTGAGTGCCTATTAAGAACCACCACACAAACTACATGAAAAAAAAAAACTTCTAACCTCTACATTAGAAAATTGATGTTTTGAGCATTACCTTAACTACTGACTCAAAATGTTTTATATAAAGATCATGAAGGTACACTTGTTTGCTTTTGAAGACACACACCTGTAATCAGGAACCTAAACATTTACAAGATCTTTTAACTTTTGAGGGCTGAACAAAATAATATCAGTTCAATTCAACTCTGATTGTTGTAGGAACTGGTAATATAGCAAATCACTTTTTCTGCTCAAGCAGTATTGAACATATGGAGCTAAATTCTATGTTTGTGTACATTAGTGTAATTCATTGACTGAACAGTTTTCATAGTTCATGGTTTGAGGTTCTGTCAGTTGCCATGTTAAGTACTGGGCAGCGTTTACATTTTAGCCAGAGTCTGCTGACTTTCAGAATACAGCACAAAAAAAGGTCAGGATGAGTTTTTTTCAACAGTAAGGAAGTTGTTTATCTGGGATGTCCAGTTTGGGAAACAGGGTACGTGGCCATTGTTACTCCCGGATGTTGCCGTATAATTAGATTCAGACGACTAAACTTTATAACACTCAAAGATTTTTGAAAAGCACCAATAATGACTGCTCTTCTTGGAGCAGACAGTCCTGGAATCCACAAAGGGAGGCAATTCATGATGTAGTCCTAAGAGGAGCACAGGATTTAGTCCAAGAGGTGAATACAGCTGAACCGCTCAGTAATAGCGACCGTAATAAAATTAAATTTAACATATGGGGGAGGGGAGTGAAGACCACCACAGTGGTATTTAACTTCAGAAAGATGAACTACACAAAAATGAAGAAGCTAACTAAATGGAAATTAAAGGGAACACAAGAGTGAAAAGCTTAAAAGCAGCAGGGAAATTTTTTTAAAGCATCATAATAGAGGCTCAAATTAAATGTATACCCCAAATTAAAAATAATAGTAAGAGGACAAAGGCCGCCATGGCTGAACAACAGAGTAAAAGAAGCCATTAGCGGCAAAAAGGCGTCCTTTAAAAATTGGAAGTCATATCCTACTGAGGAAAATATAAAGGAGCATAAACTCTGACAAGTCAAGTATAATTATGCAGGTCACAAAAGAATTTGAAGAGCAACTAGCCAAAGACCCAAAAAACAACAGCAAATTTTGTTTAAGTACATCAGAAGCAGGAAGCCTGCCAAACAATCACTGGGGCCAATGGATGATCAAAGTGCTAAAAGAGCATTCAAGGAAGACAAGGCCATTGCAGAGAAGCTAAATGAATATTTGCACTGGTCTTCACTGCAGAGGATGTGAGGAGGATTCCCACACCTGAGCCATTCTTTTTAGGTGACAAATCTGAGGAATTGTTCCAGATTTAGGTATCAACAGAGGAGGTTTGGGAACAAACTGATAAATTTGTTATCAGCAAGTTAAAGAAGTATGGATTGGCTGAATGGACTATAAGGTGGATAGAAAGCTGGCTAGATGGTCAAGCTCAACAGGTAGTGATCAACGGCTCGATGTCTAGTTGGCAGCCAGTATCAAGCAAAGTGTCCCTGGGGTCAGTCCTAGGGCCGGTTTTGTTCAACATCTTCATTAATGATCTGGATGATGGGATGGATTGCACCCTCAGCAAGTTCGCAGATGACAATAAACTGAGGGGGGGAAGGTAGATATGCTGGAGGGTAGGGTCCAGAGTGTTAGGGTGTACACTGAGGTGGTCCAGAGTGACCTAGACAAATTGGAGGATTGGGCCAAAAGAAATATGATGAGGTTCAACAAGGACAAATGCAGAGTCCTACACTTAGGACGGAAGAATCCCATGCACCACTACAGACTAAGGACCGAATGGCTAGGCAGCAGTTCTGTAAAAAAGGACCTAGGGGTTACAGGGGACGAGAAGCTGGATATGAGTCAACAGTGTGCCCTTGTTGCCAAGAAGGCTAACAGCGTATTGGGCTGCATTAGTAGGAGCACTGCCAGCAGATCAAGAGAAGTTATTATTCCCCTCTATTCGGCACTGGTGAGGCCACATCTGGAGTACAGTGTCCAGTTTTGGGTCTCCCACTACAGAAAGGATGTGGACAAATTGGAGAGAGTCCAGTGAAGGGCAACGAAAATGATTAGTGGGCTGAGGTACATGATTTATGAGGAGTAGCTAAGGAACTGGGCTCATTTAGTCTGCAGAAAAGAAGAGTGAGGGGGGATTTGATTGCAGCCTTCAACTACCTGAAGCGGGGGTTCCAAAGAGGATGGAGCTAGGCTGTTCTCAGTGGTGGCAGATGACAGAATAAGGAGAAATGGTCTCAAGTAGCAGTGGGGGAGGTCTAGGTTAGGTCTAGGATGGATATTAGGAAAAACTATTTCACTAGGAGGGTGGTGAATCATTGGAATGGATTACCTAGGGAGGTGGTGGAATCTCCTTCCTTCGGGATTTTTAAGGCCCAGCTTGACAAAGCCCTGGCTGGGATGATTTAGTTGGTGTTGGTCTTGCTTTGAGCAAGGGGTTGGACTAGATGACCTCCTGAGGTCACTTCCAACCCTAATCTTCTATGATTCTATGAATTAAACAGTAATAAGTCAGCAGGACCAGATGGTATTCACACAAATATGAAACTGCAGAACTACTAACTGTGGCATGTAACCTATCACCTAAATCAGCTTCTGTACCAGTTGACTGAAGGATAGCTAATGTGACACCAATTTTTAAAAAAAACTCCAGAGGTGAATCTGGCAATTGCAGACTGGTAAGCCTAACTTCAGTATCAGGCAAATTGATTTAAACTACAGTAAAGAACAGAATGAATGACACATAGATGAACACAGTTTGTTGGGGGAAGAGTCAACACAGCTTTTGTAAAGAGAAATCATGCCTTACTAATTTATTGGAATTCGATTAAGGAGTCAACAAGCATGTGGACAAGGGTGATCCAGTGGATATATTGTACTTGGATTTTCAAAAAGCCTTTGACAAGGTCCCTAACCAAAGGCTATTAAAGTAAGCTGTCATGGAATAAGAGGGAAGGTCCTCTCATGGATCTGTAACTGGTTAAAAGATAAGAAACAAAGGGTAGGAATAAATGGTCAGTTCTCAGAATGGAGAGAGGTAAATTGTGGTGTCCCCCAGAGATTTGTACTGAGACTTGTGGTGTTCAACATATAGAAAAAGGGGTATACTGTGAGGTGGCAAAATTTGCAAACAATATAAAATTAAGAGTTAAGAGAGTTAAGTCCTAACTGACTACAAAGAATTACTCAGTTTTGTGAGATCCCTTTGTAAATGGGCAACAAAATGGCTGATGACATTCAGTGTCAATAAATGAAAAGTAATGCACACTGGAAAACATAATGCAAACTATACATACAAAATGATGGGTCTAAATTAGCCATTACCATTCAAGAAAGAGATCTTGGAATCATTGTGGATCATTCTCTGAGAACATCTGCTCAATATGCAGCAGCAGTCAAAAAAACTAACAGAATATTAGGAACAATAAGAAAAGGGACAGATAATAAATAAATCCATGGTACGCCCACCTGATGTGGGAGGCTGAGGTTCAAGTCTCTGGTCTGAATTAGGCAGAGACTGAATCAGGAGCTCCCACATCCCATGTGAGAACCCTAACCACTGGGCAATTAGCTGCAGTTGTCTGGTGTGGGTGGGTCTCGCTCGTTCTGATCAGAAATTTCAGCCTGGACCTGGGAAACCAGGTCTGGCAGAAATAGCAAGGTCTCCCAACTCCAGTTCAATACCCTAACAATGCAACTGCACTCCCCCTGGGCTTTGCTGGTGAGCACCTCTTGTCCTAATACTGGTTTCCAGCTAGTAGGTTCAGTCCTATGCCTATTAGGTCACTAATAAATTTAGGCAACACTTAGTGTTTTGAGCATACAAATTACAATACACACGTGTATCGTTTCAACACTGAAGACAAAAACTCACCGAGATGCACTCTTCCTCTCAAACTGGGCACTCTCCAAAACCCTAATACATTTTTAAGTTTATTCCTGCTCAGTTATTATTGGGGCAGAAGGTTTGACCAGCTTCATGGCCTAGGGAGAGGACTCTTTAAATCCATACTGGATAAGAAACAAAATTTGGACTGCTCCAGCTGAAGATTAGTCAGCCTGTAGTGGAACAGAATCTTTAAATAGGATTCTGACATTTTTTGGCCTGTCCACATTGGATGGCTGAACTATATTAGAAATTGGTTTTGCTCTAGTATGTTTATATAGTTTCCAAACTTGGTTTGGAAACTTGGCTTAATATGGAATGAAGCATCAGTATTGAGGACATACTTTCCAAGATAGATTGTTTTTCAAAAACAATTGCATTTCAACATCTTTCCAGAAAAATCACTATTTATAATAGGTCAGGAAAGGCATATGAATTATAAAATTTTGGGTGTTGGAAACTGCATGACTGTCTGCTGTTAAGCAGGACTTCAGTTTCTTGGAGACATTATACTTTTGTCTACCAAGAAAATTCAAAGCATGGCTTACCTAACCTTTTACTTAATTATGGGATTCAAGTATAGTGTTTTACAGTGTAATGAAATAAAAAAAAATTTGTGTCTGAGTTACTGTTGTATTAAGCAAGAAGCCCCTTGAGCACTGAAAAAAAAATTAACTATTCAAATCCCCAGAGTGCAGTTATATAATGTGATGCCTTGTTTGGTGCTTAAATACAACAGCGACAGTTGTCTTAAAATAGCCAGTAAGCCAGATAACTCAAAAGATATATAAACACATAAAAGAACTGCAATTGCAAGAAACCAAGCAGTTCGTCTTATAAAAACTGACACCTGTCAAGCAGGGCTTGAATCTTTAAGATCTTCTGATAACACTAACCTGAACTGCTCAGTTTATTTTTAGCATAATCTAAATAATTTCTCCTTAATGCAGGCACCCACTATAATTTTAAACCTTCAATTATATTTCAATTAGCTCAGCCTCTTGCAGTCTCTGTGGAAACCGGATTATGAATTAAAAGGACTGGTATTGCTAATTCTTTTCTTTCATCTCAGCACAAGCACATTTCTGCTGCCTCTTTGTAGCTGAGGATGTCCACAGGCTGGTTTAAAATAAACAAGAGTAAAAAATCCAGCCCACTTGCTCTGGACGCTCCATCTTTGTTTTCACTTGCTGAATTCCTCAGCTTTTTGGGCAGATGAAGTTGGCCCTCTGTACAGAGAGATGCTCGATGCATTCATACCAGACCCTGCTTACCAATTTGCTTGAGCATGAGCTATGCACTGGCCTCGCCTGGCCCAATGTCATGCTGCTGCCCTGAGGCAGCAGAAATGCCCCCAAGACGTGGCATAGGCAAGAACCCTCACAACCCTCCCCCAGCGAGAAGCCAGAGCACCTCTGTGCAATCGCTCAGGTCCAGGTCCAGGTCCGCCCCCCGCCTCCGGCGCCATGTGCCCATCCTCCCACCGAGCTCCCGGGAGTCTGCCCCTGCAGCATCCGGAGCTTGCAGGTGGAGCGAGGGCCAAGCGGGGGCCAGCCTCCCCGAGCGGGGCATAGGCAGGGCCCGGCCAGCACCCCGCCTGCTGCTACAACGGAATTTCCTCCCCCAATGTCTTTGCTGGAGACTCGTGGAGCGGAGCGCGCTACTGCCGCGGCCACAGGGACATGCAACCGCCCGGGGTTGTTACCTGCGGGGCCCTGAGCTGCCTGCCGGCGGGGGCCGAAACTCAATGCTGAGGCGGCGGGCTACCTCCCGTGGCGAGAGGAGCAGATCCCCCGTGTCTGCGTCCCTCTAGCCCAGTGCGCGCCTCGCTCATGCGCCCCTAGAGCACCGGAGCTGCACGCACCGCCTCCATCGCATCCCCCTTCTCCGGGGGGGCTGCCTCCCCCCGTCCCTTTGTGTGGCTGCGCGGATTAAAGGAGAACACAATCCTCAGCGGGGGAGAAGGGGGCGCCAGCCCCGCCCAGATGTGCGGCATCAGGGCATGCCCTGGGGTTCCTAGGAAATGGTGCCAGCCTACAGCGCCATCCGGCGGGCACAGAACCCGCCGCCTCCCTTCCCCAGGGAAATAGGGCAAAGCTAAGAACCTGGGCTTGTGGGAGAACTACACCCTGCTTTCACCTCTTGTAGCCATGGTGAATTTAGGCCTGTCATAAATATAAAGGGAAGGGTAAACCCCTTTGAAATCCCTCCTGGCCAGGGGAAAGCTCCTCTCACCTGTAAAGGGTTAAGAAGCTAAAGGTAACCTCGCTGGCACCTGACCAAAATGACCAATGAGGAGACAAGATACTTTCAAAAGCTGGGAGGAGGGAGAGAAACAAAGGGTCTGTGTCTGTCTGTATGCTGGTCTTTGTTGGGGATCGACCAGGAATGGAGTCTTAGAACTTTTAGTAAGTAATCTAGCTAGGTATGTGTTAGATTATGATTTCTTTAAATGGCTGAGAAAAGAATTGTGCTGAATAGAATAACTATTTCTGTCTGTGTATCTTTTTTGTAACTTAAGGTTTTGCCTAGAGGGGTTCTCTATGTTTTTTAATCTAATTACCCTGTAAGATATCTACCATCCTGATTTTACAGGGGGGATTTCTTTATTTCTATTTTTCTATTAAAAGTCTTCTTGTAAAAAACTGAATGCTTTTTCATTGTTCTCAGATCCAAGGGTTTGGGTCTGTGGTCACCTATGCAAATTGGTGAGGCTTTTTATCCAACATTTCCCAGGAAAGGGGGGGTGCAAGTGTTGGGAGGATTGTTCATTGTTCTTAAGATCCAAGGGTCTGGGTCTGTAGTCACCTAGGCAAATTGGTGAGGCTTTTTACCAAACCTTGTCCAGGAAGTGGGGTGCAGGGTTTTGGGAAGTATTTTGGGGGGAAAGACGCGTCCAAACAGCTCTTCCCCAGTAACCAGTATTAGTTTGGTGGTGGTAGCGGCCAGTCCAAGGACAACGGGGGGGAATATTTTGTACCTTGGGGAAGTTTTTGACCTAAGCTGGTAAAGATAAGCTTAGGAGGTTTTTCATGCAGGTCCCCACATCTGTACCCTAGAGTTCAGAGTGGGGGAGGAACCTTGACAAGGCCATTAACAATGCAGGCTTTCAATCTATTCAATGTTCAGATACAAGTGATCCCTTCAGCGTGGAGCTCCTGGGGTACAATGGGATCATAATAATGTTTATATTTCTCTCTGGTTTTCCCTTTGAATTCTTTGGTGGTCCAAAACTTCCCAAAACATTCAGCTTTCTGCAGGAAATTTTCCAAGCCTAGGCTCTTTCTGAAGGTGACTATGGAAAACATGAATGAAGACAACATGCACTTTTACCATTAGAAAAATTTGACTTTTAAAATTATGTTTGTTGCGGTAACACTTTAGAAGCCTCATTCAGGGAGCAAAGTTCCATTGTTTTGGATGCTATACACACACAAGAGTTCTTGCTCCAACAATTTATAATTTGTATAATATGACAAGAAATAACAGGTGGAGAAATTCGAACAGATGAGTTGGGAGGACAAGGTAATAGTGAAACAATGTTATTTGGTGCAATAGGAAGCAGTTATGGCATATCACGGCTTAGCCATTGTCACCTATATTGGAGATATCACAGCAAAATTTTAAGGAGGGATTTAAAAGAAGATATAGTGGCTTTCTGGATTTTTACTGGGAGCTACTCCCATGGCAGAATATATTAAAGGGCTTGAGGGAAAACTGACTCCATCTGGCAACACCAAAAAGGAAAAAGTTTCAGCAATCAAGATATGAGATGATGAGGGCTTGAACTAGAGTTTTTAGCTGTATGTGAGGGGAGAAAACAGGAATGAATTTCATTCTAAGCAAAGAAAGGCTGTACCATACATGTTTACATGGCTTATGCAGCTGTGGAACTTGTGCATCTCCTAAAGCAGGGGTTGTCACAAGAAATGTTTTGGTGGCCTTAGAGTGCAACCACCAACTCTTGCTGGTCGTCTCTCTGACAATTTTTCCTAAAATACTTAATTAACTTTAGGAAAAACAAATAAATCTGCACATGTACATGTCCAAATCATTGTAATTTATGTAGGACTTTTTTTGGTTTGTTTGCAGACTCAATAATAAAAATAATTACAGTTGTCTCTATTCTTTACTGGACCTAAACAGAATAGAAACAAAATAAACTGCTTTGCATGTTCTTGTCTTTTTTGTTTCTTTTGCTTGTTGGTTGCTTTTTTAAAGACACACTAGCTAGTAAGTCTGCTGCTGTGAAAACTGATATTTGTATGTTTGTTAATATCACTTTTCACAGCAGACTTACTAGCTAGCTGGAAGGCAGTAAAAAGTTATATTAACAAACATACAAATATTGCTTTTCACAGCAGACTTACTCAGCCCCAGCAAGCAGGGGACAAACTAAGGCCTGGATGGAGAGGTGCATAGGGAGGCAGCAGGCACCAGGGCAATGGGGGCGGGGAGCAGGTGAGCCCAGGATCAGAGCCCAAAGCCCCACGGCTGGAGCCTGCCACCCACCACCCCAGGGCTGAAGTCTGAAGCCTGAGCCCTACTGCCCCTGGAAAGGTGGGGAACTCACACTGGCTGCCTGCTTCTCTGGGTGTGGAGAGTCACGATGTTAGAGAAGCCTCCAGGGCTGTTCTTATTTAAATTTGGAACTGCATCAACTCATGAGCCAGCCCAGAATCCTGGAGGTGGAAATGTGACAAAGCCATGTTTGTTCCTCTCATCCCTGGCTGCAAAATCTAGTCTCACTCCTTCCAAAATTTAGTCTGAGTTCAGGGGAATGATTTTCTGTTGAGGTAATATAGATAGGATAGCTATTTGCTCCTTTGAAATATTCCAGATACCTGAGTATTTCGGGCCGTGTTCTATGCGTGAAGGACTCTGCCATTATACTTGTTTTCCTCTTTACATAGTTTTACTATTTAAACCATTTAAAAATATCATGGGCAAAATCCTGTTTGCCTTATCCAGATAAGGACACCCAATAAAGTTCATGGGACTACTGGTGAGAGAAAAGCAAACAAAATTTTGGCCCTGATTTATTAGTTTTTAAAGAGATTTGGGAAGGGTATCCAATTTGAACTTCTTGCAATACTAGGTGGCTTGCACTTTTTCCAACCTTGTTTTTGTATATTAGTTTTAAAGACTTTAAGGACATAATTTCCTATAGCTATCAGTCATTCATGTCTGGATGATATTTGGCATCATTCTAAAGTTGCTCTTGTTAATGTATATTGTTGAGGTCTGGGTAGATGTAAAATAAGCCACCGGTCAACAAGATTCACAAAGACTTAGAATGTTTTATGTGGTCAGCATACTTTCACAATAAAGTAGCTCAACAACTTAAAGAAATTGAAGGGACAAAAGATCGTTCCATTAATTAGTTCTGGCTTTATTACAATAAATAAGTCTGACATTGTTTCTGTGATCCCATCACTCAGTGTAACAGTCTATTTCCATACATAAATAGGGAATCTCCACCATATGAGATAAGCTGGCTTCCCTTTAATAGGCCATTTAGTCTTCCATAAATATCCTTCTTCATCTGAGAGTAAATAGTGGGTTTTCCATTTACTAAAAAGAAATGGTAGCTTTCTGGAAAGTGCTCCAATCCTCCATAGTCCTCCAAATGGAGAGGAAAATTAAGAATTTCAGTTCCTAGGAGGAAACCTACCTATAAAACCAAACCAGTAAAAGGCCTTATGCCGCATCTTCAATTTGGTTGGTTCTGTTATAAAGACTATTGTGATTTAAAGCAGTGGTGGCCAATCTTTCAGCCTGGAAAGGTCAAAGGGTATCAGGGGCCAGCCTGCAGTAAAGCTAGCCTCCTGACAACCCAATAAGTGCAGCTGGCCCTGATAGAAGCTGTCTGATTTATTGCACCACCTGATTGGCTGCAGGAGTCTGCAGATTGATACTTTAAACTCAGTAGCAGCCACAGTCTAGTGATTGCTTAATACATTCAAAACTGCAGCTGTGCTTGGTCTTTTTTTCTTCTATACTACTGTCTCTATCCCCCCCGCTCCTTCCTGATGTCTGGCTCAGATTGTGCCTCCACCTTCTGTCTATGGCTGCAGGTAACCTTTTGGCTTAGGCTTTTGTTTCTGACTCCTGGCTTGGACCTTTGGCTATGTCTCCTGTGAGACTGGTTAACTCTTCAGATTAGGCTTTGGTTTCTGACTCCTGACTATAACTCTTAGTTGTGCTCCTGGACCAGTTCTAACGGGCAGACTGCCCATAACTTGTCCACTGACAAAGGACCATAATCAGCAAAGGCAGATTTTTTTTGTCCTTTTTTACTCCTCTCACAAGATACAAATAATCATCTGGAAATCTGCTGAGGAGTCTTTGGTGGACATACAACCATCATAGCTGACCCCTACATCTCTAGGGCTTCCAATATAAGGAGCATATTGGAGGGGGCCATAAATAAAACAGCTAGAGTGTAATGCTTCCAGTTCTCCTTGACTAGTGTATGGTACCAAGGGACTGATAGCTAGCTGGCTCATGTCAGAGTAGTCTGGAGGCAACTCTAAGTTGGACTGAGCCAGAGAACTGGGAGCTGTAAAATGGTGGTTAGCTATCCTCTGCTGGGTTACCCTGCAGGGCTGTGCAGAAGAGGATGAGGAGTCTTTTGCTAGGAGGTCTTCTAGGCTCAGGGAGAGCCAGTCAAGCACTCATCCTGCTTTACCTGAAGTTCTTACAGCTCAGCAAGGAACCAGGCAATGGTGTAACTAGACTAGAGCTACTCTCCTCCCTACCTTGAAATGCCCTAGGTGGCCAGTAGAGCGCTGCTGAGCAGCCTGGAAAGAACTGATAGCTGCAGCTGAGAGCTCCTAAAGCTGCTACAAGAGACGGGGGAGACTATGCTGGAGCTGATTTAAACCCTTCAGGCTTAAAAATCACAAGGTGCAGCTCTGGGAGGCCAACTGCAGTTCACAACTCAATACCAATTTCCTAGAGTCACAAGTTATCCCATCATTGAATAGATTGGATACCACTGAACAAAGTCTTTAAATGGAGCGTCTGACACTCTCTTGGTTGTACGGCAATTAGTAACCAATCATCAAACAAGTCTATGGTTCACTATCTTTAAGTGTTATTATCCCTTTAATTCCTCACGAACCCACCCTCTGTCAAAGAACCCACGCTCGTGCTTGTATGTAAGTAAAATCTTTTGCTAAATATGTCAATATTCTTAAGTAGTTTGAAACATACCTTCAAGGCTACTGCATCTGTCAACACTATTCTAGGTACATAATGTTTAAATGTGTTGGGTTTGCATCCGCTGTTAATTAGGGTAGAACTAAAATAACTTTCTTACTAAAAAGAAAAGGAGTACTTGTGGCACTTTAGAGACTAACAAATTTGAGCATAAGCTCTCGTGAGCTACAGCTCACTTCATAGGGATGCCTTTCCCACTCCTCAAATAAAAGCCACCAACGGGAATTCCTGGTTATATCCATCCCTTTTAAGACTTCAGGAATAGATTGACTGACACGCAACAGAACAGTAATTAGGAAATGTGTTCTGTGCCTATTAGATAGTTTGTTGCACGCTTTCCCCTAGCAGAAGAGAAATGTCTCTAGGCAATGGCAGGTTTCAGAGTAACAGCCGTGTTAGTCTGTATTCGCAAAAAGAAAAGGAGTACTTGTGGCACCTTAGAGTCACAACCAATTTAACCAATTGTCCTTTTTTATCTAACCAATTTATTTGAGCATAAGCTTTCGTGAGCTACATCGGATGAAGTGAGCTCTAGCTCACGAAAGCTTATGCTCAAATAAATTGGTTAGTCTCTAAGGTGCCACAAGTCCTCCTGTTCTTTCTAGGCAATGGGACTCCCCTGGATTAGATCCAGCTCAGAGAACTGCCGTTATTAGGGAGAAAGGGACAGAGGCTGTTCTCTTTGTGAAAACCGGATGTATTTCTAATGTACGGATAGGCGACTGGCACGTGTTACAATAATGCTAGTGGCTGTAGTAATAAAACAGAGACTTGTTTGTGCATACTATTTCCGTTAATGTGAAGTTCTGACAAAACAGTACCAGATTAACATCCCTTGATGCTGACACCTGCAGTACATGAAGAGAAAGTGCGCCGTGCCTGTCTCCTGTCTCAGCCTCAGCAGGATTCACAAACGAGGTGTTCCCCACGCTGGTGAAAAGACAGGTGGTGATTATACTGCTGCGCCCCCCCAACCCAGTAACCCAGCGTTAGAGCATCACCTGGCATGTGGGAGACCGAGGTCCAAATTCTATCTCTGCTTGATGTGGAGCACTGATTTGGAGCCAGGTCTCCTAGAGTCCAGGAGAATGACTGCTATAATGTATTCTAGGGTGGGTTTCTCTCATTCCTTCCTGTTGGAACTGTTCTGCAGTGTATAAATAATTATTCATTGGAGAAGGGAGGAGGACCTGGTGACAGAATGTAAACACTCCCCCTCTGCTAGGAATGTCATTTGACAAAACCTGCTGAGTTCCTATTAGCTGTTAATGATTTTTGGTCACCATCTGTTTGACTTGGAGTATATATAGTCAGAATCCAGGGTAAAAGGCTGCCTATACTACATCTAAAATTCTGTGTCTTCCAGTGATGTGAAATATACATTTATATTCAGTATGTTATATTTAAAAATCACAGATAAAGCCACAAAAATTTATGATTTTCCATACAGTAAGATCAGAAAGGGGGGAGTTCTTGCTTCTGGTACAGCCTCCCTGTTCTAGTATTCAGACTCTGTTTGGAAGGGTGACACATTTGCCTGGAGAGACAGGAAAAGGTTTTCCGTCAAATACTGTTAGAAAGGCAATAATTAGAGAGAGAGAAAGGAGAAAGCTTTGTCAACATCTCCGATGATAAAGTAATTAAAGGTGCTATTGCTGTATTCAGAATTTCTAACTTCTATTTTCAAGGAAAAGCCATTATTTCCCCAAGCTCACAGAGATCCCTGGAGAAGGAAAATATTTATATGAAGCAGGTTATTCCAGTTGATGGGGGAATGTTGTTACTCAGAATTAAAATCGATTATTCAGCTAATATTTGCAGTTCATATTTACTCCAAAAACTAATAGCTTATTTTGGATGGAAAGGAATCATCTCTGTTGTACCTATACTTGGAAAGCAGGCTTGGTAATACCCTAAGGTACCTGTCAGCAACTATGCAGAAAAGCATTTACATGGCTTTTAATTAAGGTCTGTCAAAAGTGAGAGCCTGTACATGTCAGAAATAGAAGTAATAGAAAAATACTTGGATCCCCATCAGGATGGGGTGAAAATACTGAAATTGAACTCCAAGCAGGCTAAAATAGTCACATTATTTAGCATTCTGAATTTTCAACAAAAAACAGCTATTAATTATAATTACAAATTAATTTGTGTCTCTAACTGCTTTAGAAAACACTTGCTGAAAATTAGATATTGAAATTATTCATCCAATCAAGTGTCACTAATCTTAGTATTTGAATCGGGCTCTTGGTAATATTTCTGACAAATATTATATATATATATATTCATAAAAAGTGAGATAGAAAATAGCTAATTATCCTACACTGTGATAGCTTGTAATAGATTTAGCCCCAATTGTTTCTGATCTCAGATCTTTTCATCCTTGATTGAAGGTACTGAAGCTGTTTTGAAATCATTTGAAGCTTCTTGAGAGTTCTTTTCTGCACACTTCAATCTTACCTCCTGCACTGTCCCTTTTCCGCTTCAGCCACAAGCAGGAGCCTCTAACTGTTGATGTGTTGAACTTTGCTTCACTTGTAACATTTTTAAATGTTGGCTGAGAGGATTCGCTTGTTCAAATCCCTTTATTGTGTAAGAGTCCAGCCATCTTATTTTGTTCCCCGTAAAGTCCCTTATGCTGACGGCAGGACTAGTTTTCAGTGGATGACTCACTGCACTCTTATTCTAATGGCTTGCAGCCAGCACTCTATCAGGTTGTTACACCGATATGAGATGATGTAGGTAATAATTCATTTTGGTTAAAGATGTTCGGAACTAGACTTTGACTGTAACAGGTTTGAAACCTAAAGGCAGATTTGGATGCCGGCGTCGCGAGTTAGCGCTCTGACTACAATAAGAGCAGGAAAGGCTACGCTGTGTCCCTGGCGCTTATTCTTATGTTTGCCGTGTTTTCTACTATATGTGATAGCAAAAAATCGCCCCTTAGTGTGGGTTTCGCCGCCAGATTGGCTTGTACCCTGCGTCTCTGGCACAGCCTGTTCCTCCATCCCAACTAGAATGGATTCACACCCCGCAGAATAAATCCCGGAGAGTCAGACCGGGTGGGGGGTCAGAAATTCTTCACTTCCCCCACCCCTCTGATAACCAGCGTGAGGGGAAGCCCCGGCTCAGCCCTACTCCGGATTCTCTGCTGCGGGTAGCTCTCTTCCCCGGTCCGTGGCTTCATGAATCTGGACGTGCCTCCTCCCCAGGTGATCAGACAGCAGGAGCTGCGCTCGCTGATAGGTGCAGAGGCTTGGGGGGCGCAGATCAGACACGGGTAGGGAGGGGGGTGACAGCCCTTCCCCGCCCCCAACGTTCACATCTCAGCCACTTTCCTGCGGGCTCCACAACCTGCCGAGCCTCGGCCGCGCGGGCTGAGCCTCTCTCTGCTCCGCTCCTGGGCTGCAGCGCCGACGGGAGGCAGCGCTCCCGGGAAGGTGGGGCGCTCAGGGAGCGGAGCCCGGCTCCGAGGCGTACCGGACAAAGAAAAGGCGGACCCCCGGCGGGCACCGTTCGCCCCCCGCAGGGGAGAGATCCCTGCGCTCCCGGACTCCGCTGCTGCCGGCAGCCCTGCGCGGGGCGCCCCAGACAAAGGGCCTGTCTAGCCGGGGTGCTATCCGCCGGCCCGCCCCCGGGTCTCCGGCCCTCGGCGCGGCATGTCGGCAGTGCGCAGACACCTCTGGGACGAGTACCAGGCAGTGGGCTCCGCCCGGGGCAGCGCCCGCAGGAAGCGGCAGCGCTTCGTGGACAAGAACGGGCGCTGCAACGTGCAGCACGGGAACCTGGGCGGCGAGAGCAGCCGCTACCTCTCCGACCTCTTCACCAC
This sequence comes from Eretmochelys imbricata, assembly GCF_965152235.1. Lineage (NCBI taxonomy): Eukaryota > Metazoa > Chordata > Testudines > Cheloniidae > Eretmochelys > Eretmochelys imbricata. Next base: position 16,551,933 of record NC_135598.1, read on the forward strand.
GCTGGTGGACCTCAAGTGGCGCTGGAACCTGCTCATCTTCCTGCTGACCTACACGGTGGCCTGGCTGGTCATGGCCTCCATGTGGTGGGGCATCGCCTACCTGCGGGGCGACCTGCACCGCGCCCACGACCAGAGCTACTACCCCTGCGTGGCCAACGTGTACAACTTCCCCTCTGCCTTCCTCTTCTTCATCGAGACCGAGGCCACCATCGGCTACGGGCACCGCTACATCACCGAGCGCTGCCCCGAGGGCATCGTGCTCTTCCTCTTCCAGTCCCTGCTCGGCTCCATCGTGGACGCCTTCCTCATCGGCTGCATGTTCATCAAGATGTCCCAGCCCAAGAAGCGAGCCGAAACCCTCATGTTCAGCCGGGCCGCCGTCATATCCCAGCGGGACGGCAGGCTGTGCCTCATGTTCCGAGTGGGCAACCTGCGCAACAGCCACATGGTCTCCGCTCAGATCCGCTGCAAGCTCATTAAGGTGAGCCGGGGGGCACGGGGGGCGGGGATGGCTTTGGCGACGAGTTAGCCTGGATGGGGACTGGACTGGAAAAGAGTCTCCAGAGGGTTAAATCACAGGAGACTTCTCCAGCAGTCAGAGGCAGCAGTGACTTTATCAGACCCGTGCCACAGGCCTGCTCTGTCCTTCGAGCTTTGCCTCAGAGGTTTCTACAATGGATGGGACCGGGCAGCCTGTCTGATTCTCAGTGGGTTAACCCTTTAACCGTCCTCCAGTGACACTTAGCTTTACAGTGAGGCAAAACCCAGTGGGTGACCGCCCCCCTTACGTTCTTTACCCCTTTAGGATTGTGCCGGATTTTCACCTGGGCGGTGACACTTACACCTTCCCTCGAACGCCAGCGATTTATGCAGCTGGAAACTCGGTTCTGTTCACTAGTCTCTGAGGCTGAATGTTTGTTTGGTGGGCCAGGGAGAAGGATGTAGCACCTGTAGAGCACTCTGAAGCAGCTAAGTGGGAATCTTTTTCAGGGTGCTCAGAAAATGAGTGAGAGAGTTGAATATGAGAGGAGTTGAAAATGGAAGTCTGAGGGAAGGATGAAAACCTTATTTTGGCCCAAGAAATTGGGAGAGGGGACATTTGCATCCTGGTGCCTTCAGCGGTGGTGGTTTTTGTTTTTGTTTTGTTTTTTTAAGTCAGAAACACAAACCAGTGCAACTTTATAGAACCTTCCAGGGAGCACTTCTCTTTTCAGCTGTATGTTGTGAAACTGACTGAGAAATAAAGTAGTTTAGTAAGGAAGACATTAATCAGCAGCTACTCAATTACCACTGGGAAATTGTGACAAACAGGTCCAGATACCCTATGGGTGAACAGCGGGGCTGAACCTGCAGAGATCGTGTACAATGTTACTGAGTTTGTAAAGTAAGGGTTTTTTTTTATGAGAGCTTGTAATGATCTGTACTTGGGAGTCATTAGGAGATGCATACAGGTCACTTGTAAAACACTGTAATTGTAACTAGGATGCAACTGCAGTTTCATCTCACAACAGGGAATGAAATAATCAGGTAGGGCCCAGGCTAGTTGTTTTCACAAAACTAAGTGCAAGCACCTAGCATCCTACAACCTAGTGAAAGACAATACTGGACCATTAAGGTCCTGTTAAAAGTGAAATGTATCCAGAAACTGAAGGCCAGCATTTAAGCAAGGGATTGGATGCCATCTAGGACATAGAGCATGCTTGGAAACTGTTCAGAGGCAATAGGAAAGGTGTATTAGAAAAGGAAATTTAGCTAATATAGAAGTGTAAAGCCTGAGATTTTGTCTTTGTTTATGTTCTGTGTAACTTGTATGTGTTCGCTTTTCCTTACTATTTCATCTTTGAATCTATGATTTCTTTTCTATTAAATTTTTTTTGTTTTGTTTTTTTTATCCCAAGCAAGTCTCTGGTATGCAAACTGTGTGGAATATGTGTCCCTAAGTGAACTGCGAACTGGGTTCAGGTTTTACTCTTTGGGGCATGACAAACTAGAGGGCAAAAGTCTGAATATCTGGTAGTTAAGAAATCAGGGAAACTGATTTGGGGGGGCTTGGGATCAGAAGGGTTAGTGAGGTCACCCTGCAAGAAATAAAAGGGTAGGTGGAAGCCAGGGTTGAGATTTTAAACTTGTAGGCTGGCTACTGATGTCAGAACTCTAAGCCATAACAGCATAGCATTAAGGCATCCAAAGCTTCAAAGCAGGTGCTGACAGAACCCCTTACTGGGTGATCCCCATAAATGTACTATTTGTTACTTGCAGGAGTTTGGAAATATAAAAATGATTAAAAACTGATATTCATAGTATTAATCATAGAAGTAATATGAACCATTACAGAGAATAAACCCCAAAGCTTCTCTGCTTTACACTTGGATGCAAGTTTCTTTAAGAGAGTTAGCCTGTTTTTTTGACCCATCCTGTAAGGATTTTCCTATCACTGTTAGAGATTTGCACATTGGCAAGCTTTGTTCTGTTTTCTCATGTAACAGTGTCTTCTTAAAACACAAGAATAACATGGAAGGATAAAACACTAAAGAACAAGTCCATCTCTAAAGAGCAGAGACTAACAATTTCTGCAGATGAGTTAGATGGGATTTTCCATTTTTAAAGTTATGCTGAAATTCACAAAGAGACTCCTTTAGGATGATTTTATCAGTAAACCAGTACAAAACTAAGCATTATTGAGGGGTGAAATCTCTTGATTCCAACTAAAAGATGAACTAGTACTCTTCTATGAATACCAGCTACAGTAAGCATGTTTTATACCATTAATTTGACAGGAGATAAAAGACAAAAAACTTACTGTTCCATCCCGCATTTCTGTTATCATTTGAGGGAATTTGCTAACTAGTTTGGCCAAATAAAAGAAGGAAAATTGCTGCATGCAGTTTGATTATCAAAATGTGGAATTTTTGGATGGGGTAGTAGTTAGTAACCAAGGGGGAGTATTATATTAACTACTACTAGTCTATGGTAACATTGGATTCAGCAGTCTCCTGATCTTCCGCCCTCAAGAAACCTTTGAATCAAACTCATCTTTGGACAAATCCTGTAGTTTGGCACACAGACTGGCAATTTATATATCAACAAAAAAATTCTATGTTTGTGCCATTTCAAAGCACTCTGCACTTAAATCCAGATAAATGAATTTATTCTGCGAATTCAGTCAAAGGTCTGAATATAGTTGTTAGGAAACAGTGTTTAGGAAACTTTCTTTGGAACTTTATGTCCAACTGTTTTACAGTCCAAGCTACAGTAGCAGGGGCTTGACACCAACTGGAAATCTCCTGACTTCTAAGCATTGCTGGTGTAGACTTGATAGAATTTAAGTTTTGTCTCTTTACCATTTTTATTGATAATATTGTTCATTTTAAGCATTTTTTTCTATTAGTATCTAAATTTTCACAGTTGTAGGAAGTTAGTGGTAGCTCAGACAATTATTTAATGCCAGACACTGAGATTCAAAAAGTTAAAGCTTTATAAGCTGGCTGTTTTAGCAGAGCTGTAAATGTGTGCTTTTTGCAACATTCATTACAACATGTTGTATACAGTAAGGTGGGACTCTAATAAATTCTCAAGCAGCATTTTTCTTGCTTTGCTTATCTATAAATTTCTATGATAATTTATGGAAATATTTTTTCATCATTTTGTGTGTTCACTGAAATGACATTTATGGCCATTTATTGATAAAAATCCAATCCTTCCAAGCCTAAGTATGAGAGAGCTTCCTTGCTTACATCCATCCATCTGCAATTCCTTTTACAGAAAAAGGGATTCCCATGATTCCTGTTGACAAACATTATGCAAATTATATTTTGATTAAATCTGTATATTTAAAACAAGAAATTGTATTATGGAAACAGTCTGCATTGCAGACAGTTTTATTTATTGGGATGGGATCCCATTGTACTGGGTGCCGTACAGAGTAAGAACAGGATCCCTGTGCCAAAGAGTTCAGAGTCTAAAAAATAAAAAAAAAAACAGACTGGTTATTTGGGAAGGGATACAGCCTACCTGTAAATGGCAGGGATGAAGGCTAGCGTTGCTTATTTTTTCAGAGGATTTATTTATTTATTTATTTATTTTGCAGGGGAAGCGGTAGGAAATGGTATTAACAGAAGAAGGGAGAGAAGAGATGGGATGGGATGAGGAGAAGGTGAAGAGTAGAGCAGCGGAAAATGGAGTGGCAATGATTGATTTAATGATTCTAAGGAAAGGAAGGACGAGAGGACAATTGACTTTAAAATACCAGACTTTAACAATCTCAGAGAAATGGTAGGTAAGATCCCATGGGAAGACAATCTAAGGGGAAAGGGTGTTCAAGAGAGCTAGCGGTTTCTTAGGGAGACAATATTAAAGGCACAACTCCAAACTATCCTGATGCGAAGGAAAGATAGGAAGAATGTTAAGAGGCCAATATGGCTCCATTAGGAGCTCTTTAGTGACCTGACGATCAGTAAAGAATCCTACAAAAAGTGGAAATATGGACAAATTGCTGAGGAGGAGTACAAAAGAATAGCACAAGTGTGTAGGGACAAAATCAGAGAGGCTAAGGCACAAAATGAGTTGCACCTAGTAAGGGACATAAAAGGTGGTAATAAGGGGATCTTTACATATATTAGGAGCAAGAGAAAGACAAAAGAAAGTGTAAGTCCTCCACTTAGTGGGGAAGGAGAGCTAATAGCTGACAACATTAAGAAGGCTGAGGTGTTTGATGCCTATTTTGCTTCAGTCTTTTACAAAATTAATATTAACAACAAGGAGAAAGGAATGCAAGCCAAAATAGGGTAAGAACAAGTTAAAGAATATTTAGATAAATTAGATGTATTCAAGTTGTCAGGGCCTGATTAGATTAATCCTACGATACTTAGGGAATTAGCTGAAGCAATCTCAGAACTCTTAGCAATTATCTTTCAGCACTCCTGAAGGATGGGTGAGGTCCCAAAGGACTAGAGAAGAGCAAAAGTTGTACCTGTTTTTAAAAAGGGGAACAAAGAGGACCCCGGGAATTATAGACCAGTCAGCCTAACTTTGATACCTGGACTTGGAAAGATATTGGAACAAATTACTAAACAATCAGTTTGTAAGCACTTAGAGGATAATAGGGTTCTAAGAAATAGTCAGCATGAATTTGTGAATAACAAATCATGCCAAACCAGCCTAATTTCCTTCTTTGACTGGTTTACTAGCCTAGTGGATTCCTTTAGGATGGTTTTATCAGTAAACCAGTATAAAACTAAGCATTATTGAGGGGGTAAAATCTCTTGATTCCAACTAAAAGATGAGCCAGTACTCTTCTATGAATACCAGCTACAGTAAGCATGTTTTACACCATTAATTTGACAGGAGATAAAAGACGACAAACTTACTGTTCCACCCAGCATTTCTACTATCATTTGAGGGAACCAGTTTGGCCAAATAAAAGAAGGAAAATTGCTGCAGGCAATTTGATTATCAAAATAGTGGATGGGGGAGCAGTAGGTGTTATACATCATGATTTTAGTAAGCTTTTTGACATAGTACCACATGACAAACTCATATGCAAACAAAGGAAATGTGATCTAGATTAAATTATTATAAGGTGGGTGCACAACTGTTTGAGAGACCATACTCAAAGAACAGTATAAGTGGTTCATTGCCAAACTGGGAGGCTGTATCTAGAGGGGTGCCGCAGGGGTCAGTCCTAGGTCCATTATTAGTCAATATTTTCATTAATGACTTGAATAATGGAGTGAAGAGTATGCTTACAGAATACGTACATGACACCAAGCTGGGAGGGGTTGAAAGCACTTTGGAGGACAGGATTAAAATTCAAAACTACCTTGACAAATTGAAGAATTGGTCTGAATTCAACAAGATGAAATTCAGTAAACAAGTGCAAAGTACTTCATTTAGGAAGAAAAAAATCAAATGCACAACTACAAAATGGTGAATAACTGACTAGGTGGTAGTACTTTTGAAAAGAATCTGGGGTTTTATAGTGGATCACAAACTGAATATGAATTAACAATGGGATGCAGTTGTGAAAACTAATATAATTCTGGTGTGTATTAACAGGAGTGTCATATGTAAGACATGGGAGGTAACTGTCTTGCTGTACTTGGCACTTGTGGCCTCAGCCGGAGTACAGTGTCCAGTTCTGGGCCACACTTTCAAAAGATGTGGACAAATTAGAAAAAAGTTTTAGTAAACTTGACCTATGAGGAAAAGTTTTTAAAAAGGGGGCATGTTTAGTCTTGGAAAAAGACTGGGTGGTAGGGTGGAACCTGTTAACAGTTTTCAAATATGGTAAGGGCTGTTCCAAAGAGGATGGTGATCAATTGTTCTCCATGTCTATTGAAGGAGGGACAAGAAGTAATGGGCATAATCTGCAGCAAGCAATTTTTAGGTTTGACGTTATGAAAAACTTTCTAACTATAAGAGTAATTAGGCTCTGGAACCAGCTTCCAAGGGAGATTGTGGAATCCCCATCATTGGAGGCTTTTAGAAACAGGTTGGATAAACACCTGTCTGGGACAGTCCAGATTTACTTGGTCCTGCATCAGAGCAGGGGGTTGGGCTTGATGACTTCTTGAGGTCCCTCCCATCCCTATGTTTCTATGATTCTGCAATGTGAAAGTAAAACATGTAATTGGAGCAAAGTTTACAGTCCAAAGAAGTCTAAGTGTAGCTGTCCATTGTAAAGTCAGGGTTTAGCAGCTATTAGGTAATATATGCATTGTAGGTACCTGCGTTGATTCCAGACTCAGTGTGCATCATTGTGTCTGGCAACCTCCAAAAGCAGAAAATTCTGGAATTATGTTGTTGTCAGACTATGCTAGTAGGCTGATAAGGGCCCAGATCCTCAACTGCAACTAAAGTGTGCTTGATGCAATTCTGAAGAAAGAGTGCTTAGCAGTCCTTTGTGTTCCCCTCCATACTATCCTGGCTGAGCACTTCATGAGTCTCCTAACATATGTTTAGAGTAGCCTGAAGGTATCTTTAAGTTTTCCAGCTATCCCTTGCTCCAGATGGCAGCTGGGGCACACAAGCACCTAGGTCACACTCTTATCCCAAGCCATACCCCCCGCTCCAGTTGTGGGGTGGGTGGAGGGTTGGCATGGACCCTGCAGTGGCTCTGCACTATCTGAGGTCCCCCATGTGCTGGGGGACCCTCTTGTGGTTAGTAAGTCAGCTTTTGGGCAGCTTTACACTGGTGGAGTGATACATGTATAATATATCACTCATAATTTATGGACACTCCAAGATGGTGAGTTTACTCACATCCTTACTGCCACATTACACTCTTATCATACCAGAAAATGACTCAGTTACCAAGAAGGTCCTGTGTTTCTTGCAATTTGTGCTCTTCCAATTGTGCTTTGTCCAGTCATGCTGACAGCTGATCTTGCTTCACTTCTCTTGCACATGATTAGATGGAGCTTTAATTCTATCAGAGTTAAGCAATGCTAAGAGATATCCTTTATCACACTTTTATACTTTTAAGGGGACCCATATTTAGCCAATGAACACAATGTTTCCACACACAGTTTCAGTGAGGGACAGGAGTTCTGAAGGCTTTGCTGTTTTAAAAAGGTATGTCTATCTAAAGTGTGATATTTTATTGGATGTGTGCTGTTTGTCCCAGAGCACTCAGATTACAAAAGTGCCATCATATAATGGTGGCTGATTACTCATCTGTGGTATGTGAAGCTGCCTAGCAACATTGCTGAATAGTATAATGTTGCAATAGAGATGCCAGAATCAGCTTTGGAGTGAATTGTAGACAACTGTATTGTGATGGGTTGCAGTCACCTTTTTGAGCACCACTTTACATGCTAGCATGGTGTTGCTGCTCTCTGCAGCTCCCAGCACCCTCTGCATGCTGTCAGTCAGCCTCTGTGAGTCTTCTGTAGCTCAGCCCTCCAGCCAGGTGTCACAGTTCAAAAGCCTTCCAGGGTATAACAGACTCAAAATAGAAGCAGTTCCTTGCCCTTTAGGCCAGTTATAACCAAAATTGTTTCTCGCCCTTCTGGATGAAATTCCCTCTCTGAAATTGAATCTTGAACTCCTGCCCCCAACTGTGGCCAGTAATGGGCACTGGCTCTGCTGGCTCCTCTGGCTGTGACCTCAGCAATGTCCTTCCTTGCTTCTCTGGCTCCAGCCAGGAGCTGCCTTGCTGACACTGACAGCAGACAGATCCTTTTATTTTGGCCTTCTGGGCCTGGATTGACTGTTGCTGGTCTCCAGCCCTTCTGATGGCTGGAGAACCAGATCTAGGGTGACCAGACAGGAAATGTGAAAAATCGGGACTGGGGTGGGGGGGTAATAGGCGGCTATATAAGAGAGACCCAAAAATCTGGACATCTGGTCACCCTAACCAGATCTCACTGGTTCCCAATATGGCTGCTCTTTTTCTCATAGAGAACTGTTTCATGGGGAGGAGTTCAGTAGGGGGCCCCAAAGGCTGGTACGCCCCGTCAAACATATACAAAAGAGGGTTACAAAAACCAAGTCAGTTTGTTTCAGCTTGCACTTTTTCAGATTGTGAGAGGGTCAGGACAGACGGCTACAGGAGAGTGCAGGAAGGAAGGTATATTAGCCTCAGGATAACCAGGTCCCTCTTCCCCTGGTAACTAAGCAGGGGTTACTTCAGGTTAATTAGGACACCTGGACCCAATTAAGCTGCCAGAATCCCCCAGCCAGTCAGTGTGGGTGATGGGCGTTGAGAGCAGAGGCGAGCTGTTGGAGAGCGGTGTGGAAGCTGACAAGGACCAGGGGAGAACCCAGCAGGCATAGAGACTGGGGAGAAACCCTACCCTAAACAGGAGCTAAGGACCCTTCCAGGTCTAAAGATCTGAAGAAAAGGACCCTGCCAGAAGGGGAGAGACTGAGCTGTGCATTTGGTGTGGTGCTGCCACACCTGTAAGGGCTACCAGAGACTAGGGGAACTCCCTCCCCTGCCAGGAGGGTCGAGAGGAACCCTGCCCAAGCAAAGTGGGGACAATAAGACAAGGGGTGTGGGGAAATAACCCTGGGAACTGGCAGCATGAGGTGGCTACTTGTTGGGACCTGGAGTAGAGGGTGGGACTGGGCCCCACCTCCCACCCCCTTTTCCTCTCACTGGATGTCCACCGAGGAGGCCAGAAGCCCCAGTAAAGCAGTAAGGGCCTAGCAGGACCAGAAACAGGAGGGGTGCTTGGAGACTGAATTTCCCCATCCACTATAAACTGAGGGGGGCGGGAAATTCTGAGAGATGAGACGCTATCCTGACCCACTGCTAGAAGAAAGCACGGGACCCACCGAGGCGGAGAAGAAGCCCTGTTACAAGACATTCAAGTCAGTTTCATAGATTCCAAGGCCAGAAGGGACCATTGTGATCACATAGTCTTATCTCCTGTATAACACAGGCCATAGAACTTCCCCTCAGAAATTCCTCTTTCAAAAATCCAAAATCCAGTTTTGATTTAAAAATTGCAAGTGATGGAGAATCCACCAGAACCTTTGGTAAGTTGTTCCAGTGGTTAAGTACCCTCAGTAGTAAAAATTTACATCTTATTTCTAGTCTTGAATTTGTCTAGCTTCAACTTCAAACCACTGGATCTTGTTATACGTTTGTCTGCTGGATTGAAGAGCCCATTATCGAATATTTCTTCCCCATATAGGTACTTATAGACTATGATCAAGTCCCCTCTTACCCTTTTCTCTGTTAAGCTAAAGAGACTGAGATCCTCAAGTCTTTCACTGTAAAGCAGGTTTTATAATCCTTTAATCATTCTAATGGCTCTTCTCTGAACTCTATCCAATGTATCAACATCTTTTTTGAATTGTGGAGACCAGAATTCAGTATTCCAATAGCGGTTGCACCAGTGCCAAATACAGAAGTAATGTAATCTCCCTACTCCTACTCAATATTCCTCTGGCAATACATCCAAGGATTGCAATAGCCCTTTTTGCTACAGCATCACTCTGGGAACTCATGTTCAGCTGATGATGCACCATGACCCCCAAATCTTTTTAAAAGTAACTACTTCCCAGGAAGGAGTCCCTCATTTTCTAAGTATGGCCTATAGTCTTTGTTCCTAGATGTATGACTTATTTGGCCATATTAAAACACGTAGTTTGCCTGCACCCCGCTTACCAAGCGGTTCAGATCACTCTGTATCAGAGACCTGTCCTCTTAATTATTTATCATTCCCCCAATATTTGTGCCATCTAAAAACTTTATCAGTGATTTTATGTTTTCATCCTGGTCATTGATAAAAATGTTAAATAGCATAGGGCCAAAAACTGATCCCCACAGGACCCCATTAGAAACACACTTGCTCAATGGTGATCTTGAGACCTATCAGTTAGCCAGTTTTTAATCCATTTAATGTGTGCCACGTTGATTTTATATTATTCTAGTTTTTTAAGCTAAATGATGTGTGGTACCAAGTCACCTGCCTTACAGAAGTCTAAGTATATTACATCAACACTAATACCTTTATCAACCAAATTTGTCATCTCATAAAAAAGAAAATAAAGTCCATTTGACAGGATCTATTTTCCGTAAACCTATGTTGATTAGCATTTATTATATTACCCTCCTTTAATTTTTTATTGAGTCCTGTATCAGCTGCTTCATTATCTTGCTTGTGAGAAGTGTCTGCCTGATAGACCTATAATTAGCTTGGTTGGCCCATTCACTCTTTTAAAATATTGGTACAACAGTACCTTTCTTCCTGTCTTCTGGAACTTCTTTGGTGTACCAAGAGTTACTGAAAATCAACATTAATGGTCCAGCAAGCTCAGTCAGCTCTTTTAAGACTCTTGATAGCAAGTTATCCAGAACTGCTAATTTAAAAATGTCTAACTTTAGTAGCTGCTGGATAATCAACTGAACATGAGCTCCCTGTGAGAGACTGTGGCCAAAAGCAGTAATGCAATACTTGGATGTATTAATAGGAGACAATCGAGTAGGGAGGTTATATTTCCTCTATATTTGGCACTTCTTTGACCTCTCCTGGAATACTGTGTCCAGTTCTGGTCTACACAGGAAGGATGTTGATAAACTGGGGCATGCTTCAGAGAAAAACCAATTGAAAACATGTCTAACGGCAAAAGAATCAAGGAGTTCCGTCTGTTTAGCTTAACAAAGAGGAGGTTAACTTGCTCAGTTAAATTTCTGTTCCCCGTGTAGATAAGAGGGCTCTTCAATCTAGCAGACAAAGGTATAATAAGATCCAAAGGCTGGAAGATGACGCTAGACTAAATCAGACTAGAAATGAGGCACATTTTTAACAGAGAGGGTCATAAACCAGTAGAACAATTTACAAAGGTTGTGTGGATTCTCCATCACTTGAAATTTTAAAATTAAGAGTGGGATATTTTTCTAAAGAATACATACTCTAGTTCAAACAAGAATTAAGGGAAGACTTGTGGCCTGTGTTATGCAGGAGGTCAGACACAGATGATCATAATGGTTCCTTCTGGCTTTATAATCCATAATCTGGCCTTGTCTCTCTCATGTTACTGCTGATTTACAGTCCCATGACCTCTGTGGTGGTTCTTCACTCTTATTGGTAGAGTTACAGACAGACAATTGTTACAGAAGGCAAAGTTTAATTAAAATCATAGACGATAGAAATGTAGGACTGGAAGGGACCTTGATAGATCATCTAGTCCAGCCCTCTGCACTGAGGCAGTACTAAGTATTATCCAGACCTTCCCTGACAGATGTTTATCTAACCTGCTCTTAAAAACCTCCAGTGATAGAAATTCCACAACCTAAAGTGAGACTTTATTAACCTTTTTCCAAACCTGAAGAAAACTTGGGACTTGGGTGAGATGGATGGAGACCATTTGAGACCATTCTTATTTTTTATAAACCTGTTTGGTGTTAAAGTGTGAAAATATGATCTCTACACTTTTAAATATGGTATCTATTTATTTTGCATTAAATTGTATGATCCAGCTAATTTTTCAAGTCATTGTTTCAACTGGCATAAAACTCACTTGGATGAAGTTTAGTTGATAACTCAGAATTTTAAGATGATGATTTTTCTAGGGTTGTCAATTAATTGCAGTTAACTCACGTGATTAAGTCTAAAAAATTAATCACAATTAACTGCAGTTTTAATCGCACTGTTAAACAATAGAATACCAATTGAAATTTGTTAAATATTTTGGATGTTTTTCTACATTTTCAAATAGATTGATATACAACAATTACAACACAGACTACAAAGTGTACCTTGCTCATTTTATATTTATTACAAATATATGCACTGTAAAAATGATAAAAGAAATAGCATTTTTCAATTCACATCATACAGGTACTGTAGTGCAATTTCTTTATCATGAAAGTGCAGCTTACAAATGTATCATTTGTTACATAACTTCAAAAAAAAAAAAGTAAAATGCCTACAAGTCCACTCATTCCTACTTCTTGTTCAGTCAATTGCTAAGACAAACAAGTTTGTGTACATGTATGGGAGATAATGCTGCCCGCTTCTTATTTACAATGTCACCTGAAAGTGAGAACAGGTGTTCTCATGGCAGTTTTATAACAGGCATTGCAAGGTATTTATGTGCCAGATATGCTAAACATTTGTATGCCCATTCATGCTTTGGACACCATTCCAGAGGACATGCTTCCATGCTGGTGACGCTCATTTAAAAAAAAAATGCATTAATTAAATTTGTGACTGAACTCCTTGGGGGAGAATTGTATGTCTTCTGCTCTGTTTTACTCACATTTTGCCATATATTCCACGTTACAGCAGTCTCGGATGATGACCCAGTACCTGTTGTTCGTTTTAAGAACACTTTCACTGCAGATCTGACAAAACACAAAAAAGGTACCTGTGATGCTCTGTACCTCAGGGGGACACCCTACACCCGCATGTTCATCTTTATAAAATGATTGTGTGGTATCCAATGCAAAATTTGTCATGTTGGGTGTCTTCAAAAGGCTCATAATGCACTGAGCATGGCTGTTATAGTGATGTTATAGGTTATAATTTCATGTGTATAGTTATGAGGCTGAAAATGTATCCTCATGGCTTAAAGCAAGCCCATGCAAAAACTCTCTGAGAACAGAGAGGCAGTTCAAACCTCATCAGCATATGGATGGGACAAGCCCAGCCTCATAGGAACAATAGACACTGGCTTAGTCAGCAATCAAAGAATCTGTTAGACCCTCAGAGAGGTTGTCATCCCCTTCTTTTGGGCAGTTTGGGACTGCAGTGAGGTAATGCTCACCTGACTCTGAAGGAGGGGGAAAAGCCAAGAGGAAAGAAAGGACATGATAAAAGGGAGAGACATTTTGCCATGCTCTCTCTTCCACCTTCATCTACAGACACCACCACCAAGCGCCTGAAACCCTGATCAAAGGGGAGAGCCTGACTGAAAAGTAACCAGCCAGCCTGTGGTGAGCAGCATCTAAGTTTTTAAGGATACTGAAAGTGTTAAGATCAGCTTAGAATGCATTTTGCTTTTATTTCATTTGACCAAATCTCACTTGTTATGCTTTGACTTATAATCACTTAAATCTACCTTTATAATTAATAAATCTGTTTGTTCTACCTGAAGCAGTACATTTAGTTTGCTCCCTTTGGGAGAAAAAGCCTGGTACATATCAATTTCTTTGTTAAATTGATGAACTCATATAAGCTTGCAGCATCCAGCAGGCATAACTGGACACTGCAAGATGGAGGTTCCCAGGGTTGTGTTTGGGACTGGAGATATTGGCTAGTGTCATTCACTTGCAAGTAGCTGGGAGCAGCTTACATGCCAGAAGCTGTGTGTGAACAGTCCAGGAGTGGGGGCTCTCACAGCAGAGCAAAGTAAGGCTGGCTCTCAGAGTCAAGGATTGGAGAGGCCTAGCAAATCACCGGCCCAGATAACACCAGAGGGGAACGTCACAGTACCAATGTGAGATTTCTAAAGATAGCTACAGCACTCGACCCAAGGTTTAAGAATCTGAAGTGTCATCCAAAATCTGAGAAGGACAAGGTGTGGAGCATGCTTTCAGAAGTCTTAAAAGAGCAACGCTCCAATGCCGAAATTACAGAACCTGAACCACCAAAAAAGAAAACCGACCTTCTGCTCGTGGCTCCAGACTCAGATGATGGAAAATGAACATGTTGGTCCGCACTGCTCTGGATAGTTATCGAGCAGAACCCGTCATCAGCATGGACACATCTCCTATGGAATGGTGGTTGAAGCATGAAGGGACATATGAATCTTTAGCGCATCTGGCATGTAAATACCTTGTGATGCCGTCTAAAGCAGAGTCACGCGAATACCCGTTCTCACTTTCAGGTGACATTGTAAACAAGAAGCGGGAAGCATTATCTCCTGAAAATGGAAACAAACTTGTTTGTCTGAGTGATTGGCTGAACAAGAAGTAGGACTGAGTGAACTAGTAGGCTCTAAAGTTTTACGTTTTATTTTTGAATGCAGGGGGGTTTTTGTACATAATTCTACATTTGTAAGTTCAACTTTCATGATAGAGATTGCACTCTACAGTACTTGTATTCAGTGAATTGAAAAATAGCATTTCTTTTGTTTTTTACAGTGCAAATATTTGTAATAAAAAATATATAAAGTGAGCACTGTGTGTTGTAACTGAAATCAATATATTTGAAAACGTAGAAACCAGCCAAAATATTTAAATAAATGGTATTTTATTAACAGCACGATTAATCACAAATTTTTTTAATCGCTTGACAGCCCTATTTTTTTTTCTAAATCAGTAGTTCAAGATATTTTCTTTAAAACATGGTAAGCCATTCAGCTCATGCTCAGTCTTACTAATTTTGATGATAGATTAGATCAGATGTCGGCTACCAGTTTATGCTCATCCTGAGAGAACAGCAGCCGGCCAACTTAACTAAAGCTATGTACTCAACTGTTTGATACTGTAGGTCCTTTCAGGAAAAGTTAAAGTACTTTTTTCAGTAGTCTGACTAAGCCTTCACACTTAGTCCTGGCTCTTGTGATTACCGTGGGGCAGAATTCTTGTTTGCTTTTAGTTTCTAGTGCTGTCAGTCTTTTAACCTTCACCCAGAATGTTTTTAAAAGTTGTCAAACAGCTGATATTCTTATTGATCTCATCAGCCATGGAGAAACTGATTCCTGTCAAAGAGAGGGAAAGCCTTGTTGTTTGGGATAAGAAGACATCACAACTTATTAGCAGGGAAAGAGACAAAAAATACATGAATATCTGAAGAACTAAAACAGACATTTAATATAGCTGAAATACCCCACCAGCTAATTAGCTGGTTA
The DNA here is from genome assembly GCF_965152235.1 of Eretmochelys imbricata. Classification (NCBI taxonomy): domain Eukaryota; kingdom Metazoa; phylum Chordata; order Testudines; family Cheloniidae; genus Eretmochelys; species Eretmochelys imbricata. The sequence goes on from NC_135598.1 coordinate 16,567,182, forward strand.
TATAATTGCCAATCTATACCAGACAATCTGACATTCTAGCTTTTTATGGTATTAGTGGTGAGAAGAGGGAATTTGCCCATGCAGTAGTCACTTGTGGAAATTAAAGATGGAAAACTCCTGCTGGGCATCTAGTCCATCACATAGGGTGAAAGTTTCCATTGACTTCAGTGGGGCTATGACTTCATCCCAGGATTTAACAAAGGATCTAAAGAACAGGATGTCTCATGATGACGACAGTAAACTTATAATAATAAAGCAAAGGCAGAAATGTGTATTAAATATTTGTTCTGTAGTTATGAATAATTATCCAGTTTCTTCCTATCATAGCAATAATAATGAAATAATTTCCAACCAGAAGTAACTAGGGAGGATGTTAAATAGGATTGGCAAAGTTTCTGAACACTTAAAATCTGCAGGATCCAAATAACTTGCACCCAAGAAAAGCAATTGGCTGAGGAACTCTGACCGACTGATGTTGGGTTTTTTTAATAAATGTTGGCATATTGTAGAAGTTCCAGATGATTGAAAAAAGGTAATATTGTGCCAATATTTAAAAAGGGTAAATGAAATGACCTGTGTAACAATAGGACAGTTACTATAATACCAATTCTGTGCAAAATCTTGAAATGCTTGATACAGGCTGCAAGCCGTAAAGAATGCCAGTCAACATGGTTTTATGGAATAGGTCTTGTCAAACCTTTTTTTTTTTTTTTAAGATTACAAGTTTGGTTGATAAATTGACATGAGTTCTGTAAGGCCTTTGAGCTAGTACCACATGACTTTTTAACTAAATAATATACAAAACTAATGTATCACCTATTAAATGGGTTAAAATTGATAACTGGTAGATCTCAAAGTAATTGTTAATGAACCTCATCATTCATTTGGGTTGTTTCTTGTGGGGTCCCACTGGGATCTGTTCTAGGCCCAATGCTAATCGATATCTTTATCAATGGTCTGGATGAAAATATAAAATCACTGTTAGCAAAGTTTGTAGATGACAGTCTGGTGGAGTAGTAAATAATGACCGGATCAGTTATATAGAGTGATCTAGGAGTGTCTAGTGTAATATGCTAGTACCTCCATATGATGACATAAAGAACTGCTGTTTAAATAGTAATGTTATCAGAGATACACATTTAGATCCAGTCACAACTTCATATACTGCCGGGGGCCTAACTATCTTTTTGTCTTTAGTCCCGACAGACACCTGAAGGGGAATTCCTACCATTAGATCAATGTGAGTTGGATGTTGGATTTGGAACTGGAGCTGACCAGCTGTTTTTAGTTTCTCCTTTAACCATCTGTCATGAAATCAACCCCAGAAGCCCCTTTTTTTGTCTCTCTCAAAGATCGCTAAGAAGTGAGCAGTTTGAGATCGTTGTCATCCTTGAAGGAATTGTTGAAACTACTGGTAAGCTATTTGAACAAAGTGAATGGTCTGTCAGTGTTTCTCAAACTGGGATCTTTGTCATGACTCGCGGACCCCCTAGAGCTGGACTTGTCCAGGGCCACCAGCCCCTCTGATAAACTCATCCCCCTCCATGCTGCAAAACAGCTGTTCAGCAGCATGCAGGAGGGAGGGGGAGGGGGCAGAAAGAGGCGGGGAAGAGGAGGGGCAGGGGCGGGAAGAGGTGGGGCAGAGGAAGGGGTGGAGTGGGTATGGTGACCAGACGTCTCTCTGGCTGCTAGGTGCAGGGAAGGCCGGGGGGCTCTGCGTGCTGCCCCTGCCACGAGCGCTGGCTCCGCAGCTTCCATTGGCCGGGAACTGCAGATGGAGGCAGCAGCAGCGTGCAAACCCAGAGGGAGATGTCACTGCTTCTGGGGAGTCACCCGAGGTAAACGCTGCCTGCACCCCACCCCCTTGTCACAGCCCTGAGCCCCCTCCTGAACCCAAACTCTTTCCCGGAGCCTGCACTTCTTCCTGCACCCCATCCCTGAACCCTCTCCTGCTCCCAAACGCCCTGCCAGAGCCATCACCCTGAACCCCCTCCTATGCCCCAACCCCCTGCTCCAGCCTCGAGCCCCCTCCTTGCAGTGGGGGCTGGAGTCAGGGCAGTGTGCCCCCAAACCACGGCTGGGACTGCTTGGTCCAGCTGTCCAGCACGGCTGAGGCTGCTTGGGCTTGAGGGTCCTCGAAAAATGTTTAAATCAAAATGGGGGGGTCCTTGGGTTGCTAAAGTTTGAGAACCACTGGTCTACATATTGTATTATTTTAATATTGAAACTTTCAGTTTGTCTTTAGTCCTAATATTTCTCTTAATCAGTGGTATAATATTGTATCAAGGCAGTCATTCAAAATTCTATTCTCCTGGAAAATTCGTATTGGCTGTTTCCATCAGCCTAACCAGGGTAAGCTTGGAATAGATTTTGTGCCTGAGCGAAAATGTTTTCATGATCAATTTACAAGTGTGCATTAAAATATAGTAATCTATGAATCTGTGCCTTATATGAAATTTTTTGCCTCACTTAACTTTTACAATATAGCATACGTAACAATATCAGAGACAGTTGTAATATGATGTCAGCAGTGATGTTTTTAGGTGTGTGTTGGTGAGAAAGGAGCTCAGCATGCTATGGGGCAGTGTGTTAAAGAAATAAGAAGTTATTCATCTAGCTCTAGTTCCCGGCACTCTTAATCTTTGCTGGACAACTCTCTAAATTCAAGCCAGGAGTACAATCCTTAACCCTCACAGCCAGCTGACTAATGGGTCTTTCAGACCACTTCTAAGAGAACTTCCCAGACACTAGTACAGCTAAAGTAGCACACCATTACCTGTAGTAAGAGAATACTCCCTGAAGTGTATGTTACCTACCTTTTTATTATTTTATTTGTAATTACATCTCCCCACTATTCAAAATAAATTGGTTTGGTACCATGACAAGACAAAGTTAATCAAATATTTGTATAAGCAAATCTGACTAAGTACTTAGAAACACTATCTCAACTGTTAGGAAACTGGCAGTCACCAGATGGAGCAACACATTATCTCAATGTTGTTAGATGTAGAATAGGATTGATTTTTATTATGCAATCTTACCGTATATTCTCCTCCTACCATATGTTGATCTGTTTTTTCATTTTATAAGGTTAATGTTCCTGTCTGTTTATGTAGGAATGACGTGTCAGGCTAGGACCTCCTACACAGAAGATGAAGTTCTTTGGGGCCACAGATTCCTCCCAGTAATGTCCCTAGAGGATGGCTTTTTTCGGGTGGATTACTCTCAGTTTCATGCCACCTTTGAAGTCCCCACACCTCCTTATAGTGTTAAAGAACAGGAGGAAAGCCTGTCCCTTCCATCTCCTTTGAATACTCCTATCGGTAACAACCGAAACAGAAGGGAACACATCTGCTCAATTGACTGTATTGATATTTTAGAAGAGAAAACAAACAAGTTTCCTAGTAAATTTCAAAAAATTAGCTCCAGAAAGGAGGGTCTTCAGAGAAGAGTCCTGAGAATGAGTTCCAGCAATGTAGAGAAAGCTTGCAGTACTGGAGATCTCTTGAAAATTCAGCAGATAAGTTCTGTTACCAGCAATGAAGATGGTGATGAAAGGATACAACTGAAGGCCTTCAGAATCAAATCTGAGTCTTTGACTCAGTCTACTGGAGATCTTGAGGTACAGAAAAAGCCTCAAGGTATGCTCACCTTAGGGACAAGACTAGAGGATAATTTGCCTGCCAAACTTCGAAAAATGAATTCTGATCGCCTCTCCTAAATAACAGATGCAACAGGAGTTGTTGTTAATAAACTGCATTTTAGACTTCTGTCTTTCAGGATTATTTTGGAATACTACTGTGATGATTTGGTTTTGCCAAGGGATTCTTCATAAATAAAAATTTTCAAAATTAATTAGCATTTTTCTATAATATTCAATACAAATCTGATTTATGTAGCATGATAACTGTTCAGGGTGCTATACAGTAAGTTCATTGTGCCAAATAAACTGGTCCCTGCTTTAAAGCTCTGTATCAGCACTACTGTAACAGTTTGGTCTGGTCTTCCATCCTTTCAGAAGTCTTTCTGAAATAAAAGGGACCAGATTCTCATCTATGACTAAAGTGCATAGTGCAGGTTGGGTGGGGGAGTGTTCAATGGCAGCATAAACCTCACCTTTACACTCTCCTGATCCTAGGGCTGCTGTGTGCAGTGTGGGTATTCTCCCCGTGAGCCCCCCCTCCCCCCATCATATATTAGAGTAGCCCTGTGTGTGGTCTAATCTATACCAATCTCTTAATACCCTTAAGGGACTAAAGCCATCACTGGGGAACAGTGTACCACAAAGATGCCACATCTCCTGTGCCAGCAATGGGGGGTGGAGCAGCAGGGGCGATAGGAGCTGCTGAGCCACTGGAGGATCCATTACACTTATTGTGAGCCTCCTAGGGCTGGATGCACCTGTTCTAATGGCCAGCAGCCAGATTGATAAAAGGATTTGGCCAAAGAAGTATATTAAGAAAAAGTAAAAAAACTTTTTTCTCCTACCTCTAAAAGAATTAAATCCGAAATTTGATAAGATGTACTAAAAATAGTTAGTGAAACTGCCCTGAATACTACAGTCCTATGATATGAAAAGATAAGGATTTTTCAGAGTGTGGGTGACCAGCAGTGTCTTAAACGCACGAGTAAAAATTATATTTTGACTTACTAAATTTTAGAAAATGGTAAGAACTGGGCTCATAGTTTATGTTCTTAACATCATTAGTTCCATAGTTATCGAATAATCAAATGTTTGCTTCAGTTTCTATTCTAGAACTGTTATTCATCTTTTTCCTGTGGAAAAATGACTTGTTTCCAGCCTATAGTAAGCAAACAAAATCATAACTAACTATTTAATAAAATAATACTTAGTACTTACTGTATATGATGCTGAGTACTTGTGGCACCTTAGAGACTAACCAATTTATTTGAGCATAAGCTTTCGTGAGCTACAGCTCACTTCATCAGATGCATACTGTGGAAAGTGTAGAAGATCTTTTTATACACACAAAGCATGAAAAAATACCTCCCCCCACCCCACCCTCCTGCTGGTAATAGCTTATCTAAAGTGATCACTCTTACAATGTGTATGATAATCAAGGTGGGCCATTTCCAGCACAAATCCAGGGTTTAACAAGAATGTCTGGGGGGGATAGGAAAAAACAAGGGGAAATAGGTTACCTTGCATAATGACTTAGCGACTCCCAGTCTCTATTCAAGGAGAGAAAACCTGGATTTGTGCTGGAAATGGCCCAACTTGATTATCATACACATTGTAAGGAGACTGATCACTTTAGATAAGCTATTACCAGCAGGAGAGTGGGGTGGGGGGAGGTATGTTTTCATGCTTTGTGTGTATAAAAAGATCGTCTACACTTTCCACAGTATGCATCCGATGAAGTGAGCTGTAGCTCACGAAAGCTTATGCTCAAATAAATTGGTTAGTCTCTAAGGTGCACAAGTACTCCTTTTCTTTTTGCAAATACAGACTAACACAGCTGTTACTCTGAAACCTGTATATGATGCTGTGCTTCTTCAAACCATTCCACAACAAGAAGACAAATTCTACTCCGATATATTGATGCAATTTTATTGAAGTCAGTGGGACTGCACTGGTATATCAGAGCAGAATTTGGTCTATTAACTAATCATCACAGCACACTTGTGATAGAGCAACTCAAGCAGAGATTAAATGATTTGCCCATTGTCATAAAAGCAGATGGATCCCCAGTCAGGGTTAGAATTCAGGAGTTCCTGATTCCCTCTCCTGTGCTAATACCACTAAACCAATATGCTGCCCACGTAGAATGGAATGGACATGAGCAACACATCTCTAAGAACAACAGTTACGAAAGGTAGGTAACCGTTTGTCAAGCTAGCACAATAGTCCTTATTTCTAAAGGATGGTTAAGTTACAGGCACTATAGGATTGATAACGTCCTTATTTCAACTATTAGGCATCAGTTATGTACAGAGACCAGAGCCAGTCCTAGGGCAGTACAGTATATTTGGAATCTCTTTGGTAATCTAAGCTCTGAGGCTGAGAATTGTGGCAGTAAAGTCACTTTCTATTTTTAGACAAGAGGAAGGAGGAAGACGTTAACAGTTGACGTTCCCGAGGGAAGAAATATTGATACGCCTTTGCTGAAGAAAGGGAGGGAAAACATCTCCCAAGTTCTTCAGGAATTTGAACTGAAGTTCCAGAATATTTGCATGGTTAGGAAACAAATACTAATGAAAACTGGAAACATGTTAATAGATGGCTTAGCCTGTGTCTCTGTTTTTGAACTGCTTGTACACATACTAGAACTGCAATGCTGTACTGTACATTGGAGGGAGGGGAAAAATGATATAGGCAATGTGTTAACTGAAAAATTAATTACATCAAAGTATTCATTTTCCTTGCATTGTGTGGCAATTAGAAAGGGTGTTTGGACCTCATTTTGTGCAGTCTGGGGATACACTGCAACTAGAGATTGGGCAAAATTTGAAATAGATTTAATAATGGAGAGAATCAGGAAAAAAAACCCACCACAAGACCTGCGTCTTTTTGGATGACTTTTAAGAGGCAAGAAGAGTTTTACCAAGCCTTCCTTACCATGGGCATAGGTCTTTAATTTTCTTTAAAAACTCAAGAGCATAGCCACATAAATGCACAAGTCCTCCTTTTTATTTTCCCCATATGCTTACAAAAGAAATCAAATGTCAAACTACAATTCTGTTAGTTGATGCTGTTTAAAGAAAAGGAGTACTTGTGGCACCTTAGAGACTAACAAATTTATTTGAGCATAAGCTTTCGGGAGCTACAGCTCACTTCATCGGATGAGGTGCCACAAGTAGGATAGGATACAGAGGGACCTAGACAAATTGGAGGATTGGGCCAAAAGAAATCTGATGAGGTTCAACAAGGACAAGTGCAGAGTCCTGCACTGAGGATGGAAGAATCCAATGCACCGCTACAGACTAGGGACCGAATGGCTAGGCAGCAGTTCTGCAGAGAAGGACCTAGGGATGACAGTGGATGAGCAGCTGGATATGAGTCAACAGTGTGCCCTTGTTGCCAAGAAGGCCAATGGCATTTTGGGGTGTATAAGTAGGAGCATCGCTAGCAGATCGAGGGACGTGATCGTTCCCCTCTATTCGACATTGGTGAGGCCTCATCTGGAGTACTGTGTCAAGTTTTGGGCCCCACACTACAAGAAGGATGTGGAGAAATTGGAAAGAGTCCAGTGAAGGGCAACAAAAATGATTAGGGGACTGGAACACATGAGTTATGAGGAGAGGCTGAGGGAACTGGGATTGTTTAGTCTGCGGAAGAGAAGAATGAGGGGGGATTTGATAGCTGCTTTTAACTACCTGAAAGGTGGATCCAAAAAGGATGGATCTAGACTATTCTCAGTGATAGCAGACGACAGGACAAGGAGTAATGGTCTCAAGTTGCAGTGCGGGAGGTTTAGGTTGGATATTAGGAAAAACTTTTTCACGAGGAGGGTGGTGAAACACTGGAATGCGTTACCTAGGGAGGTGGTGGAATCTCCTTCCTTAGAAGTTTTTAAGGTCAGGCTTGACAAAGTCCTGGCTGGGATGATTTAGTTGGGATTGGTCCTGCTCTGGGCAGGGGGTTGGACTAGATGACCTCCAGAGGTCCCTTCCAACTCTGTTATTCTATGATTCTAAGTACTCCTTTTCTTTTTGCGAATACAGACTAACACGGCTGCTACTCTGAAACCTGTTTAAAAATCACATTCTTTAAATAGAGAAACATAAGGAAAGTCTAAAAATTAAGACACAAAACATTAACTTGGACACAGTGCACATTGCTCATTTAAATTCTCTGGCTTAAAAGTTGTCTGCCGAAGATATTTTTAAAAATTAGGCTTGTGCCCTCCTTTTGCTTCTTTATGGTGAAGTAGAATGACTGGAGGAGCGGATTATCTTTTCCTTGAATAACTGTCTGTTGGTGATGGGAATTTATTATAAATGAGCTCAGGCAGATGTAAATATTGAAAGGCAGCAGAAAATGGAGCAGCTAGAGCTCTTTTCCCTTCCCTGTGATGAAAATAGATGTTTTATATACTCTAAAATTGTCTGTAAAGTACCTGAGTGAACACAAATCCTACACATTTAAAACCAGAAGGGATTATGGTAACAGTACTCATCCAAAAGGGATTGGAAAACTATGTTTGGGTTTCCAGTTCTAGCCCTGCATGCACCTAGTCATTGGTTTGATAAGTAAAACCCACGCTGCTGCAATTTTATCTCTAGTATTGTGAAGAACACAAACAAGCCTGTCTGTGCTACTATTCTATGTTTGCTTTATCTTATTGTGTACAATAATTAGTGCCCTATTAAATGAATTGATGTTTGCAATATGCTTTAAAAATGTGTTCTATAAATGCTGTGATTATAATAATAAGCAGGATATCAGACTGAGATATTGTACTGCAGATTAGTTTCAGCGGCCTAGTCGCCCTTCTTTATTACCAGATTCTAAAAGTATACAGACTCTGTGCTGTGTGTATTATGCCCCCCGTCCCGGACTGGTGTAACTACACAGATGTAGTTAAACTGATGGGGATTTTGCACCAGTGTAAAACAGGAGTACTGTAGTTACACCTGTGCAAGTATTCCTAATCTAAATAAGCCCTTAGAGCCAATATTTCACAAGTAAGCATTGGGAAAAGGAAAAAGAAAATTTCAAGCAGTGTAACTTTACCAAAATTATAGAGTAATTTTTTTTAAATTGTTTATCGGGTGGGGTTTTAAATGTATGTTATCCAATACAGTGATCCAGCAACTAAAAATTGGGGTGAGTTCGTTGTTCATGGATCAGACCATTTAGTGGTCTAATAAGTTTTCAAGTATATAAAAGGTTCTTACAAGGAGGAGGGAGAAAAATTGTTCTTCTAAACCTCTGAGGACAGGACAAGAACCAATGGGCTTAAATTGCAGCAAGAGTGGTTTAGGTTGGACTTTAGGAAAAACTTCCTAACTGTCGGAGTGATTAAGCACTGGAATAAATTGCCTAGGGAGGTTGTGGAATCTCCATCATTGGGGATTTTTAAGAGCAGGTTGGACACACATCTGCCAGGGATGGTCTAGATCAGAGGTGGGCAAACTATGGCAGGACCCTCCTGCCCAGCCCCTTTGCTCTGGCCCGGGAGGCTAGCCCGTGGCCCCTCCCCTGCTGTTCCCCTGCAGCCTCAGCTCGCTGCGCTGCCAGCGCAATGCTCTGGGTGGCAGGGCAGCGAGCTCCTGGGGCAGTGCAGCTGCAGAGCTCGGCCTGACCCGGTGCTCTGTGCTGTGCAGTGGCTGCCTGTCCTGGTGCTCTGGGTGGCATGGCTCTAGCGCCACCAGCTACCAGTGCTCCAGGCAGCACAGTAAGGGGGCAGGGAGTCGGGGGGTTGGATAGATGGCAGGGGAGTTTGGGGTGGTGGTCAGGGGGCGGGGATGTGGATAGGGGTCAGGGCGGTCAGAGGGCAGGGAACAGGGGGGTTGAACGGGGGCAGGGGTCTGGGGGGGCAGTCAGGAATGAGAGGAGGGGTTGGATGGGGGCAGTCAGGGGTTCTGGGGGCGGTCAGGGGACGGAGCGCTGGGGTGGATGGGGCAAAGAGCAGGGGGGCTAGATAGGGGGCAGGGGCCAAGCCACGCCTGGCTGCTTGGGTGGGCACAGCCTCCCCTAACCAGCCCTCCATACAATTTCCGAAACCTGATGCAGCCCTCAGGCCAAAAAGTCTGCCCGCCCCTGGTCTAGATAATACTTAGTCCTGCCTTGAGTGTGGGGGACCGGACTAGATAACCTCTCAAGGTCCCTTCCAGTTCTGTGATTGTTTGCTGTGCTCCTATTGGCTAGAAGGGACTAGGAACAAAAAAAGATAACTGTTGAAACTAATGTTGTAGCTCTACCCTGTGCTTAGTCTGGAAACGGGTTCTTGGCTGAGGAGGTGTCAGAATTTAGAAACTGGTCGAATTATTGTAACCTCACTGGTTCAGAACTGTATATGTTTTAATAAAAGTTCCCATTTGATTTCCTTAATAAAATGCTGTTCTTTGATTCTTCTACATGCAGCTGATAATTGGGGCGCACTTTTTGCCAGTGGTAGATGGGTCAGGGTGGCTCCTCTCTCTGGCATGGCTAGTACTTTCAGCTACAACCCAGTTCCCATGCTGCAGTGGCTTCCGCTAACTGCCAAGCTCTGGCAGCCCCAAGCTTCTTTCTTCGTGGCCTCATAGGAGAGGGAAAGAGGACAAATGTGTGCATGTGAGAGGAGAATGTTGGGCTGATTGGGGAAGAGATGGAATGGACTGAAAGCAGTGCCATTTCTATGAGACCCTGCAACTTGAAATACTCCTCTTCTGATATGACAGCCCACATTTATTGACTTCTAGGCATACAGTAAAGCCAGTCTTTCCAAACAGGTGTTGGAGAGGACTGTGGTGTTTGGGACGCTTGGGGTAGGCCACAGAGTGGTTTTTAGATTATTTTTTGCAGCCTGGCTGCTTTGATTTTGGAGGTGACAGAAGAGGGGTGGGGGAGGAATGTATTTGCTGTTTTCCTTTTGTGTTTAAAGACATGGATTGCAATTTTTAATGGGGCTGGGGCTGAGAACTTGTGAAAACATTGTATAGTTTACAATATTGATATCCAACCCCTTTAGCCTCTGGGTCAAACATCTCAAAAGTCAAGAAGGGCCACACTCTACACATTGAGGTAGATGCTCTGCCTCCTTTGGCAACTGAACAGAGAACCTAATTACCCTGCTGGGGACTACCTGGGAATCTCCAGCAGGTGTAAAGCTGGCATATCTGATTCTGCACCACTTCTCCTAAAGCCTTTAGCACAGGGGGCATGTTAGGTTGGCAAAAGGCATCTTGGAGACTGGGAGGAGAAAGTGGTTGGCATTTGCTGCATTCTGGCTATTCCCCAACTAATTTATGGTCCTTTGGGGGATAACAGCCAGCTGGTGTATGTTAGAACTGTCTCCAGGCTGCTCAAATCTGGATGGAACGATGGAATCAAGGAGCCATAACTGGTTCCCTTCCCCTCTTCTGGGATGCCCTAAGTGGCTGTGAGGAACCATCCTTTGCTGGTTAGGATCAGGCAGAGATCGTTGATCACCTATTCCCCTATCTTTAGGGCTCTCACAACCCAGCAATGGAGTAGCTTGAGGTTTTCACCTCCCTCCCTGTGATGTAGCACATAAGCAGTACATAGCTCCTATGTTTTCTGCAGCTCCATGTGGTGATTTATAAATATTATGTAATAAGCTAATTTTCATATTTGCAACTAATCTTCATGTAACTATAAACTCTCACATTTTTTGTGTGAATTTACTGCTAGTGTAAGTTGTCATCTTGATAGCTCTCTTTAATCTATAGGGTGACAGCAGCAGGGTGAATTTCCTAGACAGACTTCCCTGCCAGCATGTCTCAACCCTCATTTTGAAAGAAACTTCCGAGAGGGTTATCAAGAATCCACAGGATTTGGATGCTATGCCCCAGCTTTGGAACAATCTCTTGGAGGAACCCCTCCAATGTGCCAGACTCCTCAGGGGTCCCAGTCTTTCTTCAGGATAGGTCATGTGGCCTCACTGTCTAAAAACTGAAACTCTGGGCTTCAGCACTCCTGCTTCACACTGTGAGCTCTGTTCAATGAGTCCAGCTGAGAGAGACTCCTGGCAGAGACTTGTACACTTTTCAGGGATTAATGCACTGCATCGAATAGTTAGTGACACTTCAAGTGGTGTTTTCAAAACAGTTGGGTTTTAGTCAACTGGACCATAGCATAGGAGATCTTTAGGTTAGCCAAGAGAGGCAGCAGTTAAGCCAGTGCCATGATGAGCCAGTCAAACTGCAATGGAGACCCTCTCTGGTGTTCGTTCTCTCTCACTTCCTTACATACTCAGTTCCCAGGTGAGAACTCCAAGCTTCTTCCTGCATCAATAAATGCCCCACTTTCCATTCCTTTGTTCTTGAGCTGGAGGGTCTCTGCTCAGCTTCCCTGATGAGAGTGTTGACCAATGAGTCATTGGAGCTTGCATTATTTTGCTGGACTTGTAACTGATCTGGGTCAGTATGCTGAGATATATAAACTCCACAGGTTTCAGAGTAACAGCCGTGTTAGTCTGTATTTGCGAAAAGAAAAGGAGTACTTGTGGCATCAGGTGCATCCGATGAAGTGAGCTGTAGCTCACGAAAGCTTATGCTCAAATAAATAAATTGGTTAGTCTCTAAGGTGCCACAAGTACTCCTTTTCTTTTTATAAACTCCACACTGGGCCGGCCGAGCATGCTCTGATTGGAGAGGCGGATTAAAAGAATCTCAGAAGCCCAGGTATAGGGGGAGGGAATTCACCTGGGAAGGGAGACCCAGAGAGCGGGGGTACTACAGTGGGGCAGCATCATAGAATCATAGAATATCAGGGTTGGAAGGGACCCCAGAAGGTCATCTAGTCCAACCCCCTGCTCGAAGCAGGACCAATTCCCAGTTAAATCATCCCAGCCAGGGCTTTGTCAAGCCTGACCTTAAAAACCTCTAAGGAAGGAGATTCTACCACCTCCCTAGGTAACGCATTCCAGTGTTTCACCACCCTCATAGTGAAAAAGTTTTTCCTAATATCCAATCTAAACCTCCCCCCTTCTCTGTACCTGTTCCAGTTTGAATTCATCCTTCTTAAACATGGGAGACCAGAACTGCACACAGCATTCCAGGTGAGGTCTCACCAGTGCCTTGTATAATGGTACTAACACCTCCTTATCCCTACTGGAAATACCTCGCCTGATGCATCCCAAGGTTGCATTAGCTTTTTACATCCCAAGGTAAGGGGCACCAGGGTCCAGGAGGGATACGCGACATGAGGCAGGAGAGATGCTGGCCAGCAGGGGGCTTTCTGAGGCTGGAATCGAGCTAATTCCTGGACAACCAGCAGGAGGCGCCATGGCGGTGAGTGCTCGAGCTGCTACTCATCCCAAAGGTGGCTCACCAGAATTAAGTTATAACAATGAAGCACCTTACATATCTTAGGATAACTATCTTATTGGCTTGTTTAGTTTATATTAGGGCTGTCAATTAATCACAGTTAACTCATGCGATTAACTAAAAAAAATTAATCGTGATTAATTGCACTTATAATACTAGAATACCAATTGAAATTTATTAAATATTTTGGATGTTTTTCTACATTTTCAATATTGATTTCAATTACAACACAATACAAAGTGCACAGTGCTCACTTTATATTATTTTTTATTACAAATATATGCACTGTAAAATTGATAAACAAAAGAAACAGTATTTTTCAATTCACCTCATACAAGTATTGTAGTGCAATCTCTTTATCGTGAAAATGTAACTTACAAATGCAGATTTTTTTGGTTACATAACTGCCCTCAAAAACAAAACAGTGTAAAACTTTAGAGCCTACAAGTCCACTCAGTCCTACTTCTTATTCTGCTAATCGGTAAGACAAACGAGTTTGTTTACACTGAAGGGAGATACTGCTGCCTGCTTCTTATTTACAATGTCACCTGAAAGTGAGAACAGGTGTTCGCGTGGCACTTTTGTAGCCAGCATTGCAAGGTATTTACATGTCAGATATGCTAACCATTCGTATACCCCTTCATGCTTCAGCCACCATTCCAGAGGACATGCTTCCATGCTCGTGATGCTCTTTTAAAAAAAAAAAATGTGTCAGTTAAATTTGTGACTGAACTCCTTAGGTGGAGAATCGTATGTCTCCTGCTGTATGTCTCATTAAAAAAAGGGATAGAGAATACGATGGAGAATATCTTATTGCCCTTATATAAATCCATGGTATGCCCACATCTTGAATACTGTGTACAGATGTGGTCCCCTCATCTCAAAAAAGATATACTGGCATTGGAAAAGGTTAAGAAAAGGGCAACTAAAATGATTAGGGGTGTTGGAACGGGTACCCTATGAGGACAGATTAAAGAGGCTAGGACTTTTCAGCTTGGAAAAGAGACTAAGGGGAGATAAGATAGAGGTATATAAAATCATGAGTGGTGTGGAGAAAGTGAATAAGGAAGAGTTATTTACTTGTTCCCATAATATAAGAACTAGGGGCCACCAAATGAAATTAATGGGCAGCAGGTTTAAAACAAATAAAAGGAAGTTCTTCACACAGCGCACAGTCAACCTGTGGCACTCCTTGCCTGAGGAGGTTGTAAAGGCTAGGACTATAACAGGGTTTAAAAGAGAACTGGATAAATTCATGGAGGCTAAGTCGATTAATGGCTATTAGCCAGGATGGGTAAGGAATGGTTTTCCTAGCCTCTGTTTGTCAGAGGGTGGAGATGGATGGCAGGAGAGAGATCCTGATCCTTACCTGTTAGGTTCACTCCCTCTGGGGCACCTGGCATTGGCCACCATCAATAAACAGGATACTGGGCTGGATGGACCTTTGGTCTGACCCAGTATGGCCATTCTTATGCTCTGTTTTACCCACATTCTGCATATATTTCATGTTATAATAGTCTTGGAAGATGACCCAGCCCATGTTTGTTTCAAGAACACTTTCACAGCAGATTTGACAAAACACAAAGAGGGTATCGATGTGAGATTTCCAAAAATAGCTATTGTACTCAACCTAAGGCTTAAGAATCTGTAGTGCCATCCAAACTCTGAGAGGGACGAGGCATGGTGCATGCTTTTAGAAGTCTTAAAAGAGCAACACTCTGATGCGGAAACTACAGAACCCAAACCACCAAAAAAGAAAACCAACCTTCTGCTGGTGGCATCTGACTCAGATGATGAAAATGAACGTGCGTCAGTCTGCACTACTTTGGATCGTTATGAAGCAGAACCCATCATCAGCATGGAAGCATGTCTTCTGGAATGGTGGTTGAAGCATGAAGGGACATGTGAATCTTTAGCGCATCTGGCACGTAAATATCTTGCAGCGCCAGCTACAACGGTGCCATGTGAACGACTGTTCTCACTTTCAGGTGACGTAAACAAGAAGCAGGCAGCATTATCTCCTGCAAATTGTAACCAACCTTGTTTGTTTGAGTGATTGGCTGACCAAGAGTAGCACTGAGTGGACTTGTAGGCTCTGAAGTTTTACTTTGAATGCAGCTTTTTGTATGTAACTCTACATTTGTAAGATCAACTTTCATGATAAAGAGATTGCACTACAGTACTTACATAAGGTGAACTGAAATTTTTGTTTTGGTTTTGACAGTGCTAATATTTGTAATAAAAAATAAATATAAAGTGAACACTGTACACTTTGTATGCTGTGTTGTAATTGAAATTAATATATTTGAAAATGTAGTAAACGTCCAAAAATATTTAAAATAAAATGGTATTCTATTGTTTAACAGCACGATTAATTGTGATTAATTTTTTAAATCGCTTGACAGCCCTAGTTTATATTGATTGCCATTATGTGCACTTCACTCAGAGTACAATCACCTACTTCTTACAACAGTAATGCAACTTCATTCTCTGAAAAACTACATTAAGATTTCAGCTTATAAAACCTTTAGTTGCTACTTCATTGCAAATATACACTATTCACTGACAAAAATTTCTTAACACAGAATGAAGGTTGCTTGATGGTATCTGATGCCCTTGCAGAATGCCAAGTTCAGCAAAACTCAAACCTCTAAATACCAGAAACTACAGCATTAAGATACACAACAATGCAATCTTAACTTTGCCCTCTTTGAGTGATGACCTAATGTGCCCAAAGCACACAAGCTTGCACTCTGCCTTTACAGATAGCGGATGTCACTCAGCGAATAGAGCACATGACAGCCCATGTGCCCTGCCACTAACACAACCTACAGAACGCAATGCTGAAATTATGCATATTTGATCTAGCAAGAATACACATTCACTTCTTTCCTTTTATCAAACATATGCAGGGGAGGAGAGAGGGGGAAGGCAGGCGCCTCAGACCCAGATCTTATATTAAAATTTAGTTCTGAGATGCTCTTCAGACTAATCCCCAGATCACCTCATATCACAATCAAACCTCTACCAAGCTGTTCCAACTAATGTCTCCACTATTCAGTACCGCTACAGCTAACAGAGTGAATGCAGTTGGAATGCATGCAGATAATTCTCAGTGGCTGTCGCCAGCTCAAGGGAGGAAGAGTTAAGATTGCATTCGTATGAACATTTACGCTGTAGTTCCTGACTTTCAAGGCTTGATTTTTGCTGAACTTGACATTCTGGAAGGGCACAAGCCACTTCTGGGCAACCTTAACACTGTGTTAATGAAGTTTTTTGCCAGTAAATCAAAGTTGACACTTCATTAGCATCTATGCAATTCAGTATTAACATAAACTGCAATGGTAACTGGACTTTGCAAACACTCTTCCACCGACTGGCTGTATTTTAAAGAATCCTTCTTGAGGTTACAGGGACAAACCATCCCGATGTGTAGAAAGAATAGTAAATATGGCAGGCGACCAGCTTGGCTTAACAGTGAAATCCTTGCTGATCTTAAATACAAAAAAGAAGCTTACAAGAAGTGGAAGATTGGACAAATGACCAGGGATGAGTATAAAAATATTGCTCGGGTAGGCATGAGTGAAATCAGGAAGGCCAAATCACACCTGGAGTGGCAGCTAGCAAGAGATGTTAAGAGTAACAAGAAGGATTTCTTCAGGTATGTTAGCAACAAGAAGAAAGTCAAGGAAAGTGTGGGCCCCTTACTGAATGAGGGAGGCAACCTAGTGACAGAGGATGTGGGAAAAGCTAATGTACTCAATGCTTTTTTTGCCTCTGTCTTCACGAACAAGGTCAGCTCCCAGACTACTGCACTGGGCAGCACAGCATGGGGAGGAGGTGACCAGCCCTCTGTGGAGAAAGAAGTGGTTCGGGACTATTTAGAAAAGCTGGACGTGCACAAGTCCATGGGGCCGGATGCGTTGCATCCAAGAGTGCTAAAGGAGTTGGCGGATGTGATTGCAGAGCCATTGGCCATTATCTTTGAAAACTCATGGCCATCGGGGGAAGTCCCGGACGACTGGAAAAAGGCTAATGTAGTGCCCATCTTTAAAAAAGGGAAGGAGGAGGATCCTGGGAACTACAGGCCAGTCAGCCTCACCTCAGTCCCTGGAAAAATCATGGAGCAGATCCTCAAGGAATCAATTCTGAAGCACTCAGAGGAGAGGAAAGTGATCAGGAACAGTCAGCATGGATTCACCAAGGGCAAGTCATGCCTGACTAATCTAATTGCCTTCTATGATGAGATAACTGGTTCTGTGGATGAAGAGAAAGCAGTGGATGTGTTGTTCCTTGACTTTAGCAAAGCTTTTGACATTGTCTCCCACAGTATTCTTGCCAGCAAGTTAAAGAAGTATGGGCTGGACAAATGGACTATAAGGTGGATAGAAAGCTGGCTAGATTGTTGGGCTCAACAAGTAGTGATGAATGGCTCCATGTCTAGTTGGCAGCCGGTATCAAGTAGAGTGCCCCAAGGGTCGGTCCTGGGGTCGGTTTTGTTCAATATCTTCATAAATGATCTGAAGGATGGTGTGGATTGCACCCTCAGCAAGTTTGCAGATGACACTAAACTGGGAGGAGTGGTAGATACGCTGGAGGGTAGGGATAGGATACAGAGGGACCCAGACAAATTGGAGGATTGGGCCAAAAGAAATCTGATGAGGTTCAACAAGGACAAGTGCAGAGTCCTGCACTTAGGACGGAAGAATCCACTGCACCGCTACAGACTAGGGACCGAATGGCTAGGCAGCAGTTCTGCAGAAAAGGACCTAGCGGTTACAGTGGATGAGAAGCTGGATATGAGTCAACCGTGTTCCCTTGTAGCCAAGGAGGCCAATGGCATTTTGGGATGTATAAGTAGGGGCACTGCCAGCAGATCGAGGGATGTGATCGTTCCCCTCTATTCAACACTGATGAGGCCTCATCTGGAGTACTGTGTCCAGTTTTGGGCCCCACACTACAAGAAGGATGTGGAAAAATTGGAAAGAGTCCAGTGGAGGGCAACAAAAATGATAAGGGGACTGGAACACATGAGTTATGAGGAGAGGCTGAGGGAACTGGGGATGTTTAGTTTACAGAAGAGAAGAATGAGGGGGAATTTGATAGCTGCTTTCAACTACCTGAAAGGGGGTTCCAAAGAGGATGGCTCTGGACTGTTCTCAGTAGTAGCTGATGACAGAACAAGGAGTAATGGTCTCAAGTTGCAGTGGGGAAGATTTAGGTTGGATATTAGGAAAAACTTTTTCACTAGGAGGGTGGTGAAGCACTGGAATGCGTTACCTAGGGAGGTGGTGGAATCTCCTTCCTTAGAAGTTTTTAAGGTCAGGCTTGACAAAGCCCTAGCTGGGATGATTTAATTGGGGATTGGTTCTGCTTTGAGCAGGGGGTTGGACTAGATGACCTCCTGAGGTCCCTTCCAACCCTGATATTCTATGATTCTATGAACTGTAAAACAGGAAGATGAGAGTCTTCAGAAATAGTGCAGCACAACAGTTAACCCACATCATGAGGAGGTGCTCTATTCCCTACCTCCTTTCTCAACATAGTGACCTATAACATAACCTCCAGGTTTGCTGAATACAACACAGTGGACCTAGGGTTGTAAAAATTAACTATGAAAAAGAGCTCCAGTTGGGTAAGAATGCAGTAGCCTACCAGCTTAACAGTATAGGCATATGATCATCTGTTTCTCACTCATTTCACTGAGTCCCTATGGACTACAGAATGAAAACGTTCATCTTCAAAACCTGCCACCAAACTGTCCCACGCTGCCTGAGCGGACAATCTTACTGTCCATAACCACCACCTCCCAGAATGACTAAAGTGCACGTGGGGTGGGGGTGTGGCGTGTGCATGCACACTATACATGTGTGCACTGTGACAGGGTGTATAAAACTCCACACTAAGACTGAAGAGGTTAGAGAACAACTCTGGACCCAAACAACCATGCCCAGCTGCACCTGCAAAACATGCTCCAGAT
The DNA here is from genome assembly GCF_965152235.1 of Eretmochelys imbricata. NCBI lineage: Eukaryota > Metazoa > Chordata > Testudines > Cheloniidae > Eretmochelys > Eretmochelys imbricata. The sequence goes on from NC_135598.1 coordinate 16,586,122, forward strand.
GGAGGTGGAACTAAGAAAGGAAGCCAGACACAGCTCAGAAACAGAATGAGGCTAGTGAGTCAGGGAGCAGTAATATTGCAGGAGCCTCCCAAGGCCCAGCCAGACTGAAGGCGCAATAAGTACTTTTTGTTCATTACCCTTTTTACTACACACATCAAAACTTGGACAATTGGGGGGAGGAAGTAGTTCAGGGAGGGCAGCCTTCAGACATTCTTGGGTGCCATACCTTTGGTAACTATCAGAGGCCCGTGGGCCAGAGCCCAGTGGAATCAGTGGGCCTGGGCTCCCTTCCCAATACCCCTCTGCACTGAGCGGGGACTGATCTCTAACCACCATGAGATGCTTTCAACAAGAGCCATCCATCACATGTATATCTTACTGAAAGAGTGATCTGGCTGCAATGGCAGGTCTCCAGGCAGTGACCAGGTTGCGACCAGGCTGCTGAGAGGCAGGTACCCAAGGGGGATGAGTACTGCAGGGGGCACCTTGGGGAGCATCTCATGGCAGCCAGGTTCCATGGGCAGGGGCCAGCTCCAGGGGATGTCACCAGCCAGCACCAGAATCCTTCAGGGCAGAGGCTCGGAGCTGGGTTGCCCACCCTGCTTGGGAAGCGTCTGGCTATACAGAGGCAGCTGGCTCGAGGAGTAGGGCAGGGAGGTCTGCCAGGCAGCCAACCAGCACCCAGGCTCCCACAACACGGACAGCCAAGGGGCTAGGTGGCTTCCACCAGCTTCCAATCTGCCAGCTCCTAGGGAGGCAAGCCACTCAATCTGAAAACCTCTGTGTGAAATGGGAGGCAGAAATCTGTGGGCACTTGCTTAATCACTTTCTACACACTATCCCTGATTTTATAGGCCTCTCATCTCCCCCCCTTGTTGTGTCTCTTCTAACTAGATCAGTCCCAGTCTTTTTAATCTCTCCCCCAAAAGAAGTTGTTCCATACCCCTAATTATTACTGTTTCTGCCCTTCTCTGCACCTGACAAGCCAGCAGTGTTAGGAACCATTGTGAAAGGGATAGATAAGACAGAATATACTGTGATGTTATACCCCATATTCTTTATGAAAATAAAGTTATGATATGAATATGGTATAACTAAGATATACTTTATGCAAGATGGCTCATGTAAGGTACCAGTGGAAAGGTTATGATTTTCTGAATGTGTTTATCCAATGTGTATACATGTATCATTTTTGTATCTGAAGCTAGAAATATTGACCATGTATCTGTATTTCAAACGTGCTACGTTGGATGAGACCAAACTGTTAGTGGCTTATTGAAGAAATGCACACAATCATAAAGATTACCCCAGGAACTGTGCGCAATAGAAACCTCTCAGAGATAGCTCTACAGAATGAGAACTGTTCAACCCAGGTCAGATAGCTCCATACAGTGGGAACTGTTTGAACCAGGTCACAGCAAAACACCTGAGGAACAAAAACTGAACTGTGAGAAGTGATGGTCCCAGGCTAAGAGCTTTAGACTATATATGAAAACCTGGGAAAGCCAAGCCAACATGTGCCTTAAAAATCTGCCTGCCTGTTCATCACTCAGGGTGAGAATTTGCTAATTTGTATCCTACCTATCTAGTGTGCCAAACTGAGTTTGAGTGCTTTGTTTCATGTGCTTAGTAATCTGCTTGCTATCTTCTATGCTCACTTAAAATTCACTTTTTGTAGTTAATAAACTTATTTCTTGTTTATAATAGAACCCAGTTTGTGCAATTCATAATGGGGGGGGGGAAGAATTAGTGCACAACTCTTTTGACATTGAGGAAGAGGGTGGATTTTTATGAGCTTGTGCCATGCAAATTTTTCTATACAGCGCAAGATAGTATTATTTGGGGTTTATCTCCCCAAAGGGGTGTGCACGTGACTGCTGGGGCAGTCCTCTCACACAGAGCTGACTTCAGTCTGTGTCTGCAGTGGAGTGTGGCCCTACCTGTGTGGGGTGTGTTGCAAGAGACCAGAGAGCCTAATTCAGCAAAGCAGGGAGAGGGAACCCACGTGAAATCCCAATACATGAGGTGGCAACTCAGAAGCAGGGGGCCAAGCCCGCACATATATCACAACGGCTCTCGGTAAATCTCTGGTACACCCACACCTTGATTACTGCATGCAATTCTGGGCACCCCATCTCAGTGGCAGGAGGGGGAGGTCTGGTCTGTGCCAAGGGGGTGTCCAACCCAGGGGCATAATGCCCAGCTCAGTGGGTGGGAGAGGCCTCTGGCACATACAGCTGATGTCACAGCGGGTGCCCCCCGACGTGCACAGACTGGGTTGACGCCGCGCTACGCTATGGAGTACCTGGCTGGGTGTCCGAGCGGCAGCGGACGGAAGCGGTGCATTGTGGGAAAGGTAGTTTTTTTTTTCACCCCCGCTGACTCCACCTCCCGTCAGCCGTTGCGAGGCCTGACCGGAACTTACCATGTCCAGGGCGTTGTTGAGGGGAGACTGGAGAAAGTCCGAGCCGAGGGCGGCGCTTGCGCAGTGGCGGGGAGGTGCTGACGTCACGGTAAAGGGGATGCGTGGGAATAGGTTCCCTGCTCTGCATGAGGCACCTCCCAAACGAGACTGTGCTGCACCAGGGGCGTTGTAGCCTCCAGAGTGCTGGGCTGCAGAAGGGACCCACGCCCCCCATTCCCCTAACCCTCCCAGGTCCGCTGCCAAACCCCGCCCCTATTCTCCAGGCCACCAGCCCTCCCCACGGAATCGCCGCTTCTTCCCCAGGAACAGTGACCGGAAACTATTTGCTGCGGTGCTCTCACTAATACTAACCTACCGGGAACAGTGACCAGAAGCCATTCGCCCTGGTGTGCCCTTAAAAGTATTCACCTGCGGATAGGTACCGGCAGTCTTTTACCGCAGTGCTCACTTCAATAATATCCCACTGGGAAAGTGATCGGAAGTCTTTTGCCCAGGTATGCGTCTAACAGAATCCCGTCGGACGTAGTGACCGGAAGTAATTTATCTGGGTTGTGCTCTGTTCTACAGAGAACTGTGACCGAAAATTCTTTGCCCCGCTACGTGCTCTAAATGTCCCACCAGGAACAGCTCCACAAGTTTTAGCACCACTACGTGCTCTAACGGCGTGACACCAAGAACAGTTCCTTTTTATTATTAGAGCACGAACCAGATAAATTACTTCCGGTCACTACGTCTGACGGGATACTGTTAGCCGCGTCCCTGGGCAAAAGACTTCCGATCCCTTTCCCAGTGGGACACTATTGAAGTGAGCACCGCAGTAAAAGACTTCCGGTACCTATCCGCGGGTGAATACTTTTAAGGGCACACCAGGGCGAATGGCTTCCGGTCACTGTTCCCGGTAGGTTAGTATTAGTGACAGCACAGCAGTAAATGGTTTCCGGTCACTGTTCCGCTCAATGACCATGGCAATGTCCAGGAACTGTTCTTGGTGTCACGCCGTTAGAGCACGTAGCGGTGCTAACACTTGTGGAGCTGTTCCTGGTGGGAGAGTTAGAGTACATAGCGGGGCAAATAACTTTCAGTCACAGGTCTCCGTAGAACATTATTAGAGCACGAACCAGATAAATTACTTCCGGTCAATACTGTTAGACGCGTCCCTGGGCAAAAGACTTCCGATCACTTTCTCTGTGGGACACTATTGAAGTGAGCACTGCAGTAAAAGACTTCCGGTACCTATCTGTGGGTGAACACTTTAAGGGCACACCAGGGCGAATGTCTTCCGGTCACTGTTCCCGGTTGGTTAGTATTAGTGAGAGCACTGCAGTAAATGGTTTCCGGTCACTGTTCCTGGAAGGGCAGTATTAACGTGCTTACCGCAACAAACAGCTCGCGGTCAGTATCCCAAATTGGACCAATTAAAGCGCTATCGCGGCAAATAACTTCCGGTTACTTTCCCCTGAGAGTATTAGAGTCAGTGCCGCGCAAACAACTTCTGGCCACTATTTCTAGTCGAACAATTTAGAGATTTTACCTACCTGGTAACGTAACTTCCGGTCTGTGCTCCGCAGTTGTCAGGGCCGTGAGTGGGTCGCTGGGAATCGCTTGGGGCGGACATCGTGTAAACCCGCCTGCAGTGACTCGCTGGCGCTGGTGTGTTATGGGAGTTGGAGGCTGCTCCCTGTACCCGCCCTGCCGGATGATGTCCACTGACAGTTCAGGGTTATTGGTGTTTGGCAGACTGCAGCTGTGGCCCAGAATACAGAGTAACAGGGCCGCTACTCTGAAACTCCCCAGAGTGCCGCCCTATTGGCCACCAGCTATATCCTCCCGCGTCTCTGATGTCACGTTCGGCTGTGAGCACCTGACTTTAATGCAATTCTCCGTGGGTTGCTTGGGTGCTGGGGATGAGCCTTCACCTGGAAGCACCCAGTGACTGCATATGTATGTGTACCGCAGCTCATGTGCACCTGTGTTTGCAGGAACAGGGCCAAACCCCTT